>NC_080109.1:24704000-25014500 GCF_950005125.1 Chionomys nivalis | reverse complement strand
AGGGACAGATCCCCCATGCTCACATTCCCTGGTGGCTTACTCCTGCCCCTGCCAACATGGTCAACTCTACTCTGCTGCCCGGGCAAGATGCAGGGTCTGCTCTCCCAAGTGTTGTAGCAAGTGAGGAACAGGGACAGCTCCCCGACCTGCTTCAGGTGGCTAGGGGGGAAGGGAGGAAGGCATCTTTCCTTCACCCAGACAAGGGAGGTGGGACCCATTCTCCTAGTCTTGTGCCCTCAGGGCCAGCTTGTCCCCACCCCAGCCCTCCTTGAACAGGGTCAGCTCTATTGTGCTGTCCAGGCGAGGTTAGAGGTAGAACTATAGACAGAGACTGTGCTTTTGTTTCCCAGTCCATCAACCCTGAAAATAGTCACACAGAAACTATATTAATTACAACACTGTTTGGCCAATGACTCATGCATATGTCTAGCTAGCTCTTACATCTTAAATTAATCTTAAATTAATCCATTTCTATTACTCTAAGTATTGATTGCCATGTGCCTGTGGCATTACCTCATTTTCTTTTTTTTTAAATATTTATTTATTATGTATACAATATTCCATCTGTGTGTATGCCTGAAGGCCAGAAGAGGGCACCAGATCTCATTACAGATGGCTGTGAGCCACCATGTGGTTGCTGGGAATTGAACTCAGGACCTTTGGAAGAGCAGGCAATGCTCTTAACCTCTGAGCCATCTCTCCAGCCCCCATTACCTCATTTTCTACACATCTTGTTTCTACACGTCTCGGTGGCCGACTGACATCTCCTTGACTCCACCTATTCTCTCTCTATATCTCTGTTCAGATTTCCTGCCTGGCTTTACTCTGCTAAGCCATTGGCCAAAACAACTTTATTTAACAGCCAATAAAACCAACACATATACAGATAAACATTCCACACCATCTCCTCTGTCTAATCAAAAAGGAAGGTTTTAACTTTAACATTGTAAAATTGCATATAACAAAAACAGTTATCAAGCAAGAGTTACAGTTACAATATTTAGTCCATTCATATTAGGTAAAAATTAAAGAAAATATTCTGTCATCTATCTTTGCGAGTCTAAAGTTTTGTATCTAACTTACCTTTTATTATAACTAAGGAAAACTATAACTGTGTTCAATTCCATCAAAGGCTCCAGAAGGATATAATAATACCTAAGTAAATAGGAAGTGCATTGTAAGCTACTTCCAAAACTCTAGAATTTACATAGACATCTCACTGCCTAGACAGTCAACTAAGTTCTTCTATAATGTTGGGGCATCCATCTTCAGCCTGCAGGCCTAGTATATTTGGCAGACTTTTCCATGAAGCGGAAAATTTAAAAGACTGTTTTGCCTATATTTGCAGTTTGTCAGTCACTTTCTTTTGTGTCCTGCAGAATGTCTGACAGGCTCTTTCCTGAAGGAGGAATTCTGAAGGACTGTCTCACCTTCTTTTTGGCAAGTTCAGCGCTCATTTTTCCGTGGGTCCTGCATGTCCAGTTTATACAGCATACCATCAAACAGTCCAGGCAAGTACAGTTTCTCGTCCAAAAGGCTAGTCTTGTAACATTGAAGGCAAATTCCATAACGAGTTTCTTCAATAACTTCTTTACTAGCAGAGCCCATGAGGAGTGCAAACAAGAAAGGACACTTGCAATTTAATTAAGCATTTATAGTTAATAACAGCTTTATGGAATGCTATGTGCACATTTTAACAAGTTTGGGTGCAGAAAAAGCACAAGATCCAAAATAAAAGTCATCTAGAGTCATACTACCAAGACAGTGTGTTAATCATAGATATACGAAAGTGATTTTATATAAATATATTCATGGTTTCATTCTGTGACCTACTGTAGTCAAGCACAGGGTGAATTATCCCATCAATAAATATGGAGGAACGTGACCAGTATAATTGATTAACAATGTGATTCTGAATATGTGTATTATAATTCACTTCCCCAGTTCTGTCTGTTGCTAGTGTGTGATGCTATTGTCCTAGTTAGCTTTAGCTATCAGCTTTACACAGCCTGGAGTCACCTTAGAAGGGAGTGTCCATTGAGGGATTTCCCAGACCAGACTGGTCTGTGGGAATGTCTATAAAAGGCTGTCTTGATTGATAAATGATGCAGTCCATTGTGGGCAGCATCATTCCCTGTGTAGTTGATCTGAACTGTAGAAGACAGCTAGCTAAGCTGCAGTGAGCAAGCCGAATTCTTCCAAGGTTTCTGTTTCAAGTCAGAGACAAAGCCATCTCTCCAGCTTTCTTTGTTCCCTGGAGAGATTTACGCATGCTTTGTTGTGAACCTGAGGCGGAGCTAATTATCACCAGAATAAGTTTTTACCAAATTGTGCTCTGCTTAAATAGTCCTAAAATAAACCACTCAGGGTTGGTCTCCCAAAGTTTGAACCAACACTGGTTACTGAGTCATGTTGAACCTATGCTTACCTTCTGTGGCTTGTCACTCTGCTGGCTATGGAGATCACAGAGACCCTGCATTTAAGAATATTTATATATGCCAGGTGGTGATTCTGCATGCATTTAATCCCAATACTTGGAAGGCAGAGACAGGCAGATCTCTAAGTTTGAGGTTAACCTAGTCTACAGGGCAAGTTCTAGGATAGCCAGGGCTGCATAGAAACCCTGTCTCAAAAAACCAAAAAAGAAAAACAAAACTCCTTTCAGAGCTGGAGATGCAGCTTGACAGTTAAAAGTACTCACCGCTCTTACAGTAAGAACCTAGCCTCAGTTCCCAGTACCTACATTATCTAGAGACTCTGATAACCTCTCTGGCCTCCAAGGTCACCAGGCATGCACATACATACATACATAAACACATCATTTATTTATTCATTGGGTTTTTTTGAGACAGTTTCTCTGTGTAGCTTTGGCTGTCTTGGAACTCTCTCTGTAGACCAGGCTGGCTTCAATCTTATGGAGATCCACCTGCCTCTGCCTCTGGAGTGCTGGGATTAAAGCTGTGTGCTTCCACTGCCCGGATACTTTTTAGTTTTTCAAGACAGGATCTCTCTGTGTAGTCCTCACCATCCTGGAACTCACTCACCACCACACCTGAAAAAAATTTATATATATATATATATATATATATATATATATATATATATATATTTGGGCGGCTGGGATGGTGGCACACACCTTTAATCTCAGCACTCATGAGGCAGAGGCAGGTGGGTCTCTGAGTTTAAGGCCAGCCTGGTCTACAGAGTGAGTTCCAAGACAGCCAGGGTTACACAGAGAAATCCTGTCTTGAAAAAAAATCAAATAAAATAAAATTATTTATTCATCTTTAACTGTAAAATAATATTTGTGTAAGCATATGGGGGTCTTATCTATATTTTATCTATAATGACATGGTAGAAAGAGTCAACCAAGCTGTTTACCTTGTCTACTATTTTCAAGGTGAGAACATTAAGAACCTATTTTAGCAATATAGTACTGGCCACTAGGGGGAAGAGTGGAACGCCAAAAAATTTCAGATGTCATCCAGAGATTTGCAATGTGTCTTATAACTAACTGGTGTTAGCTTCTTCTATAATAGTAGCACTATATAGAAGTTCTGCTCTATTTCTTATTATGAAAGGTCATTTTAAAACAAAGTCCAGACCCCATGTATGCATATTTCTTTCTAGAAATAATGCATCATGCTGAGTGAAAGAGGTGGATATAAGATATTATATATTTTGTGATTTTGTTTAAATGAAACATTCAGAGACAACAAAGCTGTACAGGCATAAAGCAGATTGGCAGGTGGAAGGACGAGAGGCTCGGGAATTGGGGTTCACAGTATACGTTCTTGAGAAACCTTCCGAGTGATGAAAATGTCCTAAAACTGATTTACAGCGACAGTTGCATGGGTAAAACTGTAAACGTACAAGTCGGTGAATTGTGCAACTGACATTAGTGAACTATATGAAGTGTAAAATAAGCTTCAATAAGTTGACCTGGAGTAGCGCAAGGGTTCCTCCTCTGATGCCAGCCTGTGGTACGGGGGACCACTCAGATCACCCCCTCACCCTAACAAAGCTAAGGCTCGTGAGAACTGTGGCTTAGACCACCACTTATTCTCACCAGGACCATTCTCCTATCTTGAGGAGATGGCTCTGACCCCACTGCCCCGCCCCACCCCATGAACCTATGGGGACATTTCATGTTCAAAGTACCATGGCAACGCACAGATGTTCTGAAGAAAGGGAAAGCCACTGAGAGCCAAAAGGCAGGGCAGTGAGATCTGGAAGTCAGAGATCTCCGATCCGGAAAACAGGGCTTACTCCTTTGTCTTGATTTTTAAATTTTATTGATTTACCTTTTGGTGTGTGCATAGCCTGCAGGTGTCTGGGCACCAGATGCATGCTTGCTGCCCAAAAAACGGCAGAAGAGGGTGTCTGGTCGTCTGCAGCTGGAGTTACAGACAGTTGAGACCTGCTGTGTGGGTACAGGGAATTTAAACCAGGTCCTCTGGAAGAGCAGTCAGTGTTCTTAAGTGCTGAGTCATCTCTCAGTCCCAGGACTACTTACTGCTTAAAAAAAAAAAAGTGTGTTGTGTGCGCGTCTGTGCTAGAGGAATGGCTCAGCAATTAAGCGTACTTATTCCTCTTGCAGAGGACGAAGGTCCAGCTTCCAGCACCCATTTGGTGGGTTACAGCTATCTGCAACTGCCGCGCACCGCGCCCCCAGTCTGCCCTCTATGCGCTAGAATCCAGTTCGCGAGCTCCGGGCAAGGGGCTGTTGAGGAAACACACGCAGAGAGAGACCGACACACGGACCTCCAATCGCTGGTACAAAAGCCCTTCTTTAATAGTACCATGGAGGCTTAAATACCCTGCAGTCAATGGCCAACTGGTGAAAATCCCATCCTCTGATCCTCTAGGCAAAGCACAGCTTTTAGTAACTTCAATTAGAAGGCTACAGACAGGGAAGAGCAGCTGAAGGCCAGGACTCAATTGTTCCCAACATGCATCTCCAGTTTCAGAGCACCCAACGCCCTCTTCTGGTCTCTACTAGGCACACAGAAGTGGTGCACAGACATACATGCTAGCAAAACACCCATACACATAAAATAAAACAAATGCAATGGGGTCTGGAAAGATGGTGTCATGGTTATGAGCACCAGCTGCTCTTCCAAAGGACTGAGCTCAGTTCCCAGTTCTCCAACACCAGGTTCCAATCTTCTGTGAATCCATTTCCAGTACATACGATGCCCTCTTCTGGTCTGCACAGCCACCGGGCACACACTTGGTACATAGACATGCAGGCAGGCAAAATACCCATATACATAATATAAAAGTTAAACAAATTTTAAATATGTAAATAAAAATAAAAATGAATGAAAGTATAGAATTTTCTTTTCTAGGGCCTTACGAAATGTGATTTGAATGTAAACCGTTCCCCACAAGGCTTACGTGTTTGAACATTTTGTCCCCAGCCGATGATGCAGTGTGGGAACGTTGTGGAGCCGTAGTTGGAGTTTTGGGAGAGGAAGTACATTACTGGGGCCAGACCCTGAGGTGTCCTATAGCCCAGACCCACTTCCTGTCCTTTGCTCTACACACTGATTGCTGATACAATGTGACAAGCAGCCCGCTGTGATAGACTGTCTCTGTGGAACCATAAGCCAAAATAAATCCTTTCTCCCCTACATTGCTTTAGCCAGAACATTCTATCGCAGCAGAAACTAAGACAAGAGAGTATTACTTGGCCAAAACTCAGACCTCTCTTTATCCCTAGCCCATATCTTACATTCCTGAAGATAAAACAGGAAATTACTTCAAGGAAATCTTTGGAGTAAAAGAGAATATGTTCAAATCAATCAAAGTAATAAATTTATTTTTAAAGTTAATTAAAATTGACCAAAGGGCGAATAAAATCAAGTAATAATTGATTATTTAAAATCCAGGAGGGGAAAGGAAATAGTTATTCAGCTATTCAACTACCCATGCCATCATGTCTGACCCTTGCAGAACTGTTTATTACTCGTATCTGGGAGAACAACTGGGCTTCCTCTGACCTCTTGTGTCCAGAATACCCATGAAAGGGAAAGCAGATGACTTCCTGTGGTTTTACTTTATTTACCTTTTTTTTTCTTTTTAAGAGAAAGAAGGGCACAGTTGAACTTAGAGCCCCGTGCTCGTGCTTGCTGGGAAAGTACCCTGCTACTGAACCATAGCCCCAGCTCTCCCCTAGCTTTTTATCCTGGGTCAGGGCTTTACTAAATTGTTCAGGCTGGCCTTGAACTTAGAATCCTCTGGCCCCAGCATCCTGAGTGACTGGGTTGACAATCCTGCAATACCAGGTCCAGTTTCCTTGTTTCTCTGTGATCCGGCTGTGGAGTCAACTTCAGCTGTCACATCCTGCTTTCAAATAGCCACGCTGACTAGACACAGGCCTTGCTGCCGTAGGGTCCAAATGATGCCCCCTCTCTCTCTCTCTCTCTCTCTCTCTCTCTCTCTCTCTCTCTCTCCCTCCCTCCCTCCCTCCCTCCCTCCCTCCCTCTCCCTTTCTCTCTCTCTCTCTCTCCCTCCCTCCCTCCCTCCCTCCCTCTCCCTTTCTCTCTCTCTCTCTCTCTCTCCCTCCCTCCCTCCCTCCCTCCCTCCCTCTCTCTCTCTCTCTCTCTCTCTCCCTCCCTCCCTCCCTCCCTCCCTCCCTCTCCCTTTCTCTCTCTCTCTCTCTCTCTCTCTCTCTCCCTCCCTCCCTCCCTCCCTCCCTCCCTCTCCCTTTCTCTCTCTCTCTCTCTCTCTCTCTCTCTCTCTCCCTCCCTCCCTCCCTCCCTCCCTCTCCCTTTCTCTCTCTCTCTCTCTCACACACACACATCTAACAAATAAATGCTTTAAAAATTCAATAAATAAATTAACAAAAATGTAAGGCACTATATGGTACTTGTTAGGAAAAATCCTAAGACAAGCTGCTCTGCCTGCACAAAGATATTCAATCAGACCAGATTAAAACACATCAAATGCCCATGTTTAATAGACCGCAGTCCTGGGTGGCCGGAAGAGCATGGCAAGGGAAAGACAGAGAGCGCGCGCACACGCACACACACACACACACACACACACACACACACACAAATCATGTGTTCTTCTTTCCTAAATACCTTGGGGGGGTGGGTTGGTCCTGAGGGAGGGGTCAGCACTTGGCAGGCTGGGAGTTGGAGTCCAAAGGGCAACTGCCAAGCCAAGGGCTTCCAATCATCCCAGACTTCTTGGATATAGGGTGTTAGAGGGCTGGGGTAATGCCCCCAGCTTAATATTACATTTCAGACTCTTTGGATATAGGGGTATGACAAGGAGCTGAGATGATATTTATGATATGGATGCCAGGGACTGGGGTGACGCTTCCAATCAGTACTTATATAATGTAAGTTTATTTTATTTATTGGGGAGATAATAATGAAAGAGGAAAAGAAATAGATTTCAGTAGGATGAGTAACTTATTTTCAAATACTCAGAATAGCCTCTGAAAAAGGCCAAGACAGAAGAAAAGGGAAGGGGATGGAGACAGACTATGGGCAGGAATGGTGACTATGGAGAAAAGTTAAGGTTAACCCCTTACAGCTGTGCATATCTGTAGTAAGCACAGCATTTGGGACGTGACCGCAGGCAGGATCAGGTAGGTGTTCAAGGCTATTATCAGCTGCACAGGAAGTTAAAGGCTAGCCTGGGCTACATGAAACTCTATTTCAAAAGAAAGAAAGAAAGAAAGAAAGAAAGAAAGAAAGAAAGAAAGAAAGAAAGAAAGAAAGAAAGAAAGAGAAAAAAGACGAAGGAAGTGGGCTGGAGGTGTAGATTAGCGGTAGAACATATATGTAGCATGTGCAAGGTCATAGATTCAACTCTTATCACTCCTTTCCCCAAGGGAAGCAAAACACCTATTGGAACTATAGATTGTGGGTCAACAAATGAATGCTGGCTAATGGAAGATGGCCAGCTGGTAGAAAGTGCTGAGGCCTCTAAGCATGCTTTCATCTATTTTGCTTTTAAATTCTAATTACACTTATTTATCTGTATGTATGAGGTCAGAGGACAACTTTTGGGAGTTAGCCCTTTCCTTCCACCACGGGGATGCCAGGGCTCAAACTCAGGTCCTCGACGGTGGCGGCAAGTGACCTTCTCGGCCGAGCCATCTCATCACCCTGTTATCCTCACCCATGTGTTTGCAGCTAGAAAATTCTTCCACAGGAAAACAATTGCAGACAGATGAGACGATGGCCAAGTCTGAGTGCAGAAAAAGGGCAGAGAGATTCTGCTTCCAATTAATACCTGCAAAGAAACAGGAAATTAAGTTTTCAAGAGAAGCAGGAAATACCCCTGCCGCCGAAACCAGTCAACAGGCAAGAAAGAATGAAGATGGTCTTAGAAACCAGGCCTCAGTGCTGTCCTCACGAAATCCTCTTTGGAAGCTGCCTGTCACTGGACCAAAACCAATGTCCTTGCAAGAACTTATGTAAGTTCTCTCAGTAACTTTGTGTTGCTGATTTTTTTTTTTTGAATGAGCTTTAAAATGTACTGTGACACAGGTTGTTTGTTCAGTATTCAGCTTAGGAGAGGGCCAATCCCCCTGATGCGAGGAGTCAGTTTTGAAAATAGCTGGGAACATCTCTTGAGGGACAGTGAAGCTAAACTAATTCGAGGCGGCAGATGCATTAGCATTCGGCTGCGCCTGGCCCGCGGCAGGGGCAGTTCTTATGTAAGCTGATTAGGATGAGCTGCTTGGTGGACTGTTCAGAGCTCTACTGAGCCCACGCCCAGCATTTGCCCTCTCTGGGTTAGCCGAGGCACACCAAGGGCAGTGGACTAGAGGGAGAACAGAATAATGCATCAATAAATAGCATGCTTCTTGGAAAGGAGAGAAAAATCCCACTTGGTATAACAGGCAGGTTTTCTCCTAAGAAGCAAAGCATAGGCTTTCTTTTTTTCTCTGAAAGACTCATTTCTTTCTAGTTTATGTGTATTGGTGTTTTGTCTGCATGCATAACTGTTTGAGGGAGCCAGATTCCCTAGAACTGGAGTTACAGGCAGTTGTGAGCTGCCATGTGAGTGCTGGGAATTGAACCCAGGTCCTCTGGAAGAGCAGACCATTCACATAGCCACTGAGCCACCTCTCCAGCCCCAGACTTACTTCTTTAGGCAAAATATTTGTATTTGAGAATTTTTTTAGTTGAGTTCCTCTATAATCTGAGGGGTACATACCATGATGTTGGGGAGGGGTGCATGTGTGGAGATTGGAAGACAACTTGATGGCATCATTTCTCTCCTACATTTTCATGGCTTCCTGGTATTGAACTTAGGTCACCAGGCTTGTCCGACAAGCACATTTACTCACTCAGTTATCTCCCTGGCTCAGATAATATTTCCAATGCTATTAAATAGCTATGGAGCCTGAATGCCACAAAATTTTAATGTTTCAGTCACATAGTATGGAAGAGAAGTGAGGTTTTAGCTGGGACGTATCACCACACTTTAGGAAGTATTAGCTGCTTTGATATATAGTGAAAATTTGTTTTGTTTTGTGTTTTGGAGAGAGGGCTTCTCTGAGTAATAGCTATGGCTGTCCTGGAACTCGATTTGTGGACCAGGATGGCCTCAGACTACTCACAGAGATGCACTTGCCTCTGCCTCCTGAGTGCTTGGGATGGCAGGCGTTGGATATCCCCGCCTGGCTTAATTTTTAAATATTAGTTACTTTCTTTGTAGTTGTAACAAAGTAACCAATGCAGGAATGAAGGGCTTGTTTCGGCTCAGGGTTTGAGACTATAGTCTGGCGTTTTAGGGAATTAAGGAAGCAGGAGTTTGAGATGGCTGATCCCATTGCAAAAGCCGTCAGGAAGCAGAGCCAGTGACTGGCCAGAGCTCTCAACCGCTGAGTCATCTCTCCAGCCCCATAAACATTTTTTTTTTTGGATTTTTCGAGACAGGATTTCTCCTTAGCTTTTTGGTTCCTGTCCTGGAACTAGCTCTTGTAGACCATGCTGTCCTCGAACTCACAGAGATCCGCCTGCCTCTGCCTTCCGAGTGCTTTTTTTTTTTTTTTTTTTTTGGTTTTTTGAGACAGGGTTTCTCTGTGGTTTTGGAGCCTGTCCTGGAACTAGCTCTTGTAGACCAGGCTGCCCCATAAACATCTTAATAACACACTACAGTCACTGCAAGAGTCAGTCACTGCCCATCTTGGCTCAGAACAAATGTAGCCATCAGGTTAATTGGCCATTCGAGTTGGTTTCTGCTTGAGATAGATTTGACTACACCTTAATAAAATTTTCTGTTCCAATGGATGAGTGAGAACATTTCTAACATGTGAAGAGAAGTTCTGGGCCAGCAAGATGACTTATTAGGTAAAGGTGTTTGCAATCAAACTGATGACCTGAGTTCAATTCCTGGAACCAACATATAGAAAGGGAGAATGGACTCCAACAAGCTGTATCTGACCCCCACATATTTAGTGTGTGTGTACATGTGTGGGTTGCACTACATATATGGAAGTCAGTAGATCTTTCACAGGAATGTTTGGGTTTATGCCTGGCAGTGCGGCTCAGTGATAAGAGAGCCAGCTTGGCAGAAACAAGGCGTATGGGTTTGATTGCCAACACTGCAAATAACATTATACTAATTTGTTAGTGTTAGTATTCCTCTCGTCAGTGATCAAATCTTTCAGCTAATCTATGAGGGGCTTCAGCTTGTGAAATGTCTTTTACAAGCTCCTGTTTGTACACTTGGTCTCTGGCCGCTGGTGCTGTGGGAGGCTGTATAGCCTCTCTGGAGGAAGTGGGTCTCTGGGAAAGAGCCTCAGTGGACCTACATTTAATTGCTGCCCTTTGTACAGTGCTGGCGATTGAATGCAACCATCCCTAGCCGAATTCTCATTATGCTGTTTCAAACGTAGGTTTCATTTTGTATGTTTGACCTTCACATCTGGTATTAGCTACAGGCAGGGCCCAAGACAGAGTGGTTGAAGGCAATGGGGGAAGTATGAACACAAGGTTTACCGCAGTTTCCAGTTGGTAAGGCTTCGTGTAGGGCACATGAAGTTTTATTACGCCATTCCTCTTTTGTCTGAGGTTTTTCTATAATAGAGTATTGAAAAGAGAATTCCACCTTTAAGGTTTGCTTTCTAAGACAAGAGAACTTCTTGTTATGAATAGGACCTGGTGATGTGTCCTACGACGATGAGGAAGACTTGCTGTGCCCAAAGTAGTGGCTGGCCTGGAACTCAAAGAGATTCTGCAGCCTCTGCCTCCCAAGTGCTGAGATTAAAGTCTTGTGCCACCGTGCCTGGCTTGCCAAACATTCATATATGTGTGTGTGTGTGTATGTATATATGTATATAATTTATTTATTTATTATTTATTTTTGTTCTTTCAAGATGGGATTTCTTTTTGTACCCTAGGCTGGCCTGCAACTCTCTCTGTAGACCAGGCTGCTCTCAGACTCATAGAGATCCACCTGCCTCTGCCTCCCAGATGCTGGGACTAAAGGCGTGCGCCACCACCACCTGACTTTATATTTTATTATTCGTATGTATGTATGTATGTATATGTGTATCTGTCTGCACATGAGTGGGGACAGAGGGACGTCAGATCCCCTGACACTGGAGTTACAGGCAGCTGTGAAATTCCAGATGTGGGTGCTGGGGATAGAACTCAGGTCCTCTGCAAGAACAATATGTGCTCTTCACCCCTGAAGCATCTCTCCAGGCTTAGTTGCCAAACATTCTTGATTGGAAGCTTGATGATAAACATCCCAGTTCTTGATGACCGAGTCACAGAAACCAGCTCCTGGACACCTAGTTGTGTGACGAAGACCTCTGTCCCTAAATCATTGTCAGTTAGGGTCTTACCTTTGCAACAGAAACTATCCCAACTAAAATAGTACAAAGAACTGGGCAGTGGTAGTGCACACCTTTAGTCCCAGCATTCTGAAGATGGAGGCAGAAGGATCTCTAAGTTCAAGGCCAGCCTGGTGTACAGAGTGAGTTCCAGGACAGCCGAGATTACGCAGAGAAACCCTGTCTCAAAAACAATAATGACAAAAATAAATTAATTATAAAATAAAGCACTGACTTCTATGTACTGCTTCTGTGTGTGTGTATGTGTGAGTGAACGAAGGAGTGTTTTTCTGTATGTGTGTAGACCAAAGAGTGTGTCCCTGAGTGTGAGTGCACTCAGGAGGGTATCCTTCAGTGTGAGTGCACTCAGGAGGGTATCCCTGAGTGTGAGTTCACTCAGGAGTGTATCCCCAAGTGTGAGTGCACTAGGAAGGGTATCCCTGAGTGCACTCAGGAGGGTATCCCTGAGTGTGAGTTCACTCAAGAGTGTATCCCTGAGTGTGACAGCACTAAGGAGTGTATCCCTAAGTGTGAGTGCACTAAGGAGTGTGTGCCTGAGTGTGAGTGTACTCAGGAGGGTATCCTTGAGTGTGAGTGAACTCAGGAGGGTATCCTTGAGTGTAAGTTCACTCAAGAGTGTATTCCTGAGTGTGAGTGCACTTAGGAGGGTATCCCTGAGTGTGAGTGCACTTAGGAGGGTATCCCTGAGTGTGAGTGCATTTAGGAGGGTATCCCTGAGTGTGAGTGCACTTAGGAGTGTATCCCTGAGTGTGAGTGCACTTAGGAGTGTATCCCTGAGTGTGAGTGCACTTAGGAGTGTATCCCTGAGTGTGAGTGCACTTAGGAGTGTATCCCTGAGTGTGAGTGTACTTAGGAGTGTATCCCTGAGTGTGAGTGCACTAAGAGGCACTCTGTCTCATCTCAGAGGACTGGTGAGTGTTAGATTTATCTATCTCCTAAAGAATTGATACTGAGACAAATTAGAAGCAAATACAAGGTGTCATTCTTTCCGCAGAGTCGTGATTAAGCCGTTCAGTTTCTGTGTCTCTGCCTCTCAAATCCCACGGTCATCACCTGCTCAGTCTATTGGTTTCATCCATCCAGTCCTCCCTAATCTAGATGTTTTTACCTAATCATCCTAGGTAAAATTCCCTAGATGCAGATGTTCCAAGCACTGTCTCTGGAAGAATGTTCTCTTGAGAACGGCGGCGAGAGGGAAGCAGGATATAGTCTCTCCCAGGGACCAGCATCAGTTCTGAACCACTAGAGCCCTGGAGCACTGTACTTCAGCTGGCCCCACCTTCCATGGTGTTCTGATGTCAGTCATGGTTATAAGCTGCCTGGAGTGAGGGCCAGGCGGGGTGGGGGCTGGGGAAGGACATGAACAGTCATAGCAGCTGGGAGCAAATGCTCCCAGTTAAGGGGATCAAACCAGAATGTCATCAGCGGCCACATGCCCCAAATCTTGCATAACTCCGTGTTATCTAGGCCATCTCCCCCTACCCCACCTGTCTTCTCTCTTGAAACAAGGTTCTTTTATTTTATTTAGCTAAAGCTGACCTCGAACTCATGAACTTCTATCCTCAGTCTCTGAGTGCTGGCATAATTATGCCTGCCTTCACCCCTTCCCTTTCTTTTCTGAGACCGCTCCAGTTATTCTCCTTTCTTCTGACTCCTCTTCACTCACACGGACCACCTCGAAATTCTGGATCGTCCCAGCATGCTTAGCTGCAGATCATGTGTGCTTTCCTGTTCCCCCACTTGGCATGATGTCGTCTCCAGAACCATCAGTCTTTATTAAAAGACACCTTTGTAAAAAGTCTTGCTTTGATTGGGTGTGGGGGCACACATCTATAAGTTTAGCACTTAGGGCACTGAGGCAGGGGGATTAGAAGTTAAAGGCTAGCCTTGAAGCTATATAGTGAATTTGAGGCAAGGACTGTCTCATAAAATAAAGACTGCCATATCTAAAGTGACAATTTCAACTGACACTTGCAAACTCTACCTAATCCCTATATATAATTTTATTTATCTTATTATCTAGTCCTGCGCTAAGCTATAAACAGCGGCTGGTGGACAGAAGGCACTCTGAATGTTTGCTGCATGCATTCGTGCACGAATGAGTCCTGGCAGGGTGTGTAAATCCTCAGTAAACACTGCACTGAACCAGAAAAGCCGGGCACCCCCTCCCATCCTCTGCCCCCTTACATAACAGCCAGGGAAAGGGCAGAGCTCTCCAGAGCCCTGCTCTTCCTGCGTTAATATTATAAAGCTTGGTTTCTCCATGTGAGGGTGTTTGTGTGGCTGTTAATAGGAAATGCAGTGCACATTGAGGCTATAGAAACCGTAGGCCTGAGCAAGGATGCCAGCCTGGGTCATGGTCATCCTTTTCCTAATCACAAGTCCTCCTCCCCCAACAAGAAGAAAGAATCGAAACAGTTAAGATTTTCTAATTTTATTTCAATGAGTTCACATCAAACTCAATAATCCGGTCTTACATATAATTAAGAGAAAGGTAGAGCAAAAATCAAAGGGAATACAGGCTGCATGGATACCTTAATTTCTAAAACGTAAAATTTAAATCCAAAGCTAATACTATTTAAGCTCTTTACCCAGCCTGATCTTAGAGGGTAGAAAACTATTAAGACATGTAAAATACCAAACTCCAATCCAAACATCTATTAGTAAAAGCCAAATTCTTTAAGGTATATTAAATTCTAGAAAGAAAGTCTAAGGTTGCTAAAAATACAAAAGCAACTCTGGAGTTTTGCAGATCAGCCTTGGGGTGAGGCTCCTTCTGCGGTGACCTCGGCGGTTTCCTCTTGTGAATCCTGGGGGGCAGAGGGCTCTGAGCCTAAGGGAGGGCTTTCTTCTAGTTCAGCACTCTCCGGGCAGCTCCGATTCCCAGCAGTATCTTCACCCTCCTCGCTGGTACACGCCCAGTCCGCCTGGTCCGCAGCTGCGCTGTCCACCTCCGCTGTGGGTTCAGGAGCCGCGCTGTCCACCTCCGCTGTGGGTTCAGGAGCTGCGCTGTCCACCTCCGCTGTGGGTTCAGGAGCTGCGCTGTCCACCTCCACAGTGGGTTCAGGAGCCGCGCTCTCCACCTCTGCTGTGGGTTCAGGAGCCGCGCTCTCCACCTCCACAGTGGGTTCAGGGACTCCCTCGGTGGTCTCCCCCGGAGAAGCCTCGGTGATCTTCAGATCAGGCTCCTCTCTCAGTGTGGATGTTTCCTCTAGCGCAGCCTCTGCAGGGACCGGGGAGGCCGGAGACCCTTCTGGAGGCCCTGCTGCAGCCTTGGGCACATCCTCAGCATGTACCAATTCACTTTCCTTTACAGAAATTTCTCCGGCCCCAGCTTCTGCCACATTCTCCTTTTCGCCTTTAAGATTTGGTTCATTAAGCAAAGTATTGATTTGAAGAACATGGGAATAAAGTGGAATAATGTAATCAATTTATTTTATTTTAATCTGAGGGAAGGGAATTTTGAATTTAGTTTGAATTTTTTTTTTTGAGACATTTACTACAGCCTAGGTTAACATAAATCTGCTATGTAGCCTGGGTGACCTCGAACTCCCGATCCTCCCGCGCCAATTTTGCAAGTATTGTGATTACTTTTAGTCTCCTGAGCCTTCTTGCTGGCTATAATATTCTGTTTCCTAGTACCCTAACAAAAAATTAAAATTGAATTCTGGCCCTGTGGTGCACACTTGTTAGTTCCAGGACTCCAGAAGTGGAGGCAGGTGAGTTCAACCAGCCTGGCCTACATAGTAGAGCCAAACCAAACCAAAACAAGAACCCAAACAACCACAACAAAAAACCTCAAACCAAACCAAAACAACCTCTGGGCCAAAGCAAAGAAAGCTCCCAAAGCAAAACCTGACTCCTGAGGTGCTAATACCCCTGTTCCTAAACAGTGACGGCAGTAATTGATAGTAATGTTAGAGTTGAGACAGGAAAAAATTTCATTTAAAGTAATTAGCATGGGGCTGGAGAGACAGTTCGATGTTAGGAGCCGGGCTGCCCTTATACAGAGCCCTGTGTTTGTTGTCCAGCATCTGTTATTCTGCTCTGGGCTCTGGGGGATCCCTCTTCTGACCTCTGGGGCTGGAACACAGATGGGACAGGACAGGACCCTATGATGACAACCAGGTATACCACCTGTACTTATTTATCTACATGCAGGCAAGACACACACAAAATAAAATAAATATTTAAAAAGTTAAAGTTGTTTAAGGTGAGAAATGGATGTGGGGGGGGGCGACTGCAAAGTTTCTGTCCCCCCAGGGGGCCATTTTCCAGGCTCAGGGTCTTAGGATGCTCAACTGTTTTAACTCATGGGAAGCAGACTTTGAGAAAGACACAGTGGTGGTGCTTGCCAATACTGAAAAAAAAAATCAGCTTACAATTGAAAACAATGGTAGGGAAAAAGAGAGGTCAAACTGCTGAGACAGACGCTAAAATTATGTTTGCATGAATGGGTGTCTACGGAGTAGAAATAATATTACCACACAGAGGAATGAAAACTACCTCTCAGCAAAACACACACAGAAAACTCGCTCATTTATCAAATGTCCTCATCCAAAGCTCGAGGTTACCATGATCTTCTTCCTGATCCAACCCCTATACATAGCCGTTCTAGATAAAGAACTGAAAGAAAGAACCAAGGGTGGGGGTATATGATTGTCATCCCAGCTCAAAAAGTGGAGGCAGGGGTACCACAGTGTAGGGTCATCCTGCCTGGGATTCATGAGACCTCCTCTTTAATAAATAAACAAAATAAGAAGACAGGGAACCCTGACTGCTCTTCCGGCTGCTGAGGGAGGGGGAGTTGATTGGGGGAGAGGGAGGGAAATGGGAGGCGGTGGCGGGGAGGAGGCAGAAATCTTTTTTTTTTTTTTAAATATTTATTCATTATGTATACAATATTCTGTGTACATGCATGTCTGAAGGCCAGAAGAAGGCACTAGACCTCTTTGCAGATGGTTGTGAGCCACCATGTGGTTGCCGGGAATTGAACTCAGGACCTTTGGAAGAGCAGGCAATGCTCTTAACCACTGAGCCATCTCTCCAGCCCCAGAAATCTTTAATAAATAAATAAAATAATAAATAAACAAACAAATTTAAAAAAGAAATTCCCTTTACCTGGAAGTGGCTGTGACTCTGCTTTTGTTTGTTCTTTCACGTCCCTTACACGTTCTGTACGTCTGGCTTGCTTTGATGTGACAGCCTTATAAGTCTGAAAGAAAACGTGTGCTTAGCTCTCTTTCCCCTGCTTTAAGACTCGTCATATACATTTCTCTATGCTACTACCATTAGAAGTTTCAGGAACAATTTCAGTGCAGCACAGAAACCAACGCCTGCCCACCACTTCCACCAACCCCCTCTTTGGGGAGACAAGACCTGACTCCATAAGGGACCTTTGCTGGTCTGGAACTCAGAAAGCAGACCAGACCGACCTTGTACACAGAGTACTGGGATTAAAGGTGTGAGCCAGCAAGCAGGGCACAGGAATTCTTTAGTAGGTCCTTAAGCACTTACGTAATATCCACCAGCACTGACGGTCACACCTACAACCAGGTAATAAATCATATTGGACCCAGATGTTCCAGGGAGTTTTCTGGATGACATTCGGCGAAGAGATGCTAGGAAAACAAATTTAAACATGGTTACCTTCACCACGTAAGACCTGGCATTTTAGGGCTGGAGAGATGGCTCAGAGGTTAAGAGCACTGCCTGCTCTTCCAGAGGTCCTGAGTTCAATTCCCAGCAACCACATGGTGGCTCACAGCCATCTAGAATGAGATCTGGTGCCCTCTTCTGGCATGCAAGCATACATGGAAGGAATGTTGTATACATAATAAATAAATAAATCTAAAAAAAAAAAAAAAGACCTGGCATTTTAAATAATTACATCTTTTAGGCGTTTTCTCCTCAGGGATCTTGGAACCTACTAACATGGTGGATTTTCACTTCAGCAAACAGCGTTAAAGGCAGGGGTAGTAATTCCACCCAACGGCCTCTGGTCTGATTTGAAGAGTGCTTGAGAAGTCTGCCATCTTGCTGTTAGGCACCAGGAAGGGCAGATGTGGATGAAGGGAAATGACAGAAGAACTAAACAAGCTGACCAGCCAAATGAGATGCAGAAATACATTCCTCCATATGTAGCCAAAACAGACACCATCAGAAAGAATTACTTTTGTTTTCTTCATTTTTTCAGTTGTCCACTTGAGAAAGAAGGAACTGATTGCTTTAACAACTAAACACACTTATACCTAAAGATAAAATTTGCATTTAAGGGGCCAGGCAGTGGTGATGCAGAGGCAGGCGGATCTCTGTGAGTCTGAGGTCAGCCTGGTCTTCAAGAGCTAGTTCCAGAACAGCTAGAACTGTTACACAGAGAAACTCTGTCTCA
The DNA here is from genome assembly GCF_950005125.1 of Chionomys nivalis. Lineage (NCBI taxonomy): Eukaryota > Metazoa > Chordata > Mammalia > Rodentia > Cricetidae > Chionomys > Chionomys nivalis. The sequence continues at coordinate 24,996,273 of NC_080109.1, read as the reverse complement.
AAAAAACCAAAAGAAAAAAAAATGCATTTAAGGATGGGTAGAACACATGTTTGGACCCTGAGCTTTTTGAAGTAAGATCTCACTACTTAGCTGAGGTCAAACTCTTGGCCATTCTCTTGTCTCAGCCTCCTGAACACTGGGATTACAGCTGCATGGCTGGTTTCCTGTGTGTGACACTTTTGTTGTCTTAAAAACATATCTGTGATCTGGATGTACATTTCCTAGTCCCAGTCGCTTAGGAGGCTGTAGCAGGAGGGCGTCTGGAACAGGCTTTCATTTAGCCCGTATGTGGAGGTCAGAGGGCAACTTGTGGGAGTTAACTTTCTCCTCTACTGAGTGGGTCCTGGAGATAAGACTCTGGTCATCGGGGTTGATGATGAGCACCTGTACCCACTGACCCAAATGTCACCGCCAAAACAAGCAACTTCCCCCCAAACCCCACCCCACCTGTCTTAGAGTTTGTGTCTAATATATAGGAGGCCTGAGTTCCCTCCTCAGCACCAAAAATAAATGAAACCAAAACAAAACAAAAATCTCACAACCTTTTTGACATTTGTATATGTGTATATGTTTCTTATTTGATCTAAGTTTTTTTTTGTTTTGTTTTGTGTTTTAAATACTAGGAGTGAAATCCATTGGTTTCTGTCTACTGGGTAAGCTATGCCCCATGTGCTCCAGAGAGTTCTTATTAAATAGCTAAAAATAAAGAAAATTATTAGTGATGGGATGTGGTGGCCCATGCCTTTAATCCCAGCACTTGGGAGGCAGAGGCAGGCGAATCTCTGAGCTCAAGCCCAGCCTGGTCTACAGAGGGAGTTCCAGGACAGCCAGGGTTACACAGAGAAACCCTGTCTAGACAAAAACAAAACAAAAAGAAAACTTCAGCAATACAAATAGACTTAAAAATTATTTCAGCTGGGGCTCGGAGAGATGGCTCAGTGGTTAAGAGCATTGCCTGCTCTTCCAAAGGTCCTGAGTTCAATTCCTGGCAACCACATGGTGGCTCTGTAATGAGGTCTAGCCTGCAGACATACACACACACACAGACAGAATATCGTACACATAAAAAATAAATATTAAAAAAAAATTCAGCTGAATTATTTAAAATAGCAATAAGAGAACCATCCAATATGAATGAATTAAACGTATTTTAGGTTGGGGGTTTAGCTCAGGGCCAGAGTGCTTGTCTAATAAGCATAAGGCCCTGAGTTTAGTCCTCAGCTCTGAACAAAAAAGATAAAATAACATAAAAATCTTTAAAAATTATTTTTAGCCGGGCGGTGGTGGCGCACGCCTTTAATCCCAGCACTTGGGAGGCAGAGGTAGGCGGATCTCTGTGAGTTCGAGGCCAGTCTGGTCTACAAAGGGAGTTCCAGGACAGGCTCCAAAGCTACAGAGAAACCCTGTCTCGAAAAACCAAAAAAAAAAAAAAAAAAAAAAAATTATTTTTAAAAACCGTATTTTAGTAGTCTCATACGATGTGAACACTAGGATTTACTTATATGAGAACAAATTGATTTTTTTAGATTATTTATTATTTTATGTGGATGAGCACTTTGCCTGAATGTATAGTATATATGCACCATGCGCACGCCTGGTGCCCTTCAAGGTCAGGGTGGGCTTCAGGTTCCCTGGTACTGGAATCACAGACTGTTCGAGTAATCTTGTGGGTACTGAGAATTGAACCCAGATCCTTTGCAGGAGCAAGAAATGCTCTGAACTGTTGAGCCAACTCTTCAGACTATGAGAAAATTCTACCACACGTTATATGAAAATCTACACAATAATCTTGTGACACAGATCTCAGGTATAAGAAGAAAAAGACCTGCAGTAATCACATGTGCTGGTGCACACCATAATGCAAGTACTTGGGAGGTTGAGACAGGGGGATTAACTGCTTCAGACAAGTTTGGGTAGCTAGTCCTGTTTCTATAAAGCAAGAACAACAAAAATCTCTAAAACTAAGTAGACTAACCATAAACAATGATATTTACTATTAGGAAGATTCTATGTGATTTATATATTATATCTTGCCTTTCTGGCATTTTCCCAATGAACTATTCCAAGCCTAAACTACTCATTGAAAAGGTACACTTATTTTGAAAAGTCAAAAAAGTTACATTTTGCTGCAAAAAGAACAAAATTTAATGATAGTTAAAATGTGTCTTTCAAAAAAGAAACCACTGAAACAAATTTATTACCAAAGTAGAAAGTACCAATAAGACATCAATCAATGCCCACAAAGGAAGACAAATTTACAATTCCAGTCAATGCTGGACTGGTATAACACCAGCACTGGGAGGCAGAAGCGGGAGGCAGAGGTGGGAGGATCTCTGAGTTTGAGGACCCTGGTGAGTTCCAGGACTACACAGAAAAACCCTGTCTTAAAAAAATGAAAATACAAAACCAAACAAAAGCAGTAATTATGACTGTGGCTGTAGTTTGGTGCTCAATGGAAGCAGGCTTGCTTAGAAAAATGATGGCCCTTAGATTCAACCTACGCTGAATGGACGCCATAAAAAGAGAGAGTATTTAGGTAAAATAAGGTCAGTGCCCTTGTGCCCAGGACTTTTAACTGCAGTTTAGAAGGTTAACACTGCCTTTATTTTGATGGGAGGGGTCCTGAGAAGGGGGTAGAGGCATATAACGGTGTGGGGTGTGGTCCAGACGGCGACAGGACTAGAGGGTAAAGGTGTCTGCAGTCAAGCTTGAAGACCTAGTTCGGCCCTGGGACCCACTGACTCCTGCAAGCTGTCCTCTGAACACACGCAGGCTCTGGTGTGTGTGTGTGTGTGTGTGTGTGTGTGTGGTCAGTGGACTCATCTTCTTCTCTGAAGATCAGAACAGCTTCAGTATCTTCAGCTTAAACTAAACGGCTTCTCCCTACCTCATCGATGATGAAAATTGCTATCTTAAGAATTATACAGTGAGGAGAAGGCATCTTAACACGTGTGGGGAGATGTCTTTCAAGTAACATTTAAAAGAACAGGAGGATAGATAGAACTTCCTCTCACCCTCCACCACCCACATAGACCCAATCAAAGCTGGGGAAACAAGTGGACAAACCAAACTCAAACACCCCTGTGGCTCATGGAATTTTCTGCAGGCGTTTTCCTGTCTCCCTCGCTTAAATCCTCACTCTGGATGCTGCCATGGACGCCTCAGGGAGTCGGGTGAAGCACAGCAAGAATTAACTTTCCAGCATCCCAGAGCTGGGATTCAGTGAGTGATGGACGAGGGGTGCGGGGCGGGAGTGAGGACCAGGAAAGGCGGCTCGGAGAGGAACTGCAAACCGGTCTAGATCCGGCACCTATTAAGCACCTACTCTGTTCTAGGCGGCGTTATGTTACTCGGTGCTTTCCTCTTTAGAAAATTCCCAAGAGCTCTTTCCTCGCGCATTCCCTAATCCAAAGGTGATGGAGCTGTAAGCTTCTCAGCAACGTCAGAAGAATGACCAGAGGCCGAGGCCACCCCCTTCGAAGGTAGCTCAGGGTCGGGAGATTCCAGGGTCAAGACCACCAGTGTTCCCTGAACCGGGACCTTGACGGGAGCCCACCTGCTGGCGTGTGGACAACCCACGTCCACCTATCCATCCGTTTCTTTATCTCTTGGGGAGCCTAGAGGTTCATTGAATAATCTACGTGGGACTCTAAGAGTGAGCCAGACGCTCTTCGAAGTGATTTTCCACTCCACATTTATTAATTACAGCAACTGTGATCCTCGCTTTAAAAATAAAGAGACATTACTCGCCGGAGATAAGCTCTGGAACCCAGGAAGTCTAATTTGGATTCAGAGGCATACCTAGAAAAGCTCCCTATTTCCAAAGTTTCCAAGAACTTCGGAGTGCTTGCCTGAGACCCTCCCTCACTGTTCCTTCACCTCTGGTTCAGGCGTCTGTGACTAGGTGCTGGCGGGTTCGGGGCGCTGGTTCCAGCCTGGACCCACGGAGATGTGTGGGGCACTCACCGTCTTTCCCCAGTGGCACAGGTCCGGAGGGCGCCCTCCGGGGCAGCGCCAGAGTCTTAGACACAGCCCTTCGGAGATACATCGCCCGACGCGCAGAGACGCAGCCGGGGAGCAAGCAACCCAGGCTCCGAGGGCGGAGCCTCAGGAGCGCCCCGCCCGGCGGTGGAGTTCCAGGTCCCGTGCCTCCCCGGCCCGGGGCACGTGGAAGGGGGTTTGAGTTAGTGGTCTGCACCTTGGTCCGCTTATCCTGCTCTAACAGTGCTGCTTTCCGGCGCCCCTTTCGGGCAGCCGCTTAAGGGCTGCATCCCAGAAGAGATAGGTAACTGAGAAGTGGCTGTTACGTGCCTGACCCGCTCTGTTCCATGGAGAAACTCTCCTCCAGGTCACGCTGGACACCAGATTCAGGATTCATTGTGCAGACACGGTTTTTCCTCCAGGCGGAGGCCACTTTATCCCACCCACTGCGTTAACTTTCCTTGGAAAAGGTAGTGGGGGAAACTTTACAAGCGACAGGTTTATGACTAAAGGCTGCTGCTTGCGTAAGGTGTCCGTGTCGTCCCGTCGTCGTCGTCGTCCCCCCCCCCACCCCTCCCCCCACCCCCGGCGATGGCTGGATTCTAAGCGAGCCACTGTTTCCAAGACCTTAAATACAGGGTAAAGCGCTTACCTAGCACTGGATCAATACCCAGCAGCGCATAAAACCAGGCGTGCTGGCGCAAGCAGATAATCCCAACACTCAGGGGGTGGAGGCAGGAGGATCAGGAGTTCAAGATCTTTGGCAACATAGCAAGTTTAAGGACACCATAGGCTATATGAGACCCTGTCTCAAAAAAAAAAATCACTAAGAGCATTGGTGGTGGTGCGGGGGAAGGGGGGGAACAAAGCTACTAACAGGACAAGTAGGTAAAGGCACTCTGGAGGAGCAAGCGCTTTTCAACACCAAGCCATCCCCCTCCAGCCAGAATTGTGAATCTTGGTTTTTCGAGACAGGGTTTCTCTGGGTAGCTCTGACTGTCCTGGAACTCCTGTACACCAGGCCGGCCTCAAGCTCAGAGATCCACTGGGTGCCTCTGCCTGGTATGAGCCACCGCCACTGGGTCAGAGCTGTAAATCTTGCAGGACTGAGTAACGCAGCCGAGGAGAGTTCTGAGACACACTGGATGTGAAACGTTCTGAGTCAGATGGAAGAGGCAGCGCTGGCCTCAAGCTCACGATTCCTCTGCACCCGTTCAGTCTGGCATACAATTTTGGTTGTATCTGCCAAGTATGGCCGTCCCAATTGGGAGAGACAGTACTGGGACATCGTACACCTCTAGATGCTTTTCCTAAAGGCTCGGGTCTCGGGGCAAAGGAATTTTCGACTTACTCTTCCACTCCTGTGGGCTTTGGTGGGTTCCTTTTATATTTTAGTGAGCTATTTTCAGAAATACACAAAATAAAACAAAAAACCCATGCCCTTTGGTTGTCAGATTTGCCTGCTTTCCAGCTGCTTCCGGAGAACTCCAGACATTTTCACATTAGCTCTTGCTGTGGCTGACCAGGCTCAGACATTCCCCTGCAGCTCAGATTCTTCACTGCCCTTGAGAGAATCCTTGACATTTTTAAAACGTCTAGGGTCGCAGATATATTGGCTTAGCTCAGATGACCTCCACTGAAACTCTGGTTGTTGACAAAGATACCAACTTTGAAAACATTGGAAGAGTCCAGTGCTAACAATAATTATGATTCCATGGCTTATGTGCTGGGTAACTTTAAAGTATTTTGGTTCCCTGTATGATGGTGCACACCTTTAATTCCAACACTTGAGAGGGAGAGTATTATCCCGTGAGTTCAAGGCCAGCCTGGTCTACGTGCTACACACGGAGACCCTGTCTCAAAAAGGAAAAAAAAAAGCATTTGAAGAAATGACAGCCAGGCAGATGTGAGTCTTCAGCTGGCAAGCCTGATGCCCTGAGCTGGCTCCCTGGACTAGCATGGTGGAAGGGAGAGAACTGACTCTCGGAGGCTGTCTTCTGATCTCCGCGTGCACACCTATGGCATGTGCACCCCAACACATACCCACACCTAAAGAAATATACCAAAAAAAAAAAAAAAAGAAAAGAAAAGAAAAGAATCCTTTCCCAAACTCTACGGAATGCTAGAAACAAGAGATGGCTTAGTGGATAAGAGCTGGTTGCTCTTACAGAGGACTAGAGGTTTGTTGGTTTGTTCCCGGATGGTCTACAACCTTTTAAATTTTGAACACACATACACACAAACACTTAAAAAAAAGTTAGGAAAAATTGAAAAGATTTTTGGGAGGAGGAAAAGAATTTTTTTTTGTTTTGTTTTGTTTCTCAAGACAGGGTTTCTCTATTTAGCCCTCGCTGTCCCTGAAACTTACTTTGTAGACCAGGCTGGACCCAAACTCACAGAGATTTGCCACCACCCCCCAAGTGCTTGGATTAAAGGCATGTACCACCACCACTGCCTGCCTATTTATTTATTTATTTATTGAGACCAGATGTCTGAAACCACAGTGTGGGCCGAACCATGCCCTGCATTTTCTAGTTTTGGTTGTCGTCCAGTAACCTTCGGCTTGTAGATGTCCATCATTATCACAGGTGGATGGATCTGTGAGTGCAAGGCCAGCCTGGTCTACAGAGGAGCTCCAGGCCAGCCTGGTCTACAGAGGAGCTCCAGGCCAGCCTGGTCTACAGAGGAGCTCCAGGCCAGCCTGGTCTACAGAGGAGCTCCAGGCCAGCCAGAATTAGAGCTGCTCATTAAGATTCTGCCTCAAAAACAAACAAACAAAGAAGCCAATTTAAAAAATCCTTTGGGAATTTAGAACCAGAATGATTCTTGCTCAGCCCAGCCTTGGTTTGAGTGCAAACCCTGGCACTATTTGCTTCTCCTTACCATGTGGGTGGGGGTGGCAGTAGCGCTGAGGAATGATGCAGACACATAGTTAGCAAAGCTAAAACTAAGAGTCTTTCTTTCTTCCTGAGGCTGGGTCTCACTGGCTTCAAGTTTACAATTTTCTTGCATCTGTCTGCTGAGAACTGGCCTTACAGAGTGCTCCCATTATGGTAGGTTCTTCCCTTCACCCACAGCCCAGGTTATCAAGAAGGCTCCCCCTAGAGTTAAAATGGATACACTCAAGAGAAAGGCTAAAACAAACTGCAGTCTCAAAGCCTGACATGCAAAGATTGTATTTACTAAAAGTTTTTAAAATTGCAGATGTTTTGGTGTTTTCTGGACGTTGTGGAGATATGAGTTTTTGTTGCAGGGCTGTTACTTTGGACTTAACTGACTTTTTGGCCTCTCGTGCTAGCACCAGTTTCTTGCAGATGTGCTAACCCGAAACACCGCGCATTCAGTAACTCGAGGCTCATGGGTGTGTCTCACTCGGCTTACATTCAACAGGGGCATTCACTTTTTTCTTGCTCTTCTTAGCTCTTATCCTCCTTCTACTTTCAAACCCAGAAGTGGTGGGGATGGAGCTAACGGGGTGCTTGTGTGGCAGGTGCAGGGCCCTAGATTCTCCACTCATAAACTATAGCAGACACCCCAGCAGCAGCAGGTTGATGTCATATAGCCACGTGTAAAGACCCTTGTGATGACTCTGGGCCCAGCTGGATCCTCCAGGGCAATTTCCTCAGGGTTGCCCTATCGGCAGCCCTAATTCCACCTGCGACTTTTTCACTCCCTTTGCCATTGGGTCTAACAGACATGTCCTCGCGAGGAGGTGACTTTATTGGACTTCCTTCCTGATAGTGTCCTTTTCTGTTCTTGCATTTGCATGAAATTGATCTACAGTCTCCCGAGTTTTCCCACTCTAACAGGAATCCAAACCGACACAAGCTAAGTTACTACTATATCTGACTTTTCATGGCATTAGCATATTATCAAATACTACAGTTTTGAATTTTTGTCCAGAAGTGACATCAAAAGACCACGCTTTTTTCCAGGCCCCAAACACATGCCATATCAATGGACTTCAAAGCAGAAATCATTTTAGACCATATATATCTAACTCTTTCCTTTTTAACATTTTCATGATACTCATGATTAAACCCAGGGCTTCAAGAATGCCAGGCAAGGCCGGGCGGTGGTGGTGCACACCTTTAATCCCAGCACTCGGGAGGCAGAGGCAGGCAGATCTCTGGGAGTTCGAGGCCAGCCTGGTCTACAAGAGCTAGTTCCAGGATGGGCACCAAGGCTACAGAGAAACCCTGTCTCAAACAAAAAAAAAAAAAAAAAAAAAAAAAGAATGCCAGGCAAGGGTTTCACTAGTGGGCCGTCTCCAGCCTTTTTGAGGCAGGACCTTGGTAAGTAGTTTCAAGGCCACCATGTAGCGCCCCCACCTTTACTCTGTTTTAGTTTATTGCTACTATGCGTGGTCGGTCAGTGGATAATCTTGTCAACTCTCTTCTACCTTTCAAGGATTCTAGAGATGTTATTCAGGTGGTCAGGACAGCAAGTTCTTTCCCCACTGAGAATCTTGCCAGCTTGGTTCTCTTTAAAAATCTACAGCTCGCTGGGCAGTGTTGGTGCACGCCTTTAATCCATGGACTCGGGAGGGAGGCAGAGGCAGGTGATATCTGTGAGTTCGAAGACAGCTTGGTCTACAGAGGGAGTTTCAGTACAGCTGCCAAAGCTACTCAGAGAAACCCATTCCAAAAAACAAACAAAACTCTATAGGTTGTTGTAACTTGACTGAAAGCCAATGGGAAAACTTCATGTGGCCATAAAAGTGAGTAGAAAGTCACTCTGGGGCTAGATGGCTTGGCATTTAGGAGCACTGATTACTCTTGTAGAGGCCTGGGGGTTGGAGGCTCACAAACAGTTCCAGGGGATGTGGTGCCCTCTTCTGACCTTCCAGGGCACAAGACTGCATATGGTCTGCACACACAGGCAGGCAAACACTCCTCATTCACATCAAAACAAACAAACACACAGCCATGCCAATAAAAACATTCCCATTCAAGTAAATGGAGACAGAGGCAACTGTCATAACAGAGTTTATCTTTACTATCTGACTTATCACCTCTTCATTAATAAAATATTACTTGGACTCTTTGGCATCTAAGTGTTTCAGTAAAAAAGTTGAGGGCTGGGTCTGGAGAGATGGCTCAGTGGTTAAGAGCATTGCCTGCTCTTCCAAAGGTCCTGAGTTCAATTCCCAGCAACCACATGGTGGCTCACAACCATCTGTAATGAGGTCTGGTGCCCTCTTCTGGCCTGCAGGCATACACACAGACAGAATATTGTATACATAATAAATAAATAAATATAAAAAAAAAAAAAGTTGAGGGCTGGCCAATGTCTCAAAAAAATAAAGAAAAATAAAAAAAAAAAAACAAACAGGTAGTGGTGGTGCACACCTTTAATTCCAGCACTTGGGAGGCAGAGGCAGGCGGATCTCTGTGGGTTTGAGGCCAACCTGGTCTACAGAGTGAGTTCCAGGTCAGCCAGAACTCTGTCCGAAACCTTATCTCAAAAAACAAAAACAAAACAAAAAAAAAGAAGAAATGGAGGAAGGGAAATAGGAAGGGAGGGAAGAAGGTATATGGGGAAGGAGGGAGGCAGGAAGGGAGGTGACAGAGGGGCTCAGCAGTTAGAAGCACTTGGTGTTTTTGCAGAGGACCCAGGTTTGGTTCCCAAGGCCTTTGTCAAGCACCACAGCTCCAGCTTAGGCTTCTATGAGCACTGCATGTTACGGTACACACATATATACAAGCACTCATACAAACACATAAAAAGTTAAAAGCTGAAAAGAGTCCATCAGCACTGATTAGTGAATCCATCTCTACACATGAAGAACGTAACTACTTTTATTTAATAAAGTAAAACCCACGTTAACTTGACTGATACATATTTACATATGCTTTCCCCTCATATCCACAACTCAACAGATAGATGAATCCAGAGGAATGGACTCCATCATATGAAGTAGACCTACAAGGAAAAGAAAAAAAAAAAAATCAATCCAAGGCACTGATCAGATAATGTTAAAACCAGACTTCTCTGAATAATTTACCTTAGAGCACCAGAAAAAAAATCTAGAAAATATATCTATTAAATAGAATCAGTAGTTGATTTTAAATTTATATCAATAATACTGAAATGGACAAAGTGGTATTAATAGAAAAAAGAAGCAAAAGATTTAGACGATAAACCCTAAAATATTAATTTGAGAATTCTTTTTTTTTTGCATCGCACGACAAAGCTTTATTCATCCTCAGCGACTTAAGAAAGGCAAGCTCACTGGCGCTTCACTTGAGTATGCTGTCATCTTGAGCTTCTGCCCGTTCTCTTTCAATCCGGTTCAGCTCATCTAGTCTCTTCTTCTCCTCCGCTGCCACCCTCCTCTCCTCCTCTGCCCGGGGCTTTAGGTAACTATAGCGCTTGGCGCCGTAGGCCATGCCGAGGACAAGGGCTGAGTATCGGCCGAGCTTGATGAGCGGAGAGACCTGAACTGGGGGCACCATCTTGTCCGTGACCTTCCTAATTTGAGAATTCTTAAAAGAAAATGTTGAGTTCGAGACCAGCCTGGTCTACAAGAGCTAGTTCCAGGACAGACTCCAAAACCACAGAGAAACCCTGTCTCGAAAAACCAAAAAAAAAAAAAAAAAGAAAAATGTGTTTTGTGATTACTATGTTTATAATATGCTTATTATCTACTAGATTTAATCCACGGGTACCAAGATATGTGTGTGGTGTGCATGCATGTCTGCATGTGTGCACGTGAATGCCCATTGATGCTGGGAGTCTTGTCAATGGCTTTCCACCTCGTCACTGAAGTAGGGTTTCTCAGCTGACCCCAGAGTGCACCAGTGTTATTAGCCTTCTTATTCTGGGGATCCTCTGCTCACCTTCAGAGTTTTGGAATCACAAGTGATCGCCAAATCATCCTTACCAGGGCTCTGGGGTTCTGAGCTCTGCACTCATGCTGGTGTGGCAGCTGTTTTAACCCCTGAGCTATCTCCTCAGCCCAGAAGCTAAGGGCTTTTTTAAATGAGGGATTTTTCACTTCATAAAGAGTAAAGGATTTCTTTCAAATAATTTCAGGAATAAAGTATATACATTACATGTTTGTATAATACACATAGCATATGCATGTTATGTGTGTGATACATGTGCATACACAGACTCACAAACGTATCTCTTTTAAATTAGAGCATGTACAATACATTATCTCATTAATATTAGGTTTTACCTGAATTCTTCAATTGGATGCTAGCTACAGTGACAATCATAATGAAACGGTTAAGCAGAAAAATGCAGAATCCATTGCCTTTACACATTCATTCGTTCTACGAACATTAAACGCCTAGAATGGCTGGGTGCTCAGTGCAGTGCAGTGTTGAGAACATAAGCATTAATAAATAGATAGGAACTCTGCTCTTACAGAAGCAAACACACACAAGTTATGCCAACTATCCTGAGGGCTATGAACACGATGGGTGAAGTACTAGTGAAGAAGACATGATTTTAACGTGATTTTGGTTTTATTGTTGCTTGTCTTTACTTTGTTTGGGACTGGGTCTTGCTGTGCAGACCAGGCTAGCCTCATACTAATTATTTCCTTATCACACTCTGAAGTATTGGCATTATAGGTACTGACTTCATCCAGTACTGGGGTTATTCTACATGTCTGGAATCCTGGCATACTCCTAAAATCCCAGCACTTAGGAGGTAGAGGCAGGAGGATCCTGGTCTACATAGAAAGCTCAAAGACATGCAATAACACCCTGCCTCTCTCTTTTTTTGAGACAAGGTCTCTCTGCTTAGCCCTGGCTATTGTGGACCTCACTATGTAGACCAGGCTGTCCTCACAGAGATCTGCCTACTTTCTACCTCTCTAGTGCTGGCACTAGAAAAAGGCATGTGCAGTGGAGAGCCTGTAACAGCCACAAACAGATCAATTAACTTCCATAATCTGTATACTTTATAAACATACTTACTATATTAATATCTCCAAAGTTTATTCCAATCCATTTCTTCTTTTATACTCCAAAACATCTTCATTATGTTGATTGATGAGCTATAAGTTAATGATTAAAACTAGAAATGTAATCTTTCAGGTATCTTAAAGAGGAGGAAACCAAGTAAAGATACTTATGATTCATAAGAGAAAGAGGGTAGGTTAAAACAATTACTATTTTACTAGATATAAAAAGCGAAAAAATTCAAATCGAAAGACAATGGAAAGCATATGATGGCAGAAGAATTTCAAAACATGACCTGTCGTTATCACATGTGTCCAGGCTGGTTGATAAGGAAAATGCTATACTTTTGTGTAACTGTGTGTGTATGTAAATTTATGGACAGGTGAGCTTGCCTGTGTGTGTGTAAATCTATGGACAGGTGAGCTTGCCTGTGTGTGCTCATATAGAGGATCAGCCCACTGTATCTATCCTATGGTGCATGCTGTATTCCAGTCTTAGCAGCCTGCCACTGTGAGTGAGTAACCGAGCCATCCCTCACCTCTCTGTGTGTTAATTAGAAGTCAGGGAACAGCTACTTCTTAGAACCACTGTCTGATAGATTATGTCGCTGGAACAATGATCGATACATGATGGCATTCATGGGAATCAAAGACCAAATTTCAACCCTTAATACTCTTGGCAGTAATTAAGCCTTCCACCATCAAAAAATTCTGAGAATGAAATATAAAATTGGGGCTGTGGAGATGGTTTCGCAGTTAGGAGCCATGTACTGCTGGCAAAGGACCCAAGTTTGGTTCCCAGGTCCAACAACTGCCAGTTCACAAACGTTTGTAACTCCAGTTCCAGGGATCCCGATGGGTAGGGTACTCACATAAACCCACAGGAAAACCGAGGTGCCTAAGGTCAGCCCAACTTTCAGCCAGTCAGGTTTGGCATGGACTGGCTCCCGGACGTAGAACTTTGACCGCGTTGAAGCTGAAAAAGAAAGAGAATATGTATCTTACTGACTTGTAGCGAGGAAAACCTAACATTTACTAGTGTGCGTACGTATTAGTGCATGAAATTCTCTCTTCTGAGATAGGAGTTCTTGGTAGCCCAGGATGGTCTTGAATTCCTGATCACCTGTCTCCACCTCCCCAGGGCTGGGATTCCAAGAGAGCCCCACCATCCCTGGCTTTACATTGTCATTTATACTCTATCTGCCCAACCTCAATCTGGGCATAGTTCAGAAAACAAGAGTAACTTGTCCGGGGCCACCAGCAGAGCCACACGGCCGTCCTTGGGACTCAGGACGCCTTCAAAACCTCGTTAAAGTGTCGCTGGCCTTCACAGACTGGGGAGTGGGAGGATGAGAAGCAGCCCCGGGAGGACCTCCCTGTTTGTTGTCTCCTGGGCATGTTTGTAGAGCCGGGGGTCAAAAAGACACAAAATCCACTCTCAAGAGGGTAGGTAGTTTGGAGGGCCGACGGCCGACGATGCAGAGAACGCGGACCGCGGCCGGTGAAGGTCACTGCAGGTCGGCCTGAGCCGCGACCTCCTCCGGAGGTTCCAGGGTGGTCAGTGCTGGGTGGGAGTAGGCCGGGAGCCGAATGGGCCTGGAGACACTCACAGCAGCTCGGGAACCTGGCCGGGGCCAGAAGCCGCGAAAACGGGCGCAGTACGGCAGACGGCGCCATCTTGCCCTACAGAGTCCGTCCCTCCTGGGCATGCGCGTCGTGTCGGGCGGGCACCGCCTTCTCACTGCGCGCGCATCGCCGGCAGGTGGCGCGGAGCGCAGCGCCCCCTGGCAGCAGAAGCGGGACTCGCAGGTGGGCTAGCGTCCTGGCTTGAGGACAAAGTTTCCTAAAACCCGGACTGTTCGAAAACAGTGAAAAGGGGGCTGGGGCAGGGAAAACAGTTTGTCAGAGCGCTCGTCGGATGTTTCATTGGTGAGCCTCAAAACTGAAAATGGAAGTGTTTTGTTGAAGAATAAAATTTGGGCTGAATTTAGTGTTTCAGGTACAGTAAGTTAATTCATTGTGTGGTTTACAGTCATTTTATCACTACATTGACTACAGGATATGCAGTGATTATTAGCACCAATTAACAGATGGACTCAAAGACAAACTTGTCGGCTAAGGGAACTTTTTATTTGTAAAGGCCTCAACGGTTTCTAAGATCCATTTATCAAGACAACTTTGATGCCTCTCAATCCTGTGACATAGAAATCTGTTATTCGGCAGGGAGGAAATACAGGGCTTCCTACATCCTAGTCAAATGCCTAATCACTGAGCTACATATCCCCACATAGCCTTTTCACTTTTTGAGATAGGTTCTCACTAAGTTACCCAGATGGCCATGAACTTGATCCTCCTGCCTCAGCTTTTTGAGGAGCTGGGATTATAAGACCTTTGCCACCAGGCCCTGACAAAATTCTTGTAAATGTTACATGAAAGTGCTCCTGTTAGCCTATCTGACGAGGTGGGACTGGCTATAAGGCCATGTGTCTATGTAGAACAGGATCCAAACTGTCATGTCTCCAGTAGCATTTGTGTTGGCCACATTTCAACACCATGATCGTTAGTTGTTAATCTCTACCACAGTTTTACATCTGTAACATAAAACCTATCCTGTAGGGTTGTTGGGAAGCTTAGGAGTTATTTGGGTGTAGTAAATACTGTTTGCCTATTCAAGACATTTGTAATAATCAGCTGGAGTTTTTTTGTTTGTTTTGTTTTGTTATTTTGAGATTTTTTTTTTTTTTTTTTTGGTTTTTTGAGACAGGATTTCTCTGTGGTTTTGGTTCCTGTCCTGGAACTAATTCTTGTAGACCAGGCTGGCCTCGAACTCACAGAGATCCGCCTGCCTCTGCCTCCCGAGTGCTGGGATTAAAGGCGTGCACCACCACCGCCCGGCTACTTTTATAATTTTTATGTGTAGGTTCACATTGTGATATGTATGTGTTGGTGCTTGGAAGGTCACAGTGAAGGTCAGAGGCTTTGGATTGCCCTGACTGATTAGCTGGTTTAAACATCTCTACGTCTGTGTTTGGGCCTGGTTGTCAAGAGCAGGATGTTGCCTACAAATGCCCTAGGAGGCCAGAAGAGGTCCCTGGATCCCCCTGGAACCGTAGTTATAGCAGCTCCTAGTTGTCCAGTGTGCTCTGGGTGCTAGGAAACAAAGCCAGGTCCTCTACAAGAGAATTCAGCACTCTTAATCGCGGAGCCATCTTTGTAGATCATGATCAGCTGGTCTTTATGCTGCACAGCCGACAGAGATTCTGTTTCTTAGTTCTACCTGGTGTCCAAAGACGCTGTTTAACAAAAGAACAGGTCATAAATGATATATTCTTCTTACTTTGTGAGATTTTATTTTTAATTATGTGTGCATATGGTGGGGGGGGTTATATGAATGAAACTCTCCTTGGAGATAAGAGAGCATTGTATCCTTTGGAGCTGGATTTATAGGCGTCTGTGAGTCAACTGGAGTGGGTGCTGGGAACCAAACTCGAGTGTTTGTTAGGGAAATATGCTCTCTTAATAGCTGAGCCGTCTCTCCAGCCTGCAGAGGATACAAACCTGCCCTTAAAAGCTGTTTGTTAAAACCCAAAGCTGCTTACGTCCACTTTAATAGCAAAATAAGTGTTAGCATTTTTCTATGTATGCTTAGCAATATTATTTTTAAATTTTTTTATTAAAACAAGTAGTCATGAGCAGAGTGTGGTGGCTCATGTCTAATCCAGTTCTTCGGAAGCTGAGGCAGGAGTACCTCAGTTTTCAGAGTAGTTCGAGTTTCATAGTGAGTCCTGGGACAGCCTGGGCTACGCTGAAAGACCCTGTCTCTTAGGAATGAAAAGGTGGGCACAGAAAGATAATGCATAGTCAAGGTACTTGCTGTCAAGCCTGGTGACTTGAGTTCAATTGGCATGCTCCATTTGATGGAAGGAGAGAACAGATTTTTAAAGAGTTTCCTTCTGACCTCCAGATGGCTGCTCTCACAAGCACACATGTGTACACAAATATATACACTCACACTAAATAGATACATGTATTTTAAAATAGAGGGGAAAGGAAATAAATTATTGATAAAAGATAAAATAATTATATTGTGCTTTGTGGCTCACTTTAAAGCCCAAATGATGGCTAAAATGTTACTTTACTTTAGTACTTTAGTTTGTAACCTGGTTTGAGCCTTCTGAACTCATGCTCAAGTAAGCAAACCAGTCCACCAATGCGCTGAGTCAGTTGTTGGCTCCCAACTTGCTGGCTTCTTGTCCACTCAGCAGACTGTCGGTTGTATACTCTTTCTACCCCACACTGCCAGAGCTTGTCCTGACACAGCTTGCTAGTCTTCAGCGAGTTGAAACTGGAGCCACCGGCTCTGAGTGCACAGACAGGAAGCCCAGTACCACTTCATGATCTATGCTGGGGAATTCAGTTTTGTTCTTTTTCAGAACTTTGATCCCTGTGTCCTTTCCTAGTGTATTTTTGGGGGCAGCAATGAAGTATGAGCATAGCATTTTCAGTATATTAAGGCTCACTGGACTCCCAGAGTTGGAGGAGGCAGATGAAGATAAAACTTGTTTTGAGAAAAACACGAGCTAATAGCAAATTCTAGTTTGGTAGATGTCTTTTTAAACATCCATTTAAACCATGCTTAAATGCTAAAAACCTTACTTGTGACCTAGGTGAAGGGCGATTTGCGTTAGCCGCTGGATTTTTAGCCCTGAATTTTTCCATAAAAAAAAAAAAAAAAAAAAAACAGCCGGGCGATGGTGGCGCACGCCTTTAATCCCAGCACTCGGGAGGCAGAGGCAGGCGGATCTCTGTGAGTTCGAGACCAGCCTGGTCTACAGAGCTAGTTCCAGGACAGGCTCCAAAGCCACAGAGAAACCCTGTCTCAAAAAAAAAAAAAACAAAAAAAACCAAAAAACAAAAAAACTTACTTGACTGATGTGTCCAAGGAAGGAAGTAAAGAACAAGAGCTGAAATAAGAAAAAAAAACAAAAAAACAAAAAAAAAACCACTATATACATAAGCCCATAGATCAAATTCAGGGCCCGAAGAAGCATGGTTTCTTGTATACATGTAACTTTTTATTAAGCAAACATACCCAAATTGACAATTTTTTTTTTGTTAAGTCTGGGTGACAGGCTTCCCTAATGTTGCTTTTTCTATCAAATGCAAGTACAGACTGGCCTCCGGTCTCCCATTCAAGACAATCTTCCTGAGTGCTGGGCTTACCACAGTCTTGAAGTCCTTCTGCCTTAGTCTTCCAGTACCAGTATTGGGATTCCACGTCTGCAGCACTACCCGCAGCTGGAGGAAGCCCTGTAACCATAGTAACGGGGACAACGGAGGGTCCTCAGCAGCTGTGTGTCAGAGAGCCGTGGGTGTAACTCCCTGGAAGCACACGAGGCACGCAAAGCCCAGCTCCAGTTCAGTTTCTACTGGTCAAGTAGCCGTGTTTGGAGTCCAGGCTATGTCATTGACTGTGTGTCCATTCTGTAGGTACATTTTAACTCAGAGATGAATCAGATCAGTGTTATAATCACACCAGTATTAATGGAACCTTAAAAACCGTTGTTTGGGCCAGAAGAGAAGGCTGAGCAGCTAGGAGACTTGCTGTTGTTCCAGAGGACCTAGGGGGTGGCTTACAGGTACTCTCACTCCAGCTCCAGAGTATCTGACACTCTCCTGACCTCTGTGGGTACCAGTATCCACACACTTGCACATGTGCACACGCACACAAACAGAGATCAAATCTTTATAAAATACAAATGTTAAGACTTGGAAGGGGCATTATGTCTGTAATCTCAGCATCTGGGAAGCAAAGAGGGAGGAAGTGAGTTCAGGGTAAGCCTGGGCTACTTAACAAGACTAACAAACAAGCAAAGTTGCTATTTAGTGGGAAAGGGGTCAACAGTAGTGGATGGAGACAAGAGATGGTAAGGGTATGTATGTGTGTGAATAAGATTGAAATATATTATGTACATTCATGAAACAATGAAAACCATTATTGTGTATAATTAACACGCTAAGAAAGCATTATAATTTAAAAATATCACGTGTACAATTTCAAAAAACAAAAGTCAGTATCTAGTGCTGCGGGTGTAGCTAGCTCAGTGGTAGGTGTGCTTGTGTGGCCGGCATGAAGCGCCAGGCTAGAGCTCCGACAGCACACACTCACAGAGAAGCTACTCATATCTGTCTTTGTATGTGCTGAATTTTCTTTATATGTATGGGCGTTTTGCCTGCATGTATGAATGTGCACCGTGTGCTCACCTGGTGCCTTCGGTGGGGCTGAGAGCCCTACCCAGATCCTCTGCAAGAGCAACAAGGCTCTTACTCAAGGAACCATCTCTCCAGCCCCATAACTTCACTTATTATTTAGTGTGCCAACATGGAGGGCAGGGAACAACTTCGCGGAGCCATTTTTCTTTTTCCATCTTTATGTGAGCTCAGGGATCAAACTCGGGTTGCCAGGCTGGCAGAGTAAGAGCCTTTACTCCCCGCGCCATCTCACCAACCTGATTTTCCTAAATCTTTAGAAAGATTACAGTATTCAAGGAGACCCTAGGGTTCGACTGCTATGATCCCTCTCTCTTTTTGGTTTTTCAAAACGGGGTTTCTCTGTGTAGCTCTGGATGTCCTGGAACTCACTCTGTAGAGCAGGAAAGTTAAAGGCTAATTTGAAAACTACAACGTATCTGTTTAAAAAAAAAAGACTAAAAAAGCCAAACTCTCATACATCTTTATGATTCATGATGCACAGAATACTACAAGGTCTGCACGAGATAATCACGGGTAAATGGCTCTTGTGACTCAATGGCATGTCACTTTGTGAAGGTTTTATTGTCAACGGTTAGTGAAATGTCTGCACGTGGAAGGGATCCTCTTTACTCTGATCAGATCAGGCGTGAAGTTTGCCCTCTAAGGATTTCCCGCAACTGGCAGTTGAGTTCGACAGTTACAACCCTAAGCACGAACTAGAAGCCAGCTCGAGGAGTTTCGACTCTCAGCTCCACCACTACATCAAGGCGACAGCCCGCTCCTCAACCTTGCCTTGACTTCAGCAATGAAATAAACACGTACACTTCAACCTTCAGAGGCTCCTTCGGCGGTACAAACACGCCACTTCGGATCTGGCTAACGATCTTTCCTGGCTATCTTAACTACAGTCAACAAAATCACAGATACCCTAGCTAGGCAAGCCCATTTCGTACGTCGAGTTCTCTGACGCTTTTCAAAGACGATTAAGCCCTCACCTCTTCGGATCGGTTCTCAAGTCCCCACTGAGGCGAAAGGTTTTCTCATCTCACCCTTCGCCTCTGCTCACAATTTAGGCACTCGGGCCTTGACCGACTAGAACTCTTCTTGAAACACCTCCACCGGCATTTTGGCACTCGAGGCTCAAGCTATGATTACAGCACCTGGGCGCGTCCACCCCAATGAGTGAAAGAAAGGCCGGTCTAGCGAGAAGGGGCAGAAAGGCTGCCGGCGGCGAGGAGGCGGCGGAAGCGCCGTTGGCCGCCCTCCCAGACGCGCCGCACTGGCAGGACCGGCAGAGCCAAGCCAGGATCAGCGGTTCCGCAGGCCGACCCGGCCTCCGCCTTCCCGGCAGGCGCCGGTGCAGCGAGGGTGGGGAGAGCGGGTCACCGCGCCTGCGCGCTGGGAGGTGTGACCCGGGTGGGAAAGCCCTCGGCGTCCGCCATTTTGGCTGCCTCTGTCGGTCTTTTCAGTTACCACGTGAACTGCCGACGGAGACCCGTGAGGGGGGAGGTGGCGGCAGCGCTAAGTGAGAAAGGGGAAAGAGGGGAGGGAAAAAAAAAAGGAGGAGAAAGGGGTGTCAGGACAGGGCGACGCGGCGACAGCCGAGGCCTAGTGGCGGCGGAGCGGAGGATTCAAGGCTGAAGCGAGCTTGGGAACGGCAGCGGCGGCGGGCGGACAAACGGACTGACCGAGCCGGGCGGTGGCGGGAGCCGCGGGAGGAGCCGGAACCATGCCGGCCGTGAGCCTCCCGCCCAAGGAGAACGCGCTCTTCAAGCGGATCTTGGTGAGTCCGAGGCGGCGAGCGGGCGGCGGGGAGCGTCTCGCTGGGAGCCGGGCCTGTCACTCCCGAGCCCGGGACGGACGGGCGGGCACCGGGCCACCTCGCGGGGGACCCCGCCTCGGCCGTGCTGCCCGGCGGAGCGCGCTCCCTCGTCTCGCCCCGGTGGCGCCCATCTCGGTCCGCGCGGTCGCGGACCGCGGGCTTCGGAGGCCTCGGTTCCGGGCTAGGCCCCGACGCCCCGGCTTCCTCGCGGCCGCCTTTTCCCCTCCTCGAGCGAAGGGAGGAGCAGCCTGGCCTTGAGCGGGGCCAGCGGGCCGCACGGGCTGCGAGTCGCGGCCCGCTCGGGCCAGGGATCCTGCTGGCTGCTCGGGGTGGCACCCGTCGGGAGGAACAGGTGGTGTGGCTGAGGCACGACTCATTCATTCCTTGAACGCGCTTCTCCCTCCGCGGCCCGTCCCTCCCTCTTCCTCCCCACCTGGGATTCACCTGTCCCCGCCCGGCCGGGGTCACTGTTTGACTCGAGTGGTGGCGGAGGGGGTGGGGGAGAATGGAAAAACGAAGGGACCTTTGCCGTCTGCCACCTCCGTGTAATCGCTTGTGCACTTGGCCCTGCATCCTCTGGGCCTCTTTTGGGGGGAGCGGGGGGGGGATAAAAACATTTCTTAGTTTGAGAGCAGAGCTGTCCCACCCCGCCACCCTTCTCCGGAGGAGGTGCAACTCATATCTAGGGGGCGGTCCGGTTGGAAGTTCTCGCACAGATTTTACACTGTGAAGTTTTAAAAACACCGATGCAAAACTTAGCAGAAGATAATCTCTGAGTCTTCTGAGACGGTTCTTGCCGACGCTAGCTGTGTTTTGGATGTTTGCCGTTTGCATAAAAAATGCATGCATTGTTAATTTCCAGGGGCACTGGATTGAGCCTGTTTACTTTGTAAACTGTGCCCTGAAGTCTTGGAGCTGTCATTAGTACACTGTAGCACTTTCTTTTGCCGTTGTTGTTTGGTGTTTAGTGTATGGGTCGCTTCTTTTGCACAAACATTTTCTTAGGAAGAAATGAAGTGCGTTTGCCAAATTTAGTACTTGAGTGGCGGTGGTGGCAGCGCACTCGGGAGGCAGAGGCAGGAGGATCTCTGTGAGTTCGAGGCCAGCCTGGTCTGCACAGAGAACCCCTGTCTCGAAAAACGAAGAGACTATCTTGAATTTTGGAGCGTGTGTTAGTATTAGCCATTTAGCTTACAATTACAATTCTCTTGCTTGACAAAGAAATGCGGAGATTTAGGTTATTTTTCCCTTTCTGTGTAACTCAGCAGTTGAGAGCACTTGGACTGCTCTTCCAGAGGTCTTGAGTTTAATTCCCAGCATCAACATGGTGGCTCACAACCATCTGTAGTGGAATCTGATGCCCTCTTCTGCTGTGCATGCAAGTAGAGCACTCATATACATAAAATACATAATTGTATAAATAACCATTTATGTTGAGGTAACTGATATTGCAGAAATATCCATTATAGATAACCAGTTCGTATTGAATTAAAATATTAATGATATTGTTTTCAGACTGTTTGAAGTGAGATTGTAGCATAGTTTTTTTTTCCCTGTGTTCTGAAACATTTCTCTCCCTGTCTGTCTGAAAACACACACAAAAAAACAGACTTGGCAGCAAGTGTTTTTACTCACTGTGCCATCTCATCAGCTGAAATCTAGAATAGTTGCTGTTATTATTTCTTTGCTGGCTATCTAGCCCAGAACTTGTACATGGAAGCAGGCGAGCCGCGCTCGCTATCTATCTATCTATCTATCTATCTATCTATCTATCTATCTATCTATCTATCTAATTTTTGTTTTTCCAGACAGGGTTTCTCTGTAGCTTTGGGGAGCTCACTCTGTAGACCAGGCTGACCTCGAACTTACAGCGATCTTCCTGCCTCTGCCTCCCGAGTGTTGGGATTAAAGGCCAGCGCCACCAGGCCTGGCTACATTCAATTATTTTAAGACTAATTGATGTGTAGGTAGAACTATAGCATAGTTTTCTTGCAACATTTACCCACCCACCCCCTTGTCCCTTTATTTTTCCTTATTTTTATTATGCTGGAGGTTGGAGCCAGGGGTTGGGTTGTCTCCCAATTCCTTCTCCCTCTGTTTATATTGACTAGGGGGAAAATATGGAGAGCACCAAAAATACGCTTAAGTGTTTTACCTATATTTAACATATCACCAAGATTACTTTTTCTTTGCATACATATGAAACAAAAGAAAACTATACTTAATGCTTCACTCCTTAGACATAAAGATGTTGCCTTGTATGGTTGTAATACCATTAATAGTTTTTTTCTAATATTCAAGTTTTCCAACTGTTAGTGACACTTTTTTATTGTTTGTTTGTATTTCTTTTGAGTCTTAATCTGTAGTACAGGCAGGCCTCCATTTCTTCCGTACTTGGGTAGCAGGTATGAGCCACCATGCTTAACAGAATCAACTGTGTGGCTGTGTATATTCATGTATTGGAGTTGACTCCAGGTATTGTTGCATATGCTAGGCAGATGCTATCACCGAGTAGTATATATCTCCTCTTCTAAAAATTATTTTTATTTTGAGAGAGCCATAAAGTTACATGTAACTTGAGATATTCTTTGTATATTTTACCTACTTTTCCAAATATTAATATCTTATAAAATTTTATAGCTGATTGTAACATTGATAATGTCTACCAATTTTATTCACATTTCCCAAGTTAACTTGTAGTTGTGTGTGTTTAGTTCTATGCAGTGTTATTACATGTGTAGGTTCTTCTCTATGTCCAAGATATGACAGTTCTCTGTCAACACAAAGGAGCCTTGGGTTGCCCTTTTAGAACCACATCCACCTATATCCTTCCCATCCTCTTTCCTCCTACCCACTGTCTAGCAACCGTGACTAGTGTGTCTCCTATTTGAGCAATTTTTTTTTTTTTTTTTGGTTTTTCGAGACAGTGTTTCTCTGTGGTTTTGGAGCCTGTCCTGGAACTAGCTCTTGTAGACCAGGCTGGTCTCAAACTCACAGAGATCCACCTGCCTCTGCCTCCCGAGTGCTGGGATTAAAGGCGTGCGCCACCACCGCCCAGCCTATTTGAGCAATTTTTTAAAGAGCATTTATTTACTAAAGAGAATCATAAAGAAAGTATATAACTTACAGATTGGCATTTCTTCAGTGCAGCAGAATTTCCTTGTTGGGTTATCTAAGTTTTCACTTGTATCAGTTGTCTATTCTGTTTTATTGCAAAGTAATATTCTGCATTATAGACTTAGTAGAATATGTTTAAGAATTTATAGAATTATGGTTCTTGGTTGTGATGGTGAGACAAAAAAACCCTTTAATTTCATTGCTAAAACCACAGTACTTTATTTTTTTACACCATTTTATTAATCGTGTGAATGTGTGTGCACGCCTCATGCCAACACACATATGTATAGGGCAGAGAACAGTTTTCTGGAATTGGTTCTTTTTTTCTACCATGTGAGTCCAGGAATGAAATTTAGGTTTTTTTTTTTTTTTTTTTTTTTTTCCGAGACAGGGTTTCTCTGTGGTTTTGGAGCCTGTCCTGGAACTAGCTCTTGTAGACCAGGCTGGTCTCGAACTCACAGAGATCCGCCTGCCTCTGCCTCCCAAGTGCTGGGATTAAAGGCGTGCGCCACCACCGTCCGGCTGAAATTTACATTTTTAAGTGGCAGGCACTTTGTCTCACTGAGCGTTTTTGCTAGCCCACTAAAGGATTTATTGTGATAAGGCATAAATAAGAAAAATGTGTAAATCACTAAATGCAAGAAGAAAATGAGATACAATGTTTTTATTGTTGGCAGGCATTAGGAATGAAGAAAATGTTACCAAGCAAAATAATAGTTTTGTTTCAAAACTGCATCTGTTTCAGCTTTGGTTTTGTGTGTTTTGTTTTGTTTTGTTTTAGTTTTGCTTTTGGTTTTTTTAAGACAGGGTTTCGCAGCTTAACTGCCCTTGCCCTGCCCTGGCTATTCTGAAAGTCATTCTGTAGACCATGCTGGCCTCCAGCTCACAGAGAGGCTTGTCTCTGCCTCCTGAATGCTGGGATTCTGTTTCAACTTTTACAGTATCAACTCTTTTTTTCTTCTGAGACAGGGTAGGAGTGAGGGTGGGATGGGTTCTCTTAACATAGTTCTGAGTGTCCTGGAACTCACTGTATAGACCAGACTAACCTCAAATTTTCAGAGATCTGCCTGTCTCTGCCTTCTGAGTTCTGTGATTAAAGGCGTTCACCATAGTGTCGGGAATTTTAAGGATCTCTTTCCCCCACTTTTTCTTGTCAGGTAAAGGGAAAGTAGGGTGTTGTCTAGTGCTAGAATCAAGTTTTGGTAGGGTTGGTGACAGCAGCACTCCTTTCGTTGTGTTCCCTACTTAGTAAACTGATACAGCACCAGTTCATACTTCACAGGGACTTTCACCCTCAATTTCAGAATGATGAAATGTTTCTGGCTCAGTATTTTAATGGAAAGTGGTCTAAGTATCATTTTGCACAATTTCATACAGTGGGTTTTCCTGGCTTACCTGCAATAACATCTGTTGCACATCTGCCCTCCCTTTCTCCCCAGTGCTGTGTTCTGACTAGGCCTGGTTATAACCTGATAAAAGCATCTGCAGAGTATCTCTTGTCTCCAGTTCATCTAGAGAAAAAGGATAACGTTTGGTGTTACAGTCTATGTATATTGTATTATGTGAGATTGTGCTTGGTTACTTGACAGTCCTTTTAAAGTTTCACATCATTTTAATATATTTAGAGAATGAAGTTGTTAGAAAATTGTGGCCTCTGTATACTTTTCATCTAGATGAGTGGTTCTCAATGAATGGTTTGCAATTCATGTTGTGGTGATCCTCAACCATAAAATTATTTTCATTGGTACTTTATAACTGTAATTTTGCTGCTGTTATGAATTGTAATGCAAATATCTGTGTTTTCTGATTTATTTATTTATTTATTTTTGGTTTTTCGAGACAGGGTTTCTCTGTGGTTTTGGAGCCTGTCCTGGAACTAGCTCTTGTAGACCAGGCTGGTCTCGAACTCACAGAGATCCACCTACCTCTGCCTCCCGAGTGCTGGGATTAAAGGCGTGCGCCACCACCACCCGGCCTTTCTGATAGTTTTATGCAACCAATGTGAACAAGTCATTCAACCTCCAAAGGGATCGTGACCCACAAGTTGAGAAACACTGATAGAGAAGTTTGAGAATTGTCCTAAAACTTTTCATCGCTCTCTTGGTGTTTTGAGACAGGGTTTCTCTTTGTAGCTTGTCCTGGAACTCACTCTGTAGATCAGACTGGCCTCAAACCCACAAAACAGCCTGCCTCTGTCTCCAGAGTGCTGGAATTAAAGGTGTGTGGCACTAATGCCCAGCTTTACATCACTTTCTTGGGACCTAGGTTTATGGTAAGAAAGATGTGGCCAACACCCACACCTTTCAGATTTCAGCCCACTGGAAAAGTGGAACCTCCTTCATGCCTAAATAAAATCACAAGCTGGTTGTTGCTACTGCTGCATCCTTCTCTTTTACTCTTTAGATGTTAATGTGAGTCATAAGAAAATAAAATCTAAAGTGGGAATATGTACCACTGTTAATAAATGTTGTTTTGGGGTTGGAGAGATGACTCAGCGGCTAAGAGTTCTGACTGCTCTTCCAGAGGACCTAGGTTCAATTCCCATCACCCACATGGCAGCTCATGCCTATGCTTCAGTTTCAGGGGATCCAACACCCTCACACACATGAAGACAAAATACAAATGTACATAAAATACAAATAAATTATAAATGTTGTTTTGAACTTTAATTTGAGTGATTTGTTTTAAGTTCCAAGGGCAGAATATTTCTTAGAAAAGGGTAGTAGGAGCTGGACAGTGGTGGTGCAAGCCTTTAATCACAGCACCCGGATCTCTCTGTGAGTTTAAGGTCAGCCTGGTCGACAGAGTGAGTTCTAGGTGAGGCTCCAAAGCTATAGAGAAACCCTATCTCAGGGTGGGGAGGAATTGTGGGTTAGAGAGATGGCTCAGTTGTTAAAGACTAGCCTCACAACTAAAAATACAAGAAAGAGTTAGGAGCTTGGTGATAGTTTGTGATTTACTGAACCCCTTCCATTTTCCAGGCTGTGCTCTCAACCTTTCAGAGTAGCCTCCGATTTCTCAGTACTAGATATGGGTGTGTGCCACCGTGACTTTCTCTACAGTGCACTTTTGAGAGTTCTTAATCTCAAAATCTCAGAAGCTTGCAAAGCAGACTTTTAATTTACATATTTATTTATTTTGTTTGTGTATGCTTGCACATGCATGGCCACATACACATGCCACAGTGAGTTGTGATCAGAGGCAGTTTGTGGGTTCTCTGCTTCCACCATGTGGGTTCTGGGGATCAAACTCAGGTCATCAGACTTGGCAGCAAGCGTCTTTACCCGCTGAGCTATCCTGCTGGCCTCAGGCAGATATTTTTATTAAGCAAACAGACTGAAGTTAAATTAGGGTTCACATCTAGAGCTAGGAGTCAGGAATCAGACTTTATTTTTTCAGAGCAATTAAATGATACTTATCTAGTGTTTACTATTTGGGGGAGAGATGTGAGAGGACAGAAGAAGAAAGAAAAAAGGTGTCCTTATAACTAGTGACAGGTTAGTTTAGTTGCTGATGAAATTCATATTAGGAATTATTAACAAGGAGATTTCCATATGCACAGGAAGGGTCACCTGCCTTTTTTCTATTACATCTGCCCAAATTGGAGATCAAACCCCATGGCACACACATGCCAGGCTCAGCTATTATTTAAATTTCAGTGTGACATTATTCTAGTTTTGCAGTTGAGTATAGGCAGTTCCTTTGAAATTGGTTTCCTTTTTCTTTTTGAAATTGGTTTTAATATATTTATGCCTATACTACATTCATGTAAACCAGGACTGCTTAAACCTTTTCCACTTGTGATCTCCTTTTACCTGAGAAATTTTATACAACCTCTTAATGGAGATACATAAAGAAGATAATCAGATCAGATACTAACTGATCATGAAGAAACATTTACTTATTAAAAAATTTAATGTCTTCATTAACATATATTAGCTACACAAGGTAATGGCTTTCATTAAAACAATTTAAGAAAAACCTAAAAATTTTTTACATTTATTTATTTTGCATGTTGGAGTGCATATTACAACACTCATGTGGAGGCAGAGGACAGCTTTCAGTTGTGTGTTCTTTTATTATGTTGGCTCCGGGGTTCCAATTCAGGCCTTCTGGCTTGATGTGGCAAGCACCTGTACCTGACCCTAAGCTGGCTTTTATTATTTATTTGTTTGTTTGATTTTGTTTTGAGACAAAGTCTTATATAGCCTAGAACTTGCTGTGCAGACCAAGCTGGCCTTGAACTCAGAGATCTGTCTTTGTGTTGGGATTAGAGGCGTGCCAGTCAAGAAAATTAAGACAGTTCTTTGATACACGTTAATCTTACCAGTTAGTGAAGAGGAAAGTAAGTTGTAAACTGAAATGACTGTATTTAATTGTGAGCATGACAGTCTAGAATCACCTAGGAAAGGAGTCTCCCATTTACTTTCTTTTCATTTTCTTTCTCTTCTCCTTGTCTGTGCTGGTTAAACTCATTTGTCAATTTGTTGAGCTCTAGAACCACCCAGGAGCCAGGCCTCTGGGCATGCCTGTGGGGGATTATTTTGATTAGGTCATTTGAAGAGGGATGATCAGCCCACTGTGGCAGAGCTATTCATTAGGTTGGGATTCTGGCTGGGAAAAGAGTCTTAATGAGAAATTGTCTAGTCCCAGCATTTAGGAGGCTGAGACAGGTTGATCTCTGAGTTCGAGGCCAACCTAGTCTGTAAGAGTACCAAGACAGCCAGAGAAACTGTCTTGAAAAACAAATGTATGTGTGTGTGTGTGTGTGTGTGTAGTTGTCTAGATCAAGTTGGTTTATGGGCAGCCAGTGGGAGATTATCTTGATTATGACAATTGAGGTGGGAATATCTGCCCACAATGGGTGACACCGTTCCTTAGGCAGGATTAACTCCAATTTACTGCAAACATGAAAACTAATTCATTTGCTCTGTTTGTGGGTGTAATATCACCAGTGCTCTTGTGCTGCTAGGTCTATGCCAGCTTGATCCAAGGTAGAGTCATTTGGAAGAGAGAATCTCAGTAGAGAAAATGCTTTTACCAGATTGGCCTTTGGGAAATTCTGTAATATGTTTTTTTGCTTTGTTTTGTTTTGTTTTTATTAACATGGCTGATGTGAGAGGACCCAGTTCACTGGGGGTGGTGCCACTCTTGAGCAGGTGGTCCTGGGTCCTAACAGAAAGCAGGGCTGAGCAAGTCAAGCCAGAAAGCAGCACTCCTCCCTGGGCTGTGCATTTGTTCCTGCCTCAGGTTCCTGCCCTAACCTGCCTGTGTTATAAATGGACATTATTTGGGGAGAAAAGATGAAATAAACCCTTTCCTCTCCAAGTTTCTTGTCATGGTGTTATATCACAGCAATAGAAACTATAAGACAGCTCTTGCTGTGACTTCCCTGCAGTAATGCTCTGTAACCTGGAATTGTGACTTAATCCTTTCTCTCTCCTAAATTGCTTTTGCCATATTTTATTTCAGCAACGCAATGAAATTAAGACATACACTAATGAAATGGATGTGCTTATTTATTTTTACATGAAGAATTAAGTCTTGACTTCTTCCCCATTCCATCCCCTCTCCCTGTTTCCCCAGACAGGGTTTCAGCCCTGAATTTCTGGAACTCACTTTGTAGACCAGGCTAGCCTCGAACTAACAGATATCTGCCTGCCTCTGCTTCCTGGGTGCTGGGATTGAAGACAAGTGCCACCATGTCCAGCTCAGTTTTCAATAGTAAACAATACTGTATTCTTACAGAAGCAGACAATTATAGGAACTGAAATTAGTTACATTTCATAGATATTGCAAAGCCATACAGTCCCAGATCTGATGCATTTGATAATAGAACTGCCATCCCAGCTGTTGTGAAGCACTGATGAGAGTTTTCCAGAGGGGAACACTTGGCACCCTGTAGGATTGGAGGTCTGGAGTGCAGCTGACCAAGTGGTCTCAACTGGATGGGTTACTTTTTAGTGTGCCATCTTATTTCCTTAACTATTTCAGCTTCTGAAAATGTACATAAGATAGAGGATTGATTCATATACATACATACATACATACTGTTCATTAAAGTGTGTGTTTGTACTCAAAAGGTCCACATTGTCTGATAGAGCATACACGAATAACT
The DNA here is from genome assembly GCF_950005125.1 of Chionomys nivalis. Lineage (NCBI taxonomy): Eukaryota > Metazoa > Chordata > Mammalia > Rodentia > Cricetidae > Chionomys > Chionomys nivalis. The sequence continues at coordinate 24,967,065 of NC_080109.1, read as the reverse complement.
GGGTGTTGGGAAGTTTCTCTTCCAGGAAACTGCATGGATCCATTTGCACATTTCTCTTGGGCCTGTGTTTAAGTGGAGTCCTCTAAACGTTGTTTGAACCTTCTTTGATCAGGAGTATTTCTCAACCTATTTCTTTCTTCCTTCATGGTTTTTTTTCTCCAATATAATTATGACCATTGATATATACTTAGCTGTATATTTATCACATCTTTTGCATTTAAAATGTGGATTTTATGATAGGGACTTTGTTTTGTTAATTGCTATGTTTATATTGGGTAATGTATATAGTACATGTGTGCTAAATAAATGTTGCGTAAAACAGGTGTTAAAATAGCAATTACAGTGCAAGAGAAAAGGCTCTTTGGATTGTGTTTGCATGAGTATTTTCAGAGAAGATAGTTGAGCTGGGTCCTTGGCATCATAGACTGTATTATTATACAGGGTATTACCCTGTATAAGTTGTGCACCACTGGGGCTGGGGAGATGTCCCAGCTGTTAAAGAGAACTGACTGCCAGGCAGTGGTGGTGCACGCCTTTAATCCCAGCACTTGGGAGGTAGAGGCAGGCGGATCTCTGTGAGTTCGAGGCCATCCTGGTCTACAAAGCAAGTTCCAGGACAGCCAGGACTATTTCACAGAGAAACCGTGTCTCAAAAGACAAACAAACAAAAAAAGAACATTGTCTACACTGCCAGAGGACCTGGGTTCAACTCCCAGCACCCACATGATGGCTTACAACCGTCTGTAACTTCAGTTCCAAGGGATCTGACACCTTCACACAGACATATGCAGACAAAACATCAGTGCACATACAATAAAAATAAACAATTAAAAAAAAAGGTTGTGCACCGCCAACCACCACCTGACACAGATGTTATGTTATATATACTTCCTTTGTGATTCTTTTTCTGAAAATTTAAAAATCAAGTTGAGGTTTTAGGATTGATCAAAGTTGTGAAGTTGATGTAGGAAAGAGTAAGCAGTTGATTTAACTTAGTATTGAGTTGAGCCAGTTGTCAGCATTCACATCTAACTACTGTTTTTTCTTTGTAGACAGTCATATTGATGAGAGAAAACTGATGGTTAGGAAAGTTTGTTCTTACAAGAATGCCATTTTGTAGTTCTGGTGTTAAAAAGTGCAAGTGAAGAGGTTTTGAGAGTGACATTTTTAAATGTGATATTAGGCTATGGAGGACTTTAATGTTGTGGTTATAATCTTGATTTTGGGGGATTTTGTTGGAATAGCAAGTGTACAGTTAGGTATCTAAACTTTGAAGTATGCTTTGCCTTTCACATAGATTTGTATTAAGGTTGTAATTTTAAAAGACAAAACAGGACTGGAGAGGTGGCTAAGTGGTTAAGAGCACCAGCTGGCTGCTCTTCCAGAGGTACTGAGATCAGTACCCAGCAACTGCATGGTGGCTCACAAGCTATCTGTAGTGGGATCTGATGCCCTCTTCTTGCATGTAGGCTTACATGCAAATAGAGCACTCATGCATAAAATAAATCTTTAGAAAAACAAAAAGAAGTTTTAAGCCAGTAGTAGTGACACAGTCCTGGCATTCTGGGACGTGGAGGGAGGATTAACAGTTATAAGCCACCCTGGAATAAATCGAAGTCATTCTAAGTTATTTAGTGAGATCCTGTCTCAAAAACCCAAAGGTTAGGGATGTTACAGAGGGTTAGAGTTTACCTCAAATTTCCAGTGTCATGGTTTCAATCTCTAGCACTACCTCCTTATCCTCTCCCAAAAAGAAATGAATAAAACACCAAACCAGAAGCAAAACCTAGTTTAATTTGTTGTATATAGTTACTTCCCTCCTTGTTAAGATAGGATTTTAGCTGAGTGGTGATGGTGTACCATGTAATCTCAACTCAGGAGACAGAGGCAGGCGGATCTCTGAGTTTGAGGCCAGAGATCAGGGCTACACAGAGAGATCCTGTCTTAATCCCCCCCCCCAAAAAAAAGAGTTATGCCACACTTTTTCCCTTTTAAAACTTTATACTTATTTATTTATTTATTTGTTTGTTTATTTATGTAATGTCTCACTATGTAGTCCTGACTGGTCTAGAACTCACAATGTAGACCAGACTGACCTTAAACTCAAAGAAATCTACCTGCCTCTGCCTCTTGAGTGCTGTGAGTAAAGACATGTGCTGTCATGTTTAGCCCTATTTAAAGTTCCTATTTTTAAAGTAAAACAAAAGTTGTGCTGAAGTAAATGATGGAGCTGGTGTTTTCTAAATTTTGGTTTTGGTTAAAAAATGATTTATTTTAAATGTCTGTTTTGTCTGCATATATGTATGTGCACCATGTGTGCATGCCTAGCCTAGTGCTCACGGAAATTAGAGGAGGGCTACAATTAGTTGTAAGTTACCAAGTAGATGGTGGAGTTGAGGAACCGTAGTCTTTTGCAGTTGAAGCCAGTGCCCTTAGCTGCTGGATTTGGTTTTTGGGATAGTCTTCTGTTGCTCATGCTGGTCTGGAACTCACCATATATCCCAGGCTAGCATCAGATTTGTAGCAGTCTTTCCAGCTGCATCTTTCTGAGTGCTAGAATTACAAGTGTTTGCTGTGTTAATGCCTGACTGAGGCTACCCACCTCTCATACTCTCTACTGTAATTATCTTTTGTTAGTATAAGATGAACAAAACTTTAGTTGAGGTAATTTGGAGTATCCATTAGATTTGCTAGGGAAACTGTAGGGTGTGTGAATTTTTTGATGTTTTATCTTTGTACAAAAGGAGAAATGAAAATTTGCTTTTCTAAATGCAGAGCTGGGGTAGGGTACACGGTCTTAGGATGGATATTCTACTTTCAAACACTTTACTGTACCAAGTAGCTAAATAGCAATCATCGTTCCTTCCCCATGATAATAGGGTCTACTTAAAATAGTATTGTTGGTTTTTCAGAGAGATTTCATTGACTATTCACAAAATCTCCTTTGATTTTCAATGTTTCAAGACTGCATCAAAATGAAGAATGAAGTAAACTGTAGTATTTATTGAATACCTTTATTGAACCAGGATGATAGCTTTGTTTGTTTTGTTTTTATATATTGATGGGTCTAACTTAACCTTGTAACATTCCTTTAAAAATTTGTAAGATAGGTAGTTCCTACTACATTACGTTGTTAAAAGTATCTTTCTCATTGCTTTGTATATGTTCTATCTATATCAGGGCATACATGTTCCTAAAAGACTTTGTATTATGCAAGTTCAGAATAAAAACTACAGGGTATGTGGGGAAAATGGACCTGGCACAGCATCACAAATACAAAAAAGGTGGTACATGCCTATACAGTCTTAGCAATCCATTCTGGAAGCTAAGTTCCAGACTGGCCTGGGCTACATAGAAAGACCCTATCTCAAAAATCAAGTCCCCAATAACAGCAAAATAGGACTTTAATAAAAATGATAACATACGGGGATTGATGAGATAGCTCAGTGGTTAAGATGCTTATTCTATCAGAGGACATAAATTCACATCCAGGTACCCACTTGAGGTAACTAACATATTGCCTCTAATTCCAAGGAACTGTACAACAGTCATACAAGACCACACACACATTAAAATGACTCTTTTAAAAAGGTAGCATAGATTTACATATGTAAAATAATTAACAGATACCTAAATACTGTAAGAAAATGGTACATTTTTTTTTCATGGAAAAAAAAACTTGAAGCTAGCTTGTTTTGGAAGTGAGCATCCAAAGGAGTATAGTTTGCCAATTACTGTGAAGAGGTAGGTTTTTTGAAATCTGATACAAGGTAGTATCAGATGTGGGTAGATGTGCATAGTTTGGCTCAGAGTACACAGGGTGAACTGAGGTAGCTGGTAGATGTTTAATGGCTTTGCAACAATGTGCTGTGCATGCCCACAGGACTTGTCTCAACTGGCTGTTTTCTGTGTCACTTAGTTTTCTGGAAGTTGGAATCCCACAGAAGCAAATACAAAATTTTAAGAGATTAAGACATCCCCTAATATATTAATTCTAGTGTAGTAAATGTGTATATTCAAAACAAGCTTTAGAGTTTGCTGTTCCCTGCCTAACAACATTGTAGTGTTGTCAGAGGCCATTAGTTTCCCAGCTGTCCTAACTCGAAGTAATCACACAGAAACTATATATTATATGCAGTACTGTTTGGCCAGTAGCTTAAGCGTTTTTCTAGCTGCTCTTATACCCTAAATTAACATATCTACATTAATCCGTACATCATCATGAGGTTGTGGCCCAGTGGCAAAGTTGCAGCTGGCTTCAATGGAGGCATCTGGCTCCTGTGACAGCTACATGGCTTCTCCCCGACTCCACCTACTTTCTCCCAGCATTCAGTTTAGCTTTCCCTGCCTAGCTCTATTTTGCCCTGTAACAGGCCAAAGCAGTTTCTTTATTCATTAACCAATAAAAGCAACACATATACAGAAGGGCTTCTCACACCATTTTCTCTTTTCTGTTCAAATAAAACGGAAGGTTTTAGCTTTAACATAATTAAGTTACATATAACAAAACAGGTATCAAGCAAGAATTATAGTTGCAATATTTATATCTACTTTATCTTTTATCATAACTAAGTAAAACTATAATTATAACTATTTTTCAACTCCATCAAAGACTCCAGAAGGATATAATATTATCTAAATAAACAGGAAGTGCATTGTGAGCAACTTCCAAAACTCTAGAATTAACAGAGACATCTTGCTACCTGGATAGTAGTCACCCAAAGTTCTGTACCATTGAGGCACCTGTCTTCAGTCTGCAGGCCCATAGTATCTGGCAGACTTTTCCATGAAGCAAGAAATTTCAAAGACAGTTTGGACCATATTGGCAGTTTGTCAGTCACTTTCTTCTGTATCCTGAAGAATGTCTGGCAGACCTTTCATGAAGCAGGAACCCTGAAGGATTGTCTCATCTTTAGGCAAGTTCAGCAGTCATTTCTCTGTGGGTCCTGCATATCCAGTTCATACAGTATAACATCAAGCAGTCCAGGCAAGAGCAATTTCTTGCTCAGATGGCTAGCAAACTCCATAAGGAGCCTCTTTGATACCCATCATTCTCTTGAAGTAGATTGGTGTTGCCAGGAGCAAACGTATCTCATTGTTAAGAAAAGTCCTAAGTTTTTAAAATATTTTAAATGCCATATTCAGTAATCTTTGGAAGGTTTGAAGAATAACTATTCATCTGAAATATATCTCTGTACATCTAGAAAACCTAACTAACATGACTACAAGCTTGGCTATTATAGATGGCTATTATCCTGTATTTCTTAATTATACATTACATTTTTAAATGAGATGCCCAAACACAATAACCTTAATCAAGAGCAGAAATATACACGTGACAAAATTGATCTAAAATTTGTATCAGTAGACCAAGATCTATACCAGTGCCAAGTATTCATATCTATAGCATTGTAGAGACCATAGACTTTGTGTGCACTCTTCTGTCTCTGCTGGGCTTCCTGAGGCATATTCATGTTCTTTGCTATTTTAGTTGCTACTGCCAATGTATTTGATAATGCATTTCTCTCTTCTACCCTTCCTCTCTTCTTGAGTTTTAGGAAGAATTTTTCCTTCCTTTCTTTTGTTTTTTGTTTGTTTGGTGTTTTTGGTTTTTCAAGACAGGGTTTCTCTGTAGCTTTGAAGCCTTTCCTGGAACTAGCTCTTGTAGACCAGGCTGGCCTCAAACTCAGAAAAATCGGCCTGCCTCTGCCTCCTGAGTGCTGGGATTAAAGGCGTGCACCACCACCGCCCAGCTTTGTTATTGTTTTTTCTTTCCTTTTCCTTCCTTCCTTCCTTCCTTCCTTCCTTCCTTCCTTCCTTCCTTCCTTCCTTCCTTCCTTCCTTCCTTCCTCCCTCCCTCCCTCCCTCCCTCCCTCCCTCCCTCCCTCCCTCCCTCCCTCCCTCCCTCCTTTCTTTTGAGACAGGGTTTCTCTTTGTATCCTTGGCTGTCCTGGAACTCACTCTAGATCAGGCCGGCCTCGAACTCTTAGAGGTCTGCCTACTTCTGCCACATTAGAGCTCAAATCGAAGGCGTGTGCCACCACTGCATGACTTGGAAGGAGTTTTCTTATAAAAGAGAGCTTCAGTGAAAGGCTGGCAAGAGGTACTCCTGTAGAGATAGAGGGTATGAGTGGGTTGCCACTGAGGGTCAGTGCCCACGTTCTTCTTTACATGTGACTTTAATAAATTGTATCTGTGTCTCTTTGTTTGCTTGTTTGTTCATTTATTTATTTTTGAGATGGTTTCACTGTATAGCCCTTGTTGTCCTGGAACGTGCTATGTAGACCAGGCTAGCATTAAATTTAAAGATCTGCCTCCTGAGTGCTAGGATCAAAAGGCGGTTGTGGCCACCAACCACCTCAAGCCTTCCTTTTAAGTAAGATACGTCCTCTTCTCTCTAAAGCTATATGTTGCTAAAAAACTGTAACTTTTATCTTAACAGATGTTCAGAGTCGTTTGTGACTTCCCAGTAGACAAAGCTGACTCTATTGTGTGTCAGATCTCCTGTCCATTCTTCCTGTCTGATAGGGGACCTGTCTTTTTGAGAGCAAATTTCAGGTGTTGTTAATAAGTGCAGTATGTGTAGGACCTTGCTCTCTTGTTCTTTGGACATTGAGTTTCTTTGTCTTAGATATATGTGCACTTATCTGAAAATTTAGGTTTTTAGTTGTTTTATTTATATTGTATGGTCAGCTGTGGTTGTAGTGAGTCTTTCTCTGTCCAGCCTTCCAACTCCCAGATAACCACAGGGAGATTTATTAATTATGAAAACTTGCCCGATAGGCATGTTTCTAACTAGCTCTTATAATTTAAATTAACTTACATACATTTCTTCTAATTTACATTCTTTTACATGGCTCAGTAACCTTTACTTTCTAATGCCCATGCTGCCATCCTGGTGTCTCCACCTGCCTTCTTCCCAGTGTCCTCCCTGCCCCCAAAATCCTGCCTAGCTATTGGATTTCAGCTTTCTATAAACCAATCATAGTGACACATCTTCACAGTGTTCCAAAGATTATCCTACAACAAATGGTTGATTATATTTGTTCTTTCTGGGCCTGTATTGTTTTAAGAAATTTAACTTTAATTTCTGTTTATGTATAAGCATGGATATATGTATACCTAATGAATTTATGTGTATTTATGTGTGTCACGTGTATATAGGTGAAGTTACGCTCAGTTGTGAGCTGCCTGATGTAGATTCTGGGACCTGGAGCTGTGTCCTTGACAAGAACAGTAAGCTCTTTTTAACCACTGAGCTTTCGTTCAGCCTCCACCTGAACTGTTCTTTTGTAGGATTTGTGGATTGTTTATTAGAGGGCAGTAAATTTCTTAGACTTCATCTTTATTGTATGTTTTTCCTGAATATTTGATTTAAAATAATCTTTAATTCAAGTTCTAACTGAATTGTTGGTTATAGTTATGTTTTTGTGTCCTGTTCAAATTTATTTTTTGCAAAAATTTCATGTAATTATGAACTTTGTTATATGGCTGACTTTCAATCATACCCTGAGCTTTGTAGATAATACTAACATTATGTAGAAATCATAAAATCCCACTTCAGCTAGCTAACCCTCCTGCCCACCATTCCTTCTCAGTTTCTTTTCTAGGTTGTCTTTAAACTCACTTTGAAGCCAAAGCTGGTCTTAAAAATATATTTTTATTATTCCCCAGCCTTCTAAGTCATTCACTGTGTTTGACACCCTCCCCACATGCTTGCTTGCTTTTTTTTTTTTTTGGAGACAGTTTCTCTTAGTAGTTCTGGCTGTCCTGGAACTCACTCTGTACCAAGCTAGGACTCAAGAAGCTGATGCCTGTCTCTGCTGGGCTAAAGGTTATCTTGATCCTATTCATTCTGAGTCCTTTCACATCTGCCCCCTGTCCAGGGGGTATTCCCCCCACAATAAAACAAAAGTCAAGAGAGAAAAAAATAAAATGAGAAAAAGGGAAGGAATTAAAAATCTCGGAAGCTGCAGTATGATCCAACAAGTCATGCTGTTCGCCCCCTTGTCCATACATCTCTACTTGCAGGTGTTCATTGCAAAGAATCATTGATCTAATTTGAGGCCCCTGGTCTCCACTACATGTTTGATGCTGGGCCCCCACTAGGTCTCTTCCTGGACATCTCACTGGCGCCCTGTATTGTGGACATCCTGCAGCTTTGGGTCTGTGGGTCAGGTCCCTTCACGTGCTCCAACAGAACATAGAAGGGGTGGATGTTGGGACAAAGTCAAGTCATAACCCTGGGTCTTGACCTGGTCCTGGCCGCTGTAGGATTGTTGGTCTACCAGATGGGAATGGCAACAGCTCTTTTATGGTCACAGTTTTGGGGCTGACTCACCTATACTTGTGCTAATTGTGTTGGTTCTATTGTACTACCCTGGAATAGCACTTTTTCTCTCTCTCTTTTTTAACTACTACCTTTTCTTTCTCTTTAAAATAATTTGTTTGTGCAGTGGTGTTTCCTGCATATATACTGTTGTGAGGGTGTCAGATCCCCTGGAACTGGCATTTCAAACAATTGTGAGCTGCCATGTGGGTTCTGGGAATTGAACTGGGTCCTCTGAACGAACAGCTATCTCTTCATCCCCTATTTTTCCTTTTTTAAAGATTTATTGACCGGACAGTGGTGGCTCATTCCCTTAATCCCTGCACTCAGGAGGCAGAGGCAGGCATATCTCTGAGTTCAAGGCCAGCCTGGTCTACAGAGCGAGTGCCAGGACAGGTTTGAAAGCTACACAGAGCAACCCTGTCTCGAAAAACAAAAACAAAAAGATTTATTTATTAATATACTGTTTGCATATGGGTGTTGTCAGCGTGTACATCTGCACACCAAAAGAGTCTCCAGCCTCCTTTCACTTCTTCTTTCATCTTCTTTTGACTCTTGACTCTTCTTTCAAATAACATAATTTAATACCAAAAAGAAAAGAAAGACCTGGTGAAATCTGGCATGTTTTATGTTGAGTGTGAATGTAGTACCAGAAAAAGCCTGTGACAGCTGTCACCCTTAGTTCTGCTGTTAGTAAAATTGAATCTCTGTTTTTTCACTTTTGAGCTCCAAACCTAGAGGCAGCAAAAAAAAAAAAAAAAAAAAAAAAAAGTGGCTCATAGCCTGGTGGTGGCGACAGATTATGCCTTTAATCCCAGTATTCAGGAAGCAGAGGCAGGTGAATGTCTGTAAATTCAAGGCCAGCCTGGTCTACAAAGTGAGTTCCAGTGCATCAGAACTGTTACATAAAGAAACCCTGTCTAGAACCCCCCCCCCCCCAAAAAAAAAACCCTCTTAAATTCTACAAAAGTATTGTTGTGAAATTTCCACAGATCCTTCTATATTATTCTGGGACTATATACTTGTTGCTTAAGAAATATTAAGATGTAGCCGGGCGGTGGTGGCGCACGCCTTTAATCCCAGCACTCGGGAGGCAGAGGCAGGTGGATCTCTGTGAGTTCGAGACCAGCCTGGTCTACAGAGCTAGTTCCAGGACAGGCTCCAAAACCACAGAGAAACCCTGTCTTGAAAAACCAAAAAAAAAAAAAAAAAAAGAAAGATTAAGATGTGCTGCTCATATTGATGCACATCTAATCTCAGGGCTAGGGAGGCAGAGACAGGTGAATCTCTGAGTTTGAGGGCAGCCTGGTCTAAATATTGAGTTCTAGGCTAGCTCCATGGTGAGGCTGTCTCCAAATATATGTATGTGTGTGTGTGTCTGTATGTGTGTGTATATATATTTACATATATATATATTGCATTTTGTTTTATAAACTGCTAATAACATTTTTATAAACTGTACTTAGAAGAATAGAAGATGTTATTTCAATTCTTCAGGTTTTTTTTGAAACTTGACTTTTAAAATATGAGAACTTTGTGTTGGCCTCAGAGAGTGGTCCAGAGAATTAAGGAGACTTGAAGCTTTCGTGTAAGGAACAGTTAAAAGAACAAAGATTTTTGGTTGAATTAAGCAGGGTGAGAGAAGAGAAACTCTAAAATCGTAGACTAAGCTAGACTCAGTTGTGAAGTTAAAAGGAGATACTGTTTAGATCAGTTCCTAAAATTATTTTGCTAAATGCTGGCATTAGGCATGAGCTGTGGTCACTTTCAACAGATGAGATTTAAGAGCTCTTCAGATTAAAGGATACTCTAAAACATAATCTTGACTTGTTAAATTTTCCTTTGGTTGGTCTTTTTTGGGGTGGTGGGTCTTACTATGTGGCTGTGACTAGCCTGGAACTCAGGGAGATCTGCTTTCCTCTCTCTCCTGAGTGCTGAGATTAAAGGCATGCACCTCCATACCTAGTCTTAAATTCTCCCACCCCACCCCTGAGACAGGGTTTCTCTGTGTAACAGCTCTGGCTATCCTGGAAATTGCAGACCAGGCTGGCTTTATATTCACAGAGATCTGCCTCCTCCCAAGTACTAGAATCAAAGACATGAAAAGACATGAACTACCATGCCTGCCTGCCTGCCTGACCGTTTGTCTGCCCATCCGCCGTCCTTTTCTTCCTTCCTTTTTTTTTTTTTTTTGGTGTGACAGGGTTTCTCTGTGTAGCTTTGGAGCCTGTCTTGGAATTTGCTCGGTAGACCAGGCTGGCCTTGAACTCAGATCTGCCTACTTCTGCCCCCGACTCTGGATTAAAGGCACGTGTCATCACCTCCCAGCTAATGCCCGACTTTTAAGACTAATTTTGATGGTATATGTAGGAGTGTTTTTGCCCGAGTGTATATAAGTGTATGCAGTGACTGTGGAGGCTAAAAGAGGAACTTCTGATCCTCTGAAACTGGGGTTACATATTGCTTGTGCTGGGAACTGAACTTAAATCTGCAAGAGCAGGAAGTAACTTAACCGCTGAGCCATCTTTCCAGCCCCCATTGTGGGTTTTGATGCCCTGTTTTCAAGGCATTATACTGCTGTCATGTCATAAATACAGTGGACATATAAGTAAGTCTTAGTTCAATGTCTCACCTCTACATGGCTTCTTTTTATTACCATTCTATAGCCAAATTGAGATTTTACTGTTTGAATGTTGATAATTATGTTCAGCAGATCAGTTAGGTTTAAACTGCAAGTCCTAACTCTTATGGGATGTGATTCTAATGTCAGTTCATTTTTGAAAACCCTCCTGTTTCTGCTTTGGTCTATTGCTCATAAGCCCCTCCTCACCCCATGGCCATATGGTTCTTGCAGCTCAAATTCCTTAATGTGAATAGGATCAGATCCAGGTTCTCGGAGTTTAGGGGTAAACAGCTTTGTATGGTTGCTTTCACAGTTCTTTTCTTGTGTTCTTTCTGAGTTGTTGGTCCTTCTTTTCATCCTCTGGCTAGAAAGCTTGGGCTTTAATTATTCTGCTGTGTGGTGTACTTTTGAGACTGTGCTTCTGGCCAGAGGTTAATTCATTTTTTTTGTTATCAAAGAAGTAGCTTTTGATTTCTGATATTTCCCTTTTCATTTCACTAACTGCATTGCCTTTATTATTTTCCTCTGCTTGCTTGTTTCCTGCCCGCTTTCCTTTTTTTTTTTTGCCTTTGCTTTCCAGCAATTAGATTGTGATAGAACTTTTGTTTCCTTTCTTTTTTTTTCTTTTGAAGCAGTCTCATGTAGCTTACATTGGCTTCATATTCTATAAGCTAGTATTATAGACATATGCCACCATAGCTGGTTTCAGTATTTTTCACTCATTTTGGTCTTTATTTTCTCTGGTATTGTTATACTTGGTATTGTTCCCACAGGTTGTTGGAATGTGAGTTTCATTACTTTGAACTGTTTAAGCTTCCATTTAGATAGTTTCTATTAGTATGACTTTACATTTTCTGTAGTGGTTTTTATAATCACAATGGCTTCAACATTACTGTGATGTCTATAATATTTTTAATTTCTATAGGTAACTATTTTCTGATTATGTTCAGATTTTCTTTTAATTTTTAGGTATTGTATAATAGAAACTTCGTTCAATGTCTTTGCTGCCTCCCTCATTATTTCTGAGTGTTGCTCTTAATTTGTTGCTCCTGCAGGCTCTGGGTCATTTTTCTGTGTCCTTCTATTTCTAGTAGTAGTGCCTTCCCTTCATAATTTTAGATACAGTGGACAGTCAGTTGAATGTGTGGATTCTGTTGCCTTTAATAGGATTTTGTTTTGTCAGGCAGCTTTTGTGTGGGGTAGGTGGGGGGGTGCGTGCATTAGTTTGTTCTTTTCACGGTTGCCTTTATTATTTATTTAATGTTTAATTTTTTTCGACCAACGTTTCTTGGTAGACAGGCTTTGTAGGCTCGTGCTGCATTGTAGTTGTCCTTTCCCTGCCTTAAGTATGGTGTGGCCCTGCAAAGATTCCTAAGGATGTTTCTAAAGGTTGTATCTGTTGACTTCCCTGTGCTGCCCTTTCCTGAGAGTCTGGCTGTTCAGCAGTTTTCACACTACAGCTGCTTAGATAGTACACCGCTGAATGAGTTCTTCTTCCACCCCTAATCTGCCGTCAGGAAAATGCCCTTAGGCAGAAAAGGGGATTTACCTGCTTCTGAGACCACAGTCCTGTGCTGTTTTTGGTCCAACAGCCGTTAACAGATATTTTCAAACTTGCTCTACACTTTTATACTTGGCATGTGTCTAAGCTGATGGCAGTTACTCCTGTACATTTGGGAGCAGATAGCTCAAGAGTGTTATATGAGTGCCAGAGATGAGATTTTTTATTGTTTATTAGAATAGTTCATTCTGTTTTATTATGCCTTGTTTTGCTCTATTTTTTTTTTTCTCTGTAGCATAGTTTTTAGGGTTTTCAAAACAGGATTTCACTGTGGAACAACTCTAGCTGTCCTGGAACTTGCTTTATAGGTCAGGCTGGCCTTAAACTCAGAGATCCACCCATCTCTGTTCCTCCCTAGTGCTGGGTTTACACGTGTGCACCATCACACCATCTGGCTGGCTCTCAGTCTTTTTAAAAATAATAGCACACTAATGAAAATGAGGTAATCTGTGTTCTGTTTAATTTGTATTTCTCAGATGCTATATTGAATATCTGTTAAAGGTGGTTGTGCATTTTTATTGTATGTGTGTGTATACATGCATGTTACTGTCTTTAAGAGAACTCCACTGTATGATAAAAATATGCAAGCTAAAATATGAACAATTTTGCCAGGCGCTTTCATTCCAGCACATGTGAGGCAGAGGCAGGTGGATCTCTGTGAGTTTGAGACTGGTGTGGTCCACAGAGTTAAGTTCTAAGACAGCTAGTACTGCTAACACAGAGAAACCTTGTCTCAAAAAACAAACAAACAAACAAACAAACAAAAACCCATTAAATATTACTTATTAGCCATGTGTATATCTTTTCAGGTAATTTTTTTTTCCTTTTCTTTTTAGAGTCAGAGTCTCCCTGTGTAATAGTAGCTAGCCTGGACTTGCTATGTAGACCACGCTGGCCTCAAACTCAAAGAGATCCACCTGTTTCTACCACCCAAATGTTGGGGCTAAAGGCATGCATCACCACACCAGCAAATTTTAATTGTTTTTATTTGGGGAGGGGGCTTTTAAAATTACATTTTAATGTAGACCCTAGCGTGCGTGTGTGTGTGTGCACATGCATGCGTGGATGCTTTTCTAAAAACTGAGAAAGAGAGCCTGAGGGAATTGCTCAGTAGGTAAAGAGCCTGTTATCCAAGAATAAGAGCCCTAGACTCCTGTAAATATTGGATGAGAGGTAGCAGCCCACCTGGCATTCCTACTCTTCAAAGATGGCCCCAGGGGGTCCCTATTTTTTGCATTTAAAGGTTTATTTTTATTTATTTTTTTAAAATTTACTTATTTTTTTCGAGACAGGGTTTCTCCGTAGCTTTTTGGTTCCTGTCCTGGAACTAGCTCTTGTAGACCAGGCTGGCCTCGAACTCACAGAGATCCGCCTGCCTCTGCCTCCCGAGTGCTGGGATTAAAGGCGTGCACCACCACCACCCGGCCATTTTAAAGGTTTATTTGATTATAAAACTGGATAATAAACAAGGTGAAACAAACTGGGTGGTATGGTGGTGCATGACTTTAATCCCAACACTTAGGAAGTAGAGGCAGGTGGTTCTCTGTGAGTTCGAGGTCTACAAAAGTTCCAGGACAGCCAGGGTTACACAGAGAAACCCTGTGGATTGTATATGCAAGTAGGTCTGCATATTGGAGAATAGAAAGCTGCTCTGTTTGTTGGCTTAAGCCAAAAATAAATCTCTGGGGAATAAACTGGGCATGATTTATCCATCATACTAAGTGTTTGGCAGTGGAAAAACAGTGCTTTCAGTAGCAGGAAATGAAAAAAAAAAAAAACATTAGAAAGAGAGTGAGTGCAGAGTTCATTCCAGAGAACTTGGGGCGTTCTCTGCTCTACAGACTGGGTGAGCGAGCAGCCACAGAGGCTTGGAGCTACGACTTACGACTTACGACAGGACATTTCTGCTATATTTCAGTAACATATAGAGCAGAGAGAGCAAAAGCATTGTGCTGCTTCTGGGTGTGCAGAGATACAGAGTTGGTGGTGGGAAGATACTTAACCTGAGCAGCGACAAGAAGCTATTTTAAAAAGACCTCTCCTACATCTTACCAAACCGACTTAGAGCCATGCAAAGTCCCTATTTGCATGTCTAGTAACTCAGAGCAGGTTCATGGACTATATGCTTAAGACCTGGCCTATAAAAAAGCCTCTGGATAAAGGGGAACAATCTTTGAGTAACAATTACAGTGACCCAAGAAATAGAAACCTGGTCGAGTTTATAGACCTGGGTGACCCACACAGATAGTTCCACCACTGTTTACCAGAGGATAGGGACAAGGCAGGCTTAGTGTTTGTACCCTACCTAAGTGGAAAGAGATAGGATTGACTTGGCTCCCCATTGCTTGCACAGAATAGGAACACCTTATCCTACGCCCTGACAAGGGACTGCAGGGCACACTTTGTGTGCCCCCCCCCCCCAAACTCTGAGGCAGGATGGGCTGCCCAAATGACCTAATCAGGCTCCGGCAAAGACCACAAAGATTGTCGTACAGCTACCTCATTCTCTTTTTCTTCTTTAAAAAAATTATTCTTTCTTTGGTAATTTCATATATTAACACAGTGTATTTAGATCATATATATTTCCTCAACCCCTCCTTCAATTCATCCTGTAGCATCTCCCTCCCCTTCCCACCCTCCTCATAACTAGCTGAGTCTACTTAGTGCTGCTCCTGTACCCTGAAGCAGTCAGTCTATCATGGGCCCTCTAGTGGTGTTTAACTACTGCTCCTCAGCTAGATGTGGGACTTGAGTAAATCTCTTTTCTCTCCATGCTGGAGTGTTGACTGGTTTAATCTTGTGCCAGGCAGCTTTATTTAATATCTAGCTTCAGTTTAATGAACTGGCTTTGTCCTGCCCAAAACACAATTATTCTGGAACTAGGAATAGGTCTCCCTGCTGAGTGTTGATCATTTAAGGTTATTTTGTTATATTTTCTTCATTTTCCCTCCCCTTCCCCCTCTCTGACTTGTTTTTAAAGATTTTTATTATGTTTTGTGTTTTGAGACAAGGTCTCATGTTGTAACCCTTGTCTCAAATGGAGCTCGCTGTATATATGTATGTGTGTATACATACATATATATATATATATATATATATCATGCTGGTTCAAACTCAGAGATCTGCCTGTCTCTGACTCCCAAGTGCTAGAATTAAAGGAGTATATTATTTTAATGATTATTTCTTATTAATTTTTTGTGTGAGTTGGGTGGAGAGGGAGAAGTGAATGCAGGTGCCTGTGGAAGTCAGACAGAAAAAAAAAACCCGAAAAGAAAATCCTTACATTATATTGGAAGCATACAGAACAAAGAAGGTTGAAAGCTAGCCTGGCATGGTGACTCAGGCCTTTAAAAACCCAGCACTTGGGAGTCAGAGACCAGCCTGGTCTATAGAGTGAGGTTCAGGGCAGCAAGGGCTACACAGAGAAACCCTGTCTCAAAACCATGGGGGTGGGGGGAGAAGAAGCTTGAAAGCTGCAAGAGACGGGCATCAAGTTATATATAAAGGAAAATGATAGAATAGCAGTGGATTTCTCAGCTCTGAAAATCCAAAAGGTACAGACCAATATATATCAGTCTGAAAGACAATAACTGCTGATCTAGCATAGTCATCTTCATAATTGAAGGAAAAAGATATCACTAAAGGAATTTACTTGATCACTTTTAGTGGCACCGCAGAAAATATTTAAAGGAATCCTAAACATTGGAAAGAAAGATAAACACATCCCAGAAGACTCAAGATGCTGCTAGAACCTAAATAAGGATTAGGAAAATATCAAAGAAACCAGTGCAGCACAGTGGCAGGCCTAGCTCTTGAAATCTTTTGTTGTTGTTGTTGTTTTTCGAGACAGGATTTCTGTAGTATGAGGAGGAGCGGACTGGATTACACCAGGGCTGGCGGGCTGCTTATTGTCGCCACCCCCCCCCCCACTTATGCTCGAAATAATCACACGGAAATCTGTATTAAATCACTGTCTGGCCATTAGCTCTAGTCTCCTATTGGCTAATTTTTACATCTTAATTTAACCCATTTTTGTTAATCTGTGTATTACCACGAGGCCATGGGCTTACCGGGAAAGATTTAGCATGTCTGACTTCGGCAACTCCATGGCGCCTGTCTTTTTTTTTTTAAGCATTTTGTTTTGACTACTCTGCCCACCTAAGGGCTGCCCTATCAAAAGGACAAGGCAGCTTCTTTATTCAACCGATGAAATCAACACAAATTCGGAAGGACCTCCTACACCAGGTTTCTCTGTGTATCTTTGGCTGTCCTGGAATTAGCTTTTGTAGACTAGGCTGGCCTCAAACTCACAAAGATCTGCCTGCCTCTGCCTCCCAAGTGCTGAGATTATAAAGGCATGTACCTTCCGCCCCCAGTTTAGCTCTTTAAGTCTAATGGTTTCATTTTCTTACTAAAAAGATGCAGGTTAGCAGACCAGGTTACAAGACAGAATCAAGCTGTTTGTTGTCTAAAGGAAATCTCACTGTGGAGAAGAAACACACTGTCTTAGTGTGGAAAGATGGAAAAAGATATATATATATTTTTTTAGTGGTTGAATTCGAGTCACAGTTCTCTGCGTAACGGCCCAGGCTGTCCCTGACTTGCTGTGTAGCCCAGCCTGGGTGGGCTGTCAGACAGAGAAACTCTGACTAGATTTTTAAAAATTAGTTTATGATTTTTCAAATCTATATCTTTCATTTTGTCCTGCTTTTAATTATTGTATTTAAACATTTCAACTTTTGGTGATGGATAGAGATTTGGGTATGCTAGGCAAGTGTTCTGCCACTTAATTATGTTCTCATCCCCTTTTGGTGAGTATCTAAGAGGACTTAGAAGAATCTGAAAATAATATTCTGTTTAATAGCATAAAAATTTAACAATGAACTTAGAAAGTTTCTGCAATTGTTGTTAAACTGACATACTTTCTTTTTTTTTGACAGAGATGTTATGAACATAAACAGTATAGAAATGGATTGAAGTTCTGTAAACAAATTCTTTCCAATCCCAAATTTGCAGAACATGGAGGTAAGGACAAATACTGTGTACCTTTAATTAGATTTGGCATAATTGAATGACTGTCTGGCTTCCCTGTTACTTTGCTGTTACCCAGCTGTCTTTATTTTCCAGAGTATCCCATTAACTCTTATGAGAAGATAAAACTTAATAATAAATGCATTTTGAGTTAAATACCAAGAAAATGATTCCGCATTCAGTTTGTTTTGGTTTCTTCTTTTCAGTATTAGTTCTTCTAGTAGAGCCAATGGAAAGGCAGAAGAGCCCATTTAGACTGGATGCTTGTTTTAGTTAATATGTTCATCAGAACATTTTACTTTAGAGCTTGCAGCTTGAAGAGTTTTATTCTTTACCATAAGCTGTTCAGAATGTGACCATTTAGTTACTTATTTATATTGTATCTTAATTAGCTTACCACGGAGTCATGTTTAAGACATTTGTATTTACATCCAGATGTATAACTTTTGTCTGAATAATGATGGATGGTTAGATTCTTGTAAAACAGTTGATGAGTATCTGACTGAACTTGTAAAGAAATAAATGGAAAATAGCATTTTGAGGGGTCTGATTTCTATAGATTTGGGAAACATGACTCATTTAGTAATTAATTGACATTGTATTGGAAGGGGAGAATGACAGTTTAACTCTTTAAGTTTTCATCATTCCTTCTCTTGTACTTGTTTCCCTATGCTTGAGGATATACTTATGCTGCAGTTTGGAGATACAATCAGTGAGAGTAAAAATACCTAAATTGATCTTTGTTTCTTATTGATACCTAACTTCAGCCAGGCGGTAGTGGCACACGCCTTTAATCCTAGCACTCAGGAGACAGAGGCAGATGGATCTCTGAGTTTGATTAAGATATCCTATGAAAAATCATTTGTAGGCTGGGCAGTTGTAGCGCATGCCTTTAATCTCAGCAGAGGAAAGTGGATCTCTGTGAGTTCAAGATCAGCCTGGTCTACAGAGAGAGTTCCAGGACAGCCAGAACTAAACAGTGAAACCCTGTCTGTCTCCCTCCCTTCTCCCACAAAAGAAAGAAAACCTATCTTCAGTTGTTATCTGGATAGTGGGTTCTTTTATATTCCATTTCTCAAGTATGTGTTCTGGTAATAGAACTCCTGATTTCATCATGGTAGTTTCATTATCAGAAAAGTGTCATGTCTCATAATTTTAGAGCAGTTTTCCCTCTTTTTTTTCTGAAACAGTTTAGGAAGAAAGAACATCTTCATATCATAACAGACTGAAATTAGGTTGAATATGAAGTATCACAAATTCACTGGAAATATTTTTAAACAGATAACACCTTTGGGCTTTATTTGTTAGTTTGTGAGAACAGAGTTCATGCTGGTTTTTAATCCATGGCCCTCCTGCCGTCTTCTTCTAAGTGCAAGGGTTGGGTTACTTGTGCACACAACAGCATCTGGGCCTATGCATATCTTTATTCTTCCCTATAGTTCTTTTTTTGAGACAGGTTTCTAGTGTAGTATAGGCTGTTCTGTCTTGTAAACCAGTCTGGCCTTGAACTCTCAGAAATCTGTACGCATCTGTTAGGATTAAAGGTTGCACTACCACCACCTGGCTATATCTAAAATTTGATCTTAAAAATTAGGCAAATCCCCAGGTGGTGGTGCTTTTAATCCCAGCACTCATAAGGCAGAGGTAGATGGGTCTCTGTGAGTTTGAGGCCAGCCTGGTCTACAGAGTGAGTTCCAGGACAGCCAAGGCTATACAGAGAAACCATGTCTTGAAAAAAAAAATTAGGTAAATTGTAATATTTCTGTTTTAACTGTCATAGGATTATGCATTATAAAAATTAGGAATACTTTCCTTTTTTGAAAAGTTCACTATTTCCCATAATATTCTTCTTAAAAATTAATTCACTTTTGCCATGCAGTGGTGATGTATGCTTTTGATCCCAGCACTTGGGAGGTAAAGGCAGGCGGATCTCAGTGAATTTGAGGCCATCCTGGTCTACAAAACAAGTTCCAGGACAGCTAGGACTGTTACACAGAGGAATGCTGTCTTGAACCCCCCCCCACACACACACAAAAGAAAGAAAAAATCCTACTTTTAAAGATTTAGTTTTACTTTATGTGCATTGGTGTTTTGACCACATGTTTGTCTGTGTGAGGGTGTCAGAGGCCCTAGGACTGGAGTTATAGACAGGTGTGAGCTGCCATGTAGGTGCTGGGAATTGAACCTGGGTTCTTTGAAAGAGCAGCCAGTGCTCTTACCTACTGAACCATCTCTCCACCACCACTGTACTCTTAACCGGTGATGATGAGCTTCTGACATGTTTCACTGTGTTAGTCATAGTAATCCTAAAGATTCAATAATAAATTTCTGAAAATCAGAAATGTAGGGGATGTGTAGATGCCAGTGGGTAATGTACCCGCTAAAGCAAACATAAAGATCTGAGTTTGAATTCCTCTAAACCACAAGAAAAGACAGGCAAAGTACTGTGCACCCTTGTAATCCCAGTACACTTATGGGGAGATAGGAAGCAGAGAGGAGAATCTCAAGAAGCTGGGAGGCCAAATATTTTGGCATATACACGACTACAAATAACAATGAGGCGTTACCTCAAACAAGGTGGAAAGTAAGGACAGAAACCCAAGGTCCTTCTCTGACCTCAATACTTCAAACGCACAAGTCATAAATACACACAAAATCAGAGCTGTAGATAATTTATGTGTGTTTTAATGAAGAATTGATTTACCCTTCATATAGCATAGGTTCATAAAAATGAAGTCTGTTTTCAAGATAGTATTTCCTGTTTTAAAGGATTAGGTATATAGTCAATCTCATGAATTTCCCTAAGAGTGCCAACAGAATGGTTATTACTAGATAGTCTGCCTTAGTCAGATGTAGGTGCATTTTGTGTTTTTATCTTTTTGTAGATCAGTCTGGCCTCAAACTTACAAGAGGTCTGTCTGCTTCTGCCTTCAAGTGCTGGGATTAAAGATAAATGCCACCATGCCTGGTGAGGCTTTTTTTTCTTATATTTATTCATTAAAAAAAAAATCTCTGAGAGCCTGTAAGAGTAGAATCTAGAGGTTTTTGCTTACTTGCCTTATTGGTTTTTGAAAGTACTTTAATTCTGTACAGACCTGGAAACGCCTTATTAATCTTGAAATGTTTGTAGTATTTGCATGAAATTATAGTTATTTCTTATTGATTACTTTCTTCTACCTTCTTTTTTTCTTTGTTATTAAACCAGAAACCCTGGCTATGAAAGGATTAACATTGAACTGTCTGGGAAAAAAGGAAGAAGCTTATGAATTGGTTCGCAGAGGTTTGAGAAATGACTTGAAAAGTCATGTGTGTATCCTTTTGAATTGTGTTTAAAGATTGAGTAGGCTGTTTTGACATAAGAATACGAATGGAGTCAAGAAGTGTAGATCCCTATTACCATGAGGAAAGGATTTTTTTCTTAAAGTGAAAACTGCAACTATCATTCAGGAAACTCTCCCCTCTCCCCCATATACCCACTACATTTTAACAGTACATGTTAGATATTGTATCTATGGAAGCTCTTCTCATTTTGGGATGGGATATTGCTATGGCTTGAATATTTATATCCTCTAAATTCACATGTTGAAGCCCAGTCATCAGAGTGATGGTATTAGGAGTAAGGTTGTCTAAAAAGTGGTTAGGGTGTGAGGATAGAGCCTTCAGGAATAAGATTTGTATAAAAGTCCCTTTGGCCACATGCTGATACAGTTAGGATATGCCATCTGTGAAAGAGAGAGCCAGACTCACTAGATAATGGGTATGCAGAAGTAGTATCAACAGCAAATTTCTTTCATTTATAAACTACCTATTTTAAGTAAGTTATAATATATTACTTATGATAGCAGTCTAAATGGTCCAAGACAAGTATCATGTTGATTTCATTCATCCATGACCATAACTTTAGAGATGCTAATTTGTTGTTGTTGTTCTTTGAGACAGGGTTTCTCCGTATAGTTTTGGAGCCTGTCCTGGAACTTCCTCTGTAGACTAGGCTAGCCTTGAACTCACAGAGATCCCTCTGCCTCTGCCTCCTGAGTATTGGGATTAAAGGCATGCACTACCACCTCACGCTTAGAGAGGCTCTATAAATAAGGAATATTAAAGAACCATATACTATATATACTATACTGAGTAAAAGCAGAGGTTGTGAGGTTTAGTGTGTAACGAGCTTCACTTGGACCTGACACCCTGCTCAGCCTCTTTCTGTTATCTTAGGCCTCAATTTCCTTATTTGTGAAATGGGAATATTCATACTCTTCTGGTAGTAGTGACTTAATATATAACAAAATTTGTCTTCTGTTTAAGGGATTGATAAGGGCTGTATTTGAGTAGAAGTATATGGTGGAAAACAGAAAAAAAATGTGCTTTGGTAGTTTTCAGTCTCTAACAAGGATACCTTTATGTGTTTCGTGGGCTAGCATAATTTAAGAGCTGAGTTATTTCGTACATTTTCAATTGTTAACTGTCTGTTAGGACAGTACAAGTGAAGTAAATAGTCTGTTGAAGTAAAGTACTAGTTAGCTCTAGAGAGCATTCTGAGTGTATATAGAACTTGGATTTTTAAAGAAGGACTACTAATCCTGCAAAGCAGAAGTCTGTCAAGAAGAGTAATCAGAGGACCAAAAAAAAGAAAGCCAGGGCTAACAGTGTGTTTTAGATACAGCTTTTTGCTCTGGTTTTACTTCCTCAAGATGCAGAGGCAGGCAGATCTCTGAGTTCAAGACCGGCCTGGTCTACAGAGCGAGTTCCAGGACAGGTTCCAAAAGCTATAAAGAAACCCTGTAAAAGAGTGGGTGGGAATTGGTAGGTTTGAGTGATTGGTGATACAATTAAAAGTTTATACTAGGTGAGGTATGACCTCCTTTTATAGTTTATTCTCGTTCATATTTCCCCCATCCCCCTTTGCCCCTGCTTTCCTGGGACTCTGTAGATCAGGCTGTCCTTGAACTCAGAGATCAGCACGCCTCTGGCGTGCACCACCACCGTGACCAGCTGTTCTTAGAACCAATTGTTCATTCCCTTGCTTATCTCTTTCCTTTAGTAGACAAGGTTTCACTGTGTATCCCTGGCTGACCTAAAACTCACAGAAGTCTGTTTTTCTCTGCTTCCTGAGTGCTGAGATAAAAGGCTACCACACCTGGCTGGGAATAGTATTTTTTTTTTTTTTTTTTTTTTTTTTGGTTTTTCGAGACAGGGTTTCTCTGTGGTTTTGGAGCCTGTCCTGGAACTAGCTCTTGTAGACCAGGCTGGTCTCAAACTCACAGAGATCCACCTGCCTCTGCCTCCCAAGTGCTGGGATTAAAGGCGTGCGCCACCACCGCCCGACGGGAATAGTATTTCTTGACATGCAGGTTGTATCCTTAACTAAGTTCCTTTAGGTTGGCATGTTTATGGCCTTCTTCAAAGGTCAGACAAAAAATATGATGAAGCCATTAAGTGCTACCGAAATGCACTGAAGTGGGATAAGGACAATCTTCAGATCTTAAGAGACCTTTCCTTACTACAGATTCAAATGCGAGATCTTGAGGGTTATAGGGTAAGTAAAATATGTTTTTTATTTTATAAGAAAACTTGTTACTTAGGACTTATATTCTGATAAAGAAATTTTTCTTTCCATTTTTTGAAAGAAATTTAACTGGCTGCCCCCTTAGTGATTATACCTGTGATTGGAACAGTTAGATTTTAAAAACATCATTTTTTTGTGAGATAGAGGAGTACTGTGTAGGTTGTTACTCATTTTGTAAAACATTAACATCCAGATAGAATGTTGCTATTATTATTTTGTAACTATATAGTCTTTTGTAATTTTCTGTAAAGTAAGTTTTTAAGTTTGTGTTGTCTCTTTATATTGAGATTTAATACAGTTTAGTAGCTTCTCTTTAACCCTTAAATCAGTAGTGGTTTTTTTCGTCTTTAATGTTCTGTTTCTTCATGGTTGTTAGTGTTTTGCCAAGCTGTTTTCTTTATAGGCCCTATAAACATTTAGGGTGTACTTTCTAAAGAATTTCATTTGCTGATTTTGTCGAGGAGATCAGAAAATAAAGAAGGATATCTGGTATCAAGTTAATAAACACTGTAAGATTAGCTCATTTCTTTGTCTCTATACAAGTAAGTTTTTTGAAAATAGTTACCAGAATGAATAATTTTAAAACAGATTAATGTGATCTTTTTTGTTTGTTCTTTGTTTGGTTTTTCGAGACAGGGTTTCTCTGTCTAATAGTCCTGACTGCCCTGGAACTCACTAAGATCCTCCTGCCTCTGCCTCCCAAGTGCTGGGATTAAAGGCATGCACCACTACTGCTCAGCCAATCTTGTTTTCTTAAGGCCCTGAAGGCCTTGTGTGCTAGTTAGTAGAGAAGCATTCCATTTAACTGTAAACCTAAGCATAAGTTTTGTTTTCTTCTGCCCCGTGAAGGAAACAAGATACCAGTTGCTTCAGCTTCGACCTGCACAGAGAGCATCATGGATTGGTTATGCTATTGCTTATCATTTATTAGAAGACTATGAAATGGCAGCAAAAATTTTAGAAGAATTTAGGAAAACACAGCAGGTAATAAGAAACCAGCTTATTGTATCTGATTTTTTTTTTATTGTATCTGATTTTAAGTATAGCTAAAAGAAGTTTAGAATTTAGCTAGCATTTTACTTGGAAATAGCTTCAGTTTTGTTCTCAATTGAAAGAGTAGCAGAAAAAAACTATAGGAATGTACTCTAAAATATTTGTGGCTAATATTGACGCTTACATTTTTTTCATTAAACGGTTGCAGGTATGGTTACTCTTTTACATACTTCTTAGTGCTCCTTAGGATTACTGTAGTTGTTATAACTGCAGGTGGTCTCACATATTATCAAAATTAGACTTATTTTAAGCTTAGTACATAGTGAAAATGGTCTTAATTTTTTTCTAATAATTTTTTTCAATTACTTTGTCTGATTTTAAAGCATACCTGTCATGTAGTGATCATTTCTCTGGAGTCTATCTGAAATAATTTTAAAGAGTTTGTATTTTGGGGACTGGAGAGATGCTTCAGTGTTTAAGAGCACTGACTTGCTCTTACAGAAGACCAGGGTTCAATTCCCATGGATACATGGCAGCTCACAACTGTCTGTAATTTCAGTCCCAGGAGACACAACACCCATGACAAAACACCAATGCACATTAGATGAATGAATGAATAGTTTATATTTTCTGCTGTTAATTATTATGCTGAGCATACAGTAATGTTTTTGGAATGTTCCTGAGTTTGGATTTGCTTCCCTTTCCTCATTGTTAGTTAAAACTACACTTTGCACAGAAATTCACAGACTAATGATGGTTGCTTCTCAGTTCAGCAAATCAACTGGTACATAATTTATCCGTTCTATTTTATTACTGTGTTAGGGTGGTATTTGCAACTGTAAACTTGTTTTGCTTTTTTTTTTTTTTTGGATTTTTCGAGACAGGGTTTCTCTGTAGCTTTTGGTTCCTGTCCTGGAACTAGCTCTTGTAGACCAGGCTGGCCTCGAACTCACAGAGATCCGCCTGCCTCTGCCTCCCGAGTGCTGGGATTAAAGGCGTGCGCCACCACCGCCCGGCTTTTTATTTATGAACAATCTAAGACCAAATAGCTCACCTGTCATCAGATTTTGACCACTAGCCTTTAGCATTCACTGCCTGGTTCAACAGTTAAAATGGCATCTCTGAAATAGAGATTCTCTCACTTCTACTATATTTTTTTCAAGATTTCTTATTTGCATTTTATTGCTGGCAGATTCCCCCTTTTTCGTTTTTATTTACTTACTTATTACTCATTCATTTATGGTTTTTCAAGATAGGGTTTCTCTGTGTAGCTTTTTGGAGCCTGTCCTGGAACTCACTCTATAGACCAGGCTGGTCTCGAACTTACATCGATCTGCCTTCCTCTGCCTCCTGAGTGCTGGGAGTAAAGGCGTGAGCCACCATTGCTCGACTCATTATTTATTGTATACCAGAACTTGTGGCTTATTTTAATCAGTTTATTATGAGCTGCTACTTGTTTACTATTTCTTAAACAAATATTTAGGAATTTTAATGTATTGCTATTAACCAGGTATTATCTTTTTATTTGAGGTGTGTAAATTATTTTCCAATACAAAAATAAAATTCTTACTGTTTGCATTCCTTGTGTCTACACACAGACATCTCCTGATAAAGTGGATTATGAATATAGTGAACTCCTTTTATATCAAAATCAAGTTCTTCGGGAAGCAGGTCTCTATAGAGAAGCCTTGGAACATCTTTGTACCTATGAAAAGCAGATTTGTGATAAACTTGCTGTAGAAGAAACTAAAGGTACTTTAAAAACTATATCATTGTAACTTTTAATTATAGCCAAAAGTGGGCTCAAAATTCATATTTTCTGCTGACAGTCATATATAATTCATCTTATTGATGATGGGAAAATGTATCATTCATGCATTTTATAGAATTTAAGTTCTCATCATATATTAAATGATGAGCATTGCTGATTAAGGAGGAAAATCACAAAAAAAAATCATTTAATAAAATGACATTGGTAAAATGTTTCTCTGTTTTTGATTGTCTTTAAAGGGGGCTGTGCTTTGCCCTCTTGGCTGGTCTTAAACCCCTGGGCTCAGTGGTCCTTATTCTCTAACTGGGAGTAATTGAGACTACAGGGTTAGGCTAACACCCAATGTGAACATTCATTCTGTAAACTACCCCTGTATTGAAAATACAGGGCTCGAGATGTAGCTCAGTTGTAGTGCACTAGCCTAGCATGTGTGAGGCCTTAAGTTCCAATTTCCAGTATTACAAAAAGGGGAAAAGAAATCCCTACAGGATTTGGTCAAAAACACAGGAGATAATTGTAATTATATATATATATATATATATATATATATATATATATATATATATATATATATGAAAAATTACTGTGTAAGTACTGTATGTCAGATTTTATTTTCAGTAGTACATATTTATGTTAGTTCTTATAAAATACGTAATGGATGGGGCTGGAGTATTTTAATTTTTATCTTTTTTGTTAAATAGGGGAACTTCTGTTGCAGTTGTGTCGTTTGGAAGATGCTGCTGATGTTTATAGAGGATTACAAGAGAGGAATCCTGAAAATTGGGCCTATTACAAAGGCTTAGAAAAAGCACTGAAGCCAGGTATTTATAGCCACTGATTTCATCCTTTCCTTTTCCTTTTTGCGGGGGTTGGGGGAGGGTATGTGCAAGACAAGATTTCTCTGTCTAGCCCTGGCTGACCTGGAACCTTCTTTGTAGAGACAAAGCTGACCTCAAACTCACAGAGATCTGCTTGCCTCTGCCTCCTGAGTGCCTGGATTAAAGGCGTGCATCACCACAGCCCGTCTCCCCCCCCCCCCCCCATGTCCTTTTCTTAATGTATGTTTTATTAACTATTTGTCTATTTGTAAAGTGCAGCTAGAAAAGTAGTGGTTAGGGCTGTACAGAATCTAGAGCCAGGCACATCTTCAGTCAGTACCTAGGAAGTGAATTCCAGGCCAGCCAGGGCTATATAGTGAGACTATGTCTCTAGAAAACTAACCAAATAAAAGAAACACAAATTAGTTTGAAGTCTAACATGCTAATTTTCTTTTAGTTCATGTTTATAACTTCTGTACTTGAGAGGATGAGGTAGGAAAATTTTGAGTTTAAGGCCAATCTAGGTTGAAAAAGTAGGTTCAAAGCCAGATTTTACATGCTGATACCCAGAAATAATAGCAAAACAAGAATAGATCCAAAATTTAAATGGACAAGTATACTTCTTAGTTATATAAAAGATTGAGAATATTCTGAAATCTACTTTTACAAGATGATAGAGGGGCTGGAGAGATGGCTCAGAGGTTAAGAGCATTGCCTGCTCTTCCAAAGGTCCTGAGTTCAATTCCCAGCAACCACATGGTGGCTCACAACCATCTGTAATGGGGTCTGGTGCCCTCTTCTGGCCTGCAGGCAGAAATACAGGCAGAACAATGTACACATAATAGTAATAATAAAAAGAATATGACAAATACATTTTGGGGCTGGAGAGATGGCTCAGCGGTTAAGAGCACTGACTGTTTCCAGAGGACCCGGGTTCAGTTCCCAGCACCCACATGGCAGCTCACAACTGTCTGAAGATCCAGTTCCAGGGGATCTGACACCTTCACACCAGTGCACATAAAATAAAGTAAATAAACAATAAGAAATAAAAAAAGATCCATTAAAAAAAAGATGATAGCCGGGCGGTGGTGGCGCACGCCTTTAATCCCAGCACTTGGGAGGCAGAGGCAGGCGGATCTCTGTGAGTTCGAGACCAGCCTGGTCTACAAGAGCTAGTTCCAGGACAGGCTCCAAAACCACAGAGAAACCCTGTCTCGAAAAACCAAAAAAAAAAAAAAAAAAAAAAAAAGATGATAGAATTGCTAGAAAATGGCCAGTGAGATGACCAGTGGGTAAAGGTACTTACAAGCCTAGTGTGATCTGAACTTAGTACCTGGGACTCACGTGGTGTAAGAAGAGACTTGACTCCCAACCTGTAACGTTAAAATGTATACAGTGGCATGTTAATGCATGTGTGTACACCCTCTCCCAAAACACACCATACTACACTCAAATAAGTAACTGCCATAAGTTTAAATTTTTGTGTATATGAATGGTTTGCCTGCATATATGTGTGTGCACCACTTTTAGTATGCCTGATACCCGTGGTGGACAGACCTCCTTGGGCTGGAATTAAAATGGTTGTGAGCTGTGCTTGGAATCAAGGCCAGGTATTCTGAAAGAGCATCTTAACCATAGAGCCATTCTTTAGCAC
The DNA here is from genome assembly GCF_950005125.1 of Chionomys nivalis. Taxonomy (NCBI): domain Eukaryota; kingdom Metazoa; phylum Chordata; class Mammalia; order Rodentia; family Cricetidae; genus Chionomys; species Chionomys nivalis. The sequence continues at coordinate 24,938,719 of NC_080109.1, read as the reverse complement.
CATGAGTTCTTTTAGCTAGAAAAAGAAACTGCCAGGCACAGTAACACATACCTTTAATCCTAGTATTTAGAAAGCAGAGGCAGACAGATTTCTGAATTTGAGGATAGGCTGTCTACATAGTGATTTTTAGGCCAACAAGGGTGACATAGTGAGGCCCTGTCTTAAAAAAGAAAGGAAGGAAGGAAGGAAAGAAAGAAAGAAATGAAGAAAGGATTTGAAATAACTTATTTCTTGTAAAGGATCTTACTGTGTCTTCCTGGCTGCCTCAGATTCAGAGATCGCCTGCCCCTGCATTCTGAGTACTGATATTAAAGGCATGCGCCATCATACCCAGCCAGAAATAACTTCTGGGGGAAAAAAGGATAAATGCGTACTAACTTTGAAATCATGAAAGGGAAGTGTAAATTTCCTTACTGTAATGGGCCTGTCTTTCTGAGAGAAGAAACAATTAGAACCTCTGGTCAGCTGTGGCAGGCAGGGCAGTTCGTACAGCTGTATGAATGTCGGCATGCTTCACATGCATCATGGTTTTGTGTTAAATTTCCATCTCTTTCTCTCTCCCATAAATGGACTGAAAAAGCAAGAGAAATCACAACATCAGCAACAGCCTTACATAACCTATGTTCATTAAAGTAGAAGTTGACACAGGGAACAAAGCAGGTGAAGTTTCTAAAGTGCAAAAAGAAGAAAGGTTTAGGGGCATCTGCAAGCTGGGAAGCCTCAGCATAGACTACTATTAGAGAGATAGATCTTCCAGATACTGAGAATAGAAATGATAACCAAAAATAATACGTTAGCTGAGTGTGGTGGTTCATGCCTTTAATCCACATCTTAGAATGAAGAGGCTATGCAGAGAAACCTTGCCTTGAAAAAACAAAAGAACAAACACCACATAAGAAAACTTCACCCACACAATCTGGTTTTACTCAATTCCTTTTAAGGCTGGTGTAGTGGACCATTCTTGATGTCATTGCTACATATAGGAGAAACCTTTGCTGGTGATTACTTTAACCAGGGACTTATACTTTCATAGGAACATCATTATTCCATATTAGATAATGGAGATAATCTAAGACAGGGAATTATGGCCGTGAAACATAGTTACAAGAAATATTTATTAGAAATCTGAGAATGAAAAGCCTACTTACTGAAATAAAAATCTTTTTTTTTTATTAAAGATTTATTTATTAAGTATACAACATTCTGCCTCCATGTATGCCTGCACGCCAGAAGAGGGCGCCAAATCTCTTTACAGATGGCTGTGAGCCACCATATGGTTGCTGGGAATTGAACTCCGGACCTTTGGAAGAGCAGCCAGTGCTCTTAACCAGCCCTCCTGAAATAAAAATCTTAAGTTACATTATTTTAAAAACGATACATATGTGTGTATGTGGGAGAAGGGATGTTGGTGGATGCCAGAAGAGGGCTTTGTGTCCCCCTGGATCTGCATTACAGACAGCTGTGAGCTGCCTGAAGTGGGTGCTGGGATCTCAATTTGGAGAATTCTAGATCACAGATCACATTCCTGAAGTAAAGATCTGAACAGATCAGGTTAGGACACATCAAAAAAATGGAAAAGGTAGATTAAACTAAGGACTGGCTTTCTGCTGAGAGAAAAAAAAACATAAAATATGAAGACATGGAAATAAAGGACAGATCCACACATTCCAAATAATCAAAGGAGAGTTAGAGTGGAAAAGCTCAGGAAGCCATGTACAGTAACTAAGTTTTTTACAACGGAGTCCTGAGATTTCGAATTACTTTGTATGGCTAATAGGCTTTTAAAATATGGAAATAATTGGAAATACTTTTAAATGATTGTTGATATAGTTAATTGACAAAGTTACACATAATTTTCTTGTACAACTTTCCCTTTTGTTTTTCTGTTTGAGACAGAGTCTTGCTATGTAACTTACTGGCTTGAAATTTGCTGTGTAGACTAGTCTGGCCTCAAACTCAGAGATCCACCTGCTTCTGACAGATTAAAGGTGCATGTCATCACACCCAGCCAATTGTAATTTTTATTTAGAAAACTTGTAATTGGGTAGAAATATGCAGTTTGTAATTACATATAAAAAGAAAGTTTTCTCTCCTTTTTTTTCTACAGCTAATATGTTTGAACGGCTAAAAATTTATGAGGAGGCCTGGACTAAGTACCCCAGGGGGCTGGTGCCAAGAAGGCTACCATTAAACTTTTTATCTGGTAAGTAGAGAATTGCAAAAGAAAGAAAAGAAAACGCTGTTGTGATTTAAGTATGAATATGTATGTATCTGAAGGCCAATGTATGCATTGTTAGAGTTGTCATCAGACTCTATCTCTTCCAGGAGAGAAGTTTAAGGAGTGTTTGGATAGATTCCTAAGGATGAATTTCAGTAAGGGTTGTCCACCTGTCTTCAATACTCTGAGATCTTTATACAGAGATAAAGAGAAGGTAAAGTCAACAACCATGATGTGTTTGTTCTCTGTGCTCAGGGTCTGTGTGCAGGCTCATAGTCTGTCCAGTACTATGTGTTTTGTGAAGCACTGTTAGTCTCCTGGCTTCTGGTGGGAATGCTTTTCTATACCCTTCTTTTGTAGTCTATTTACCCTTTGGTGCTTTAGTGACTCCAGGATTTGCTTTCTTTCTATTAGCTCATATTAACCTTTTTTTGTGTGGAGGGGAGGGGTTCAAGACAGGGTTTCTCTGTGTAACATCCCTAGCTGTCCTGGAACTAGCTCTTGTAGATCAGTTGGCCTTGAGCTCACAAAGATCCTCCTGCCTCTGCCTCCCAAGTGCTCTGATTAAAGGTGTGCACCGGCATTGGTTGGCTGACAGCTAACATTTTTTTCTAACCTTTCTTATTGTTAGAAGTCAGAAGTGATTTTTTTCTTTTCCTTGAAACTAAATTTTAACCTTGTAATCCTCCATTTTTATTCAGTAAACATGTTTTGTCAGAAAATTTTTTTATTTTATTTTTTGATACGTGGTTTGTCTGTATAACTGCTCTGGCTGTCCTGAAACTTGCTCTGTAGACCAGGCTGGCCTCCTAACTCACAGAGATCCACCTGCCTCCTCTGGGATTAAAGGCATGTGCCACCACTTTCCAGCCTTCAAGTGATTTTTAAGAGGGTATCTTTTTTTTTTCTTTTTTAAAAAAAATAATTATTTATTTATTTGTTTGTTTATTTTGTATACAATATTCTGTCTGTGTGTGTGTCTGCAGGCCAGAAGAGGGCACCAGACATCATTACAGATGGTTATGAGCCACCATGTGGTTGCTGGGAATTGAACTCAGGACCTTTGGAAGAGCAGGCAATGCTCTTAACCATTGAGCCATCTCTCCAGCCCCTTAAGAGGGTATCTTAATCTTTATATTTTGCTTCCTTGCAACAACAATGTCACCAAGCTAGGGTTAAAAACTTGAAAGACATTGAAAAGAACTAGAAAGGTGGACAACTCATAATGTACATGTAATTGGCTATCTTTTGTGGAAAAGCCCAAGATACAGGCTTTATTGATTTCTCTTTTTTTTTCTTACATAGGTCACATCCATAAAATCTAACCTATTCTAGTTTTGGAGCAGTGAGAATTGTTTGTGAAGCAGTCTTAAGTATACAATTCCACAATTTTCTTCTAATCTTTACATAATATAATTATAGAGATAATTTTCTACTTGTACTAAGTTTATATAATATTGAATTAAATTCTGCATTATGATAGTTCTTTCAGTTGTTACTAAATGCATCTAATTTAAACAGTTTGGGGACATCATAGTCCATCTTGGTATAAGTGTGTAGCCTGACTTGGGAGGAGAGTACAGGTATACCAGAGTAACCTGGCTGTGACCATGCTATGCCTACAGTCTACTCACAAAGAGAACTGTAATAATCTGTTTGCGGGCCATTTAAGAGTTTCTGTAGTAACAGAAATCATTAAGGATGAGTTAATCAAGTTTTGTTTTTAAATTTTGGTTTTAAATTTGGTGCAGGTATTGCGCTGTGTTGCTCAAGTTGGCTAGAATAACTGGGCTCATTTGATCCTCTTGCCTCAGATACTTGAATAGGACTACAGATGTCTACTACTGTTCTTTGCTTAAATTGGGGAATTAATGAAATAAAAGTACTCCATGCCTCTGAGGAAGCCAGAAGTATAGTTAAAATTTAGGAGAAAGTACAACCTGGACAGACAGGTATTTTCCTGAACTTTAAACACCCCACTTTGCTGGGCTTCAGGGTTAGTGGTATTTCTCCTAAATTATGAGAAGATTCATTTACCAGACTCTTAGAAAAATACCTTTTTCGATGTAGAAAAAGACTATCTCCTGAGTAAATTGGGAGCATGGGGACCATGAGAGGAGAGAAAGGGAGGGGAGCAGAGAAAAATATATAGCTCAATAAAAACGATAAAAAAAGAAAGAATCCAAAGAAAGAAAGGAAGAAAGAAAAAGAAAAATGCCCTTTTCTAGCCTTTAGTTCTTTTTATTTATTTGAGACCAGGCTTCATGTCACAAGTTTCAGGCTTGCTACATAGTTGGAGCTGACCTGGACCAAACTCTTGATCTTTCTGCCTCCACATGCTGCCGTCATATGCACGTGCCACCGTGCTAGATCATGGCATTTAATTCTTGATCATAAAGAACAGATGATGACTGTTGGTATTCTTTACATGTTTTAAGATAAAAATTAATTTAGATGTGTGTTACTCATAACATTATTTCTGTCCAACATTCACCAACTGCTGGTTTAGTTGATGATTCTCTATTTTCTGTCAGGGAAAGGGACTTAGTAAGGTTTTAGGAGATTGAGTATTAATGTGTATCATCAGTTTTAGATTTTTTTATTATTTATTATTTTAAAGACAGGGTTTCTCAGTATAGGCTTGGCTACTCTGGAACTCATCAGTATACTTGGCTGATCTTAAACGCACAAAGATCCACTTGCCTCTGCCTCCTGAAGGCTGGGATTAAATGTGTGTGCCACCACTGCTTGGCTGAGACTTTACAGCTTTTTGTTTAGAGGTTAAAATACTCATAAAGGGAGGGGATATGTGTTGAAATATTTATTTAGTCCTTTATATAAGGAACACATTTTTCACAAGAGCAGTAACTTTCTTTCATTAAAATGTGGTCGTATTTGTACTCTAGGTGGCAATCGTAGAAGAACTAGTAGTTGGTTATGAAACCTCTCTAAAAAGCTGTCGCTTATTTAACCCCAAGGGTAAGTACATAAGTTTTAATAGATTATGAAATTATTCAGGTTAGTCTTGTTTATTTTGATAGCAAGTATGATGCATTTAATTTCTTTATTATGATGAAGTTCCATTAATTGCACACCATGTTATGATGTTTTATTAAGAATCATATTAATTTATTGGTATGAAAGCTATGTCAGATTTAAAGGATCTATAAAACTTGATTGAATAATACAATGAGCCTCTATTTGCTCATCACTTGGCTGCAATAATTTTAAATTCATGTCTAAACATATCATCATAGCCTAACTACTCCCCTCTATTCTTTACTTTTATTTTTCTTTTTTGGTTTTTCAAGACAGTGTTTTTCTGTTTAGCCCTCGCTGTCCCAGAACTTGATCTGTAGACCAGGCTGGCCTCACACCCACAGAGATTACCTGCCTCTGCCTCACGAGTGCTAGGATTAAAGACATGTGCCTGACTTTCCCTCTATTCTTAACATTTTTTTAAATTAATTTATTTATTATGTATACATTGTTCTGTCTGTCTGTATGCCTGCAGGCCAGAAGAGGGCACCAGATCTCTTTACAGATGGCTGTGAGCCACCATGTGGTTGCTGGGAATTGAACTCAAGACCTCTGGAAGAACAGTCAGTGCTCTTAACCTCTGAGCCATCTTCTTCTATTCTGAGCCTCCTTCTATTCTTAAATCCAAAGTTTACATTATTCCATGAATTTTTCAACATATCTTAAGTACTTTATTTCAAACAAAACTATAATATCATTTCAACCTAATGGCATGGGCTTGTAATCCCATCTACTCAGTATTTGAGGCAGGAGATTTTTTTTAAGAAGTTCAATTCCTCTGCACAAGTGAGATCTTGTATCAAAATTTTTAAAAAAGAAGGAAAAAGAGGGTTGCTGATACACCTCAGTTGTAGAGTATTTGCTTGATGTGATTTACCAGGCCATGGAGTTCAATCTTAAGTATTCCATGTCCCCCTCTCAAAAAAAAAAAAAAAATCACAAACCAGGATGATATCATCATTATGTTTACAAATTAGTACTTTCCTGAATACAGAGATAGCTCAGTCCATTAAGTATTTGTTGGCAAGTGTAAGGACTCCTCCCCCAGCTTGATTTCAATGCTCACATTAAAAAAAAAAAAAAAAAAAAAAAAAAGGCAAGGCCTGGTGGCACGTGTTTATGTTCCCAGTGTTGGTTAAGATTTACTGGATAGCATACCTAGCCTAGTTTGCAAGCCTTGAGTCCCAGTGAGAGATCCTATCTTAAAAACAAGGTGTTTTGCAATTGAGAAATGACACAGTACTGTCCTCTGTCCTCCACATACATGTGCATTGGGTCACACACAAATAAGTGTACATGCACACAAACTAAATATGTCTTTAATTCTTAATAACCAGTTTACCATCATATTTTCAGTTGTCTTATGTTCTGTCTTTCCCTCTCTTCTAATTCAATCCCTTCTTCCTTTCTCCTTTCCTTTTTTCTCCTTCCCTTTCTTTTTTTTCGTTTCTTTCTTCCAGATTCATGAGATAGGGTCTTTATAATCCAAGATATTTTGGAACCCATGACAGTTGTATTAGGATTTCTCTGGCTGTGATAAGCACCATGACTAAAAGTAACTTGTGGAGAGAAGGGGTTGTTGTAGTTTATAACTCTCAGGTCATACTCCATTACTGAGGGAAATCAAGAAGGAGTAGGGTAGCAAATAGCTTGGAGGCAGGAACTGGAGCAGAGGTCATGGAGGAGGGCTGCATACTGGCCTGCTTCCTAAGGCTCAACCTGATCTCTTATGTACCACTGCACCACCTTCCTTGGGTAGGAACACTGACAGTGGACTGGGCCCTCCCACATCAATCACTAATTTAAAAGATGCACTACAGGCCTGTCCACAGGCCACTCTTGTGGAGGTATTTTCTCATTGGGGTTTCCTCCTCCCAAATCATGCAGTTTGTGTCAAGGTGACATAAAATAGCCAGCTCAGCAATATTCCTTCTTTAGTCTCCTAAGTGCTTGAATTATACCACACCCAGCCCTTTCCTTTTGTTAGTTTGAAGATCTAAGTAACTCTTAAGTTTGGTTGTTGTCTTTTATGTCTCTTTTAATTCATGCTTCTTTATCATCTCTTGAACCTGTGATTTTTTTTTTTTTTTTTTTTACTGGAGAATGAATTTTCTTATCCTAGATTTTGATGAATATATATTATAATATATATTATTTTTCTGCCCTTAGAAATTTTAAATTGGTAGTTTGGTGTAGAAGTGCATTGTCTTCTGATTACCATTGGCCACATAGAAAGTCTGGTTCATTAGTTCTCAACCTTCCTAATGCTGTGACCCTTTAATATAGTTCCTCTGTTGTGGTGATCCTGATCAGTCCTTAAAAATATTTTGTTGCTACTTTGTAAGTGTAATTATGCTACTGTTATGAGTAGCATAATTAAATATAATTAAATATCTCTGTTTCTTAAAGGTCTTAGGCAACCCTTGTGAAAGGATCATTTGGCCCCCAAGGGGGTAGTGACCCATAGCTTGAGATTGCTGATCTAATTCTTTAGTTACAGTACAGATCAAATGCTGGTCAGTAGCACATGTATATAGCTAATGTCTTTTCTGCCCAGTAGGGCAGGTAGAGAAACATGTCTGTTGCTCCAGAACTCTCTAGCTAATGGTTTGATGAAGGTTGATTATTTGGCTCTCCTCCTCTTTCCCTTCCCTTTCTCTTCCTTTCCCTCTATGTCTCTTCCCCCCTTTCTAAACTGAGTGAGCCAAAATAATTTTCTTCTATCAGTAGGCAAATACTGTTATTTTAAAAGCTAAATTTTATTTCACTTATTACTTGATTTCCAAAAGTTTCAGCTTGTATGGAGAAAAACAAATTTTTTTTTTTTCTCTTTTGCTGTACTTTGGTTCTTTACCAATTTTCAAAAGATTACGCTGGTTCTTTGCATCCTCATACTTGGCAAGTAGTTTTATTTTAAAAAATATGAGTTCAGGACCTGGTGATTTCTGAGTTTAGTCTCAGATTGCACATGGTAACAGCACTGAACTTACTGGAGTAAGTTGTCCTCTGACCTCTACGTGTACACTGGGGCAGGCACACACCCAGGCATACACACTTTCAACAAATCACTATAATAAGTGTTTAAAAGAAAATAATTTATATTAAGCATGTCTGGTCTTTATTTATTTAATTATACGTGGCTCCATCTTTCACGTGCTGTGGTGGTAGGTGATAACTTACTCGCTGACAAGAGCTTGAGCGCTTACCTTGTGCACTGCCACTGAAGATCTGGAATCATTTTCCCCACAGAGTTTTGGCTTCAATAGTGGAATAGCCCACCGTGGGACCTGGGGTGCACATTGCTAGTAAGCTGGCCGTTGTTTCTAGGTCTCAGATTAAATTTTAGCAGTAGTTTTAAAAAGGCATACCGTGGTTTCATTGGTTAATTGTCATGATATTCCTTTGGTTATCAGCATTTTCCTATATATTTTACAAATGTGGAAGAGGCTCAATGACATGCCCATGAATATGCAACACTTGTGTTGCAGATCTATCAGGTGGGGAGTTGGTGAGTTCCACTCCTATTATTTTCCACTGAGCCACTCTATTTTTATTAGGAAAATAATAAACAAATAGAGTTTGAAATCAATTACAGTTTTCAGGTTATAGAAATTTATATTTAAGTACAGAATTTTTGGTGTGTGAATTCTGTGTTTAACTTTCACATATTCTTGATGTTAAAATTACATCTTTAAAAATTACATCTTGTACTAAAATACAGAAGAAATATTTTGTCTTTCTTTGGAAATAGCTTTTATTCAGTTTTTATAGTAATTTTTACATATTCAGCATAAAATTAAGACCTGAAAATGTCACCAAAAATAAAAATGTCCACGTCAACAAATATATATGTGGGGTTAGTATATTACTTAGAAACTTAATTAGGCAGTTACACTTTTCTTTTTAAAATCTTACTATGCGCAAGGTATTATGCTAAGGAGTGCTTAAGATACAGCATAGAAAACATGCTTTGTTAGGTCTTAATGTGCTTAGCTGTAGATTATATCTAGATACATATATAAGCTACTTTAAAACTACTTTCCTTATCAATGGAGGGACCAATATAGGGGGAGTGGATATTCTTCTCTTAATGTTTGCGATAGCTAATCTTGGTTTTTCTTTCATTTTTCCTTTTCAAGATGATGGAAAGGAGGAACCCCCAACCACGTTACTTTGGGTCCAGTACTATTTGGCACAGCATTATGATAAAATTGGTCAGCCATCTATTGCTCTGGAATACATAAATACTGCTATTGAAAGTACGCCAACATTGATAGAACTCTTTCTTGTAAAAGCTAAAATATATAAGGTAAAAACTTTTATTTGCCTTTTTTTGTAAGGTAATGATATTAGTCATAATTTTTGTTATTTTACAGCTTCTAGATAGAATAAGTAAAATAACATTCTGTGAGAACTCTCAGGGTGATTTGTTCTTGGAATTGTCATGGTTATGTTTATTTGGTCATTTGTCTAACTATACAAACAATACGTAAGAGTGTGTGTGTACACACAAGCATGCACACTCAAGACTCGAGCTCACATTATCACTGTATCATGTGTTTCTGCTAACAGTTAAGTATGTTCACATGTAAGCATCTGATGTTAATTTATTTTGATGTACATGTTACCATTTCTTGACTCAGTCCCTGAGCTATGGATCTCCTGTTACATGCTCTGACATCTTAAAGTTGCCTCGTCTCTATCTTATTTGCCAGTATATCCAGTAATCGGATCTTTTAAAGATGTTATTGTAAACCAGTAATTATTTAGTAAGAAAATAGTGGAATTAAATAGTATTTCAAAGCAATCCCCCTTTACTGTACTGGATATTGAATCTAAAGCGTCATACATACTATATAGACATTAACACCAACTTGCACCCACGTGCAAGGGCTTATTTATTTATTTATTTATTTTTAAATTACTGCCTTTTATTTTCTTTGAAGCTTGGTCTTTGTAATCTAGGCTGGCCTCAAAAGTGGGACTTCTGCCTCAGCCTCCAACGTTCTGGGATTACCAGTGTGCACACCACTATTCTGTGTCCCAGAACTTTAAAAACATTTCTAAAATTATATTTATTCATTTTGATGGATGCGGCATATGTGTGTATGTCAGAGGACAACTTACGCAAGTTTCCTATTTCTATCATATGGGTAGAAAGGTTTGAACAGGGCATCGGGCTTGGCGGCAGTTTCTGTTTACCTGCTGAGTGAGCCATCTTTCTTGTTTGCTACCTAACCCAAATGTTTTAAAGTGAAGTTTTACTCAGTTTTGTGGCTTTACCAGAGTATTAGCTAAATGAGTTATGATTAGAATAGTAGGGGATGTCCATTAATTTCTTTGTGACCTGGGGCTTACCTGTTCTGTGAGGCTAACTGGCTGGTGATGTCCAGGAATCTTTGTCTTGACCTCTTCCAGAAATAGAATTAGAGATTCAAGCTACCACAACTGTCTTTTTTACATGGATGCTGGGATCCAAGTCCAGGTCTTGAGTCAGAAGAATGACTGTCTTTACTTTCATTTGTTTATTTTAATTATTTATAGGTCGCAAACTTCTTAATCCAGTACTATTATCATATTTACTGGTTAATTTTGTTTTTGTACTTTCAAGCATGCTGGGAATATTAAAGAAGCTGCCAGGTGGATGGATGAAGCCCAGGCCCTGGACACAGCAGACAGATTTATTAATTCCAAGTGTGCAAAATACATGTTAAAAGCCAATCTGATTAAAGAGGCTGAAGAAATGTGCTCCAAGTTTACAAGGGTTTGTATGACTAATGTTCTGGAATGTAAGCAGGACATAGTTGACTTTGTACTTTTACTTTTCTCTCTTCCAAAGTCAGTTCTTTTCTGTGTTTTATGTTTTACTGGCCTGTGTATCTGTGAGCCATGTGCTTGCCTGGTGCTCACTGAGGCCAGAAGTGGGCATTGCATTTCCTTGAACTAGAGTTAGAGATGGTCTGGAAGACCGCTTAGTTCTCTTAACTGACTGAGCCATTTTTCCAGCCCCCAAAGTTTGTTGTCAGTTTCACAGTTTTCCAGATATTAAATTACTGTATTAGAGAAAGAATAGAAACATTGGATAAAATATTTTCTTTTCATATTGTTGGGACAAATTGGCTTTTTTGTTTTGTTTTGGTTTTGGTTTTTGTTTCTTTTTTTTTTTTTGTCTTTTTTTTTTTGGTTTTTTTGAGACAGGGTTTCTCTGTGGTTTTGGAACCTGTCCTGGAACTAGCTCTTGTAGACCAGGCTGGTCTCGAACTCACAGAGATCCGCCTGCCTCTGCCTCCCAAGTGCTGGGATTAAAGGCATGCGCCACCACCGCCCGGCTTTGTTTTTGTTTTTTGAGACAGGGTTTCTCTATATCTTTGGAGCCTGTCCTGGAACTAGCTCTTGTAGACCAGGCTGGCCTCGAACTCACAGAGTTCGCCTGCCTTTGCCTCCTGAGTGTTGGGATTAAAGGCGTGCGCCACCACTACCTGTCCAAATTAGTTTTAAAACTGGTTTGTAGCTGGTTGTAGTTACATAAACCTTTAGGCCCAACATTCTTGAGGCAGAGATATGCAGATCTTTGAGTTTGAGGCCAATCTAGTCTACAAAGTTCCAAGACAGTCATGGTTATTCAGAGGAACACTTTTAAAGAGCCAAAAGAAAAAAGCCAGATGTGGTGCCACACGCCTTTAGTCCCAGCACTCAGGAGACTGAGGCAGATGGATCTCTTGAGTTTGAGGCCAGACTGGTCTGCAGAGTGAGGTTCAGGACAGCCAGAGTTACAAAGGGAAGCCATGTCTTGAAAAACCAAACCAAACAAACAAAAAAACTGGCTTGTAATGATTAATGTTGAGAATGTCTTAGGGGTTGGGGGGAGCTAATATTTTTATTACTTATCTGCTCTATGATGTTATTATGCTCATCCCTGACAGCCAGTTATTATAAACTTTTTGTGGAGTCACTTGCAAATTATCTCTAATGCATAGAAAGAGAACTTAAGCCACGTGGTAGTGGCACTTGCAAATTATCTCTAATGCATAGAAAGAGAACTTAAGCCACGTGGTAGTGGCACACACCTTTAATCCTGGCACTCAGGAGGCAGAGGCAGGCAGATCTCTGAATTTGGGGCCAGCCTGGTCTACAGAGTGAGTTCTAGTGAAGCCAGGACTGTTACACAGATAAACCCTGACTCAGAAAATTATTTCAGAAATTTGATCAGTTGGCCATTATTCCTTTTTAAATATTATGATAACGTGATGTATTTGGTGGGGATTGTCTGGAATCACTATGTGATTTTCATTAGGAAGGAACATCAGCAGTAGAGAACTTGAATGAAATGCAGTGCATGTGGTTCCAGACAGAGTGTGCCCAGGCATACAAAGCAATGAACAAGTTTGGTGAAGCACTTAAGAAATGTCATGAAATTGAGAGAGTAAGTATTTTACATATGTGAACCTCTCCTTTTGTTTGGTTAGATCTTGAAGCCTTTCATATACCCTCCCCCCACATTTATAATTCACAGCATGTGATTTTAGAATGACCAATACCATATTTCAGGTTTTAAAAATGAAAATATTATGCACTGTGTTTCTAGCCATCCTTTGTATTATCTTTTATTTAAGAATCCTTTCCAAAGAGTTTAGGAAACTTTTGTCATGATGATGGTTTTAATGCAGTTTGAACGTTTGAATTGCTTCTGTATATTCCCTAATACATAAAAGCTCATTGATTTCCCAGTCCTGTTCATTGTGTTTTTAGTTCGTACCATCTACCCTTGATAAAGATTTGATCTTTAAAACTTTTCCCCTTTGTTTCTGTATGCAGTGCAGCTAATAATTTTCTTACAAAATCAATGTTTTTCAACCCGGGTATGGTAATGTGTGCTATAATCCCAGTACTTGGGAGGTAGAGACAGGAATATCTGGAGTGAGGTCAGCCTGGGCTACATAAGACCCTGTCTGAACACCATCCCAAATAAAAATCACTTTTCTGTTACTTCACTCTAGATTCATTCCTATGGCTACTGTTTGTGTGTGTGGTTTTATAGATAAATATAGGTTTTATTATTAAATTTACATTTATAATCCAAATGTAGACTATTAGTACTTGGTTGAACTATGAGGTTGCTGATTTCTTGACTTATTGGCTACTTGACTTTTTATTTACATATAAGCTGCAAGCTACATAGAGTTCAGATTTAGAGCCTCAGCAAATTACTAATACTATGTGCTGTAATCCCTGCCATAAGTTTTCTAAATAAAACCACTGTAACATATGTGCCAATTAGCATCATTATATATACTAGTTAGTGGGCAGTTTGTCAGAATAGTTTTACTTGAGTATAATTAAGGAAGAAAGAACATAGTCGAAGCATTGTTATCCCCTTTCATTAAATTATTCAGTTTCTCTTGTATGTTCTTTGCTAGGTGGGAGCCAACTGTATTTTTAAAAGTGATTTTCTTATTTATTTTTCATTTTATGTTCATTGGTGTTTGGTCTGCATGTATGTCTGTGTGAGGGAGTTGGAGCCTCTGGAACTGGGTTTATAGACAGTTTTGAGCCACCATATGCCTGTTGGGAATTGAATCTGGGTACTCTGCAAGAGCAGCTAGTATTCTTTTTTTTTGTTTTGTTTTGTTTTTTTGTTTTTTTTTTGTTTTTTTTTTTTTTGTTTTTCGAGATAGGGTTTCTCTGTGGCTTTGGAGCCTGTCCTGGAACTAGCTCTTGTAGACCAGGCTGGTCTCGAACTCACAGAGATCCGCCTACCTCTGCCTCCCAAGTGCTGGGATTAAAGGCGTGCGCCACCACCGCCCGGCGAGCAGCTAGTATTCTTAACCACTGAATTATTTCTCCAACCCCTGCCAAGTATATCTTTTTATATGCAAACTATATCAAATGACTGCAATTTTTTACTTTTATTAATTTTTAATTCTATTGAAATAAGTAATTCCAAGGTTTTGCTTTTATTGTTTTCTTAGACAATGTTATACTCCAGTATGATAATAAAAAGATAATTTTGTTAGCATTTTATAGAAATCACCGATGACCAGTTTGATTTTCATACATACTGTATGAGGAAGATTACCCTTAGATCATATGTGGACTTATTAAAACTAGAAGATGTACTTCGGCAGCATCCATTTTACTTCAAAGCAGCAAGAATTGCTATTGAGATCTATTTGAAGCTTCATGACAACCCTCTTACAGATGAGAATAAAGAGCACGAGGCTGATACAGGTATAACATTCAAAGATTTATCATTATTGCTCCTTGTGTTTGTAGGTACTTTTGTTCATGAATAATGTAGTTTCCCCCATCGATTTTATTGTATATCTTGGTGTGAGGTTGTTATCCAAGACTAAAAAATTATGGGTATTTTGTAAATTTGTCTAAGGAAAATACCACTTTATGTTTCCAAAATAAATGATACATTTGGTGTTTGGTTTTGATTCGAGAGTTTTGTTTCAGGGGCAACTAAGGATCCAATCCAGTGCTTTTTCCTTACTAGGCATTCTATTACTGAGTTATTTTGCAATTAGATGTTTATCTAATGAGGTTGAATTACCTAAATTTCACATTTAATATCGTATTTTACTCAGCTAACTATAATACCATAATTCCTAGCCATATAATTAGTGTGCAAACTCCATTAGTGTTGACTCTTTAGTATAACTTGGTACTCCTTTAAAAAGAAAATCTAGTTACGTTTATTTGATGCATGCATTTGTGCGAGCATCAGTTCTGTCTTTCCACCATGTGAGTTCCAAGAATCTAACGTAGGCTGTAAGACTTGGCAGAAGTGTCCTTACCCACTGAGCTACCTCACTTGCTTCTTCTTTAGTAGTAATTTGTAATTAACCCAGTAAAAGATATACTTTTTTTGAACATTAAAATACAGCTTAGAATTAAACTAGAAAAATTTCTTAGGAAAAATGGTTCACACCTGTAATCCAAGAAAGTTGTGGTGAGTTCAAGGTCAGTCTGGGCTATAGAATGAAAAAAAAAAAAGATTGCTTTGTCTTTTCGATACAGGGTTTTCCTGTGTGACACGGAGAGACCGAGTTTGCAAACTTGTATAAAATGAAGGCTCTTTGCTTTTACGTACGGGACGTGGTCTCCTTGTTGGTTTTGGGGGGACTTCACAGATCTGGGCATAACAAGGTCTACACATATCAACATGATTTTTTTATTGTTTTTTACTTTTGAGATAGGATCTCACTCAGTATTCCTGGCTATCCTGGATCTCACTAAATAGGCTGCAAAGGGAGATGCTTGGAGAAAAGGAAAAAAAAAACCAACATAAACATAATTGCATTTATTTGCAAAGGAATGATTTCACTGTCTTCTGCTAGTAAAAATATGAGTCTAGTTGGACAGTGAGTGATGGCACACACCTTTAATCCCAGCACTTGGGAGACAGGCAGGTGAATCTCTTGAATTTGAGGCCAGCCTGTAATATGAGCAAGTTCCAGATAGCCAAAGCTAAACAGAGAAACCCTGTCTTGGAAAAACAAACACAAACACACACAAAATGAAAGTCTAAAGGTTCCCCCCCCCCCAACATGGTTTCTTTTCAGTCCAAATTCAATGTGATTCTGCCTATACACTTCCATTGAGAACTTGGTGGCCATTTCTGTGTATTTTGTTACTAGAATCCACATACACCTTTACCACTTTAGAATCTCCTTTTTGTTGTTTTCTTCACTGAATGGTCTCTGCATTCTGGATTTTAATGTCCATGTTTGCTTTTGTTTCAGCTCCCTGTTACTTTAGATTCTTTCTCTTGCATTTTTATTACAACAAGAAGCAGATGTTACACTCAGTGCTTTGATTAGAAAATCACTTTAGCTAGGTCTCTTAGTTTATTTGATATGTTTTGTTTCACTATTGATGTTTCCCACTTTCTTCACTTTAGCCTGCCCTTCCTCAAGGCTTCTTTCTCTTTCCACCTCTTCCTTCCTATTTTCCTATCTTTTCTTTACATGGGGGTCTTACTCTAAAGCCCTTGCTAGCCTGACTCACTGTCTAGACCAGGCTAGTCTTGAATTTATAAAGATTGCTTGCTTCTTCTACCATCCAGGTGCTAGAATTCCAGGAATGTGCCACTGTGTTCTGCTCAAAAAAACAAAACAAAACAAAACAAAAAACAAAAAAAACTCAACTAAACAAAAACCAAAATAATTTATGTTAGAACATTCTATTAGAGTGTTATTTTAATATGTAAACAATATTACTATACACAAAATAAAGTTGGCTTACAATAAATAAAAACCAATTATGAGCAGGGAGTGGTTAATGGTTAAGATCATGTGCTTTTCTTGGAGAGGATTCAAGTTTGCTTCCCAACCCCCATGTTGGGTGGCTCACAGTTGCCCATATCTCTGGCTCCAGGGGTCTGATACTGTCTTTTAGCCTTTATAGGTTGTTTTATATGTACCCAATCCCCTCCACATACATATACTTTAAATAGTTAAATAACTAAAGTCTTGTGGGGTAAAAATTAGAGCCTGGTGAGATAGCTCAGCAATTAAGAACACTTGCTACTCCTGCAAAAGAGATTGGTTCCTATGCCCACTCCTGTTTTAGGGGCTACAGTGCTCTCTTCTGACCTAAGGGCACCAGTTACACACACAGTACACACAACAGACAATATATCCTGTCTTAGTCATTGTTTCATTTCTGTGAAATGTCGTGAGTAACATGGCGCTGGTGTGTGGGTTCAGGCAGGTGTGTGAAATGAAGACTCAGACACTTGAGTCTGCTTCTGCAGGGGGCTCTGTGAACTGAAGCACTTTTTCTAGCTCTTTCGCTTTTTTATTTTTCCCTGTGTTTACACTTTAGCTAGTAGATTGCCATATCTCAAAACAAACTGAATGAAGCTTCCAAAAATACAATGCCCTGTGCAAATACCTGATTCAGAGGAGCCACAGTTTTATGGATTTCCTCTTAACCAAGTTTTCCATTAGCTTTGTATCCTTGGGAAACTCTCAGACAAGATTCCCATAGGGCAACAAAAGGTATCTGTAACACAAAGGATGGATTAAAGGCTGGATGCTAACTGCAGAGCTAGGCCAGGTATGGCTCAGTGGGGTTCCATGGCTAGGAGAGGTTTCTTGCTTTCTCTCTGGTTTCAGGTCAGCGGGACATTACTCCCCAGTAAAAAGACAGATAAGTATTATAAAAGAAACATTTAAGGGAGCTTGGTTCCAATTTCAGTTTATTACCATCATGGTGGGGAGTATGTTTGTAGGCATGGCAGGCCTGGTAGTAGAATAGTTGAGAGCTATATCCTGATTCTTGGGAAGCAAACAGAGAGAGAGGAAGAGGGAGGGAGGGAGGAGGGGTGCTAGTCCTGACATGGGGATTTGAAACCTCAAAAATTCCCCCACCCTTGCAACATGGCCTTACCTTCTAATCCTTCTCAGATTACTCTGATGACTAAGCATTCAATTTTATATGCCTGTGGGCGCCATTCTTATTTAAACCACCACACACCCACACCCATCACATAACATTTTGAAAGTGTCTTCGGTAGTTGCAATGACTTACTTGGTTAATATGTTTATAATTCTATTAACATTATTTCTTACAGCAAACATGTCTGACAAAGAGTTAAAGAAACTACGTAATAAACAAAGAAGAGCTCAAAAGAAAGCTCAGATAGAAGAAGAGAAAAAAAATGCAGAGAAAGAAAAGCAGCAGAGAAATCAGAAAAAGAAAAAGGATGATGACGACGAGGAAATTGGAGGCCCCAAAGAAGAACTTATCCCAGAGAAACTAGCCAAGGTATTTCATTGTCGTGCTTAGCACAAGTGAGTGAGTTCACGGCAGGCTTTTGGCAGATATGTATGTACATATGTGTGTGTGTGTGGCTGTGCTTGTAGAGGTTAGAGGACAATTTGTAGAAAGTCAGACTCTCCTAGCTACTTAACAAAGACCCTATCTGAAAAAAAAATTTTTAAAGTCTTTATTTTTTAAAAACCAGACTCTGATATGTGGATTTTAACCATTGAGCCCAAACCTACCTACCTAAAATCACTTGAGTTATTTTGATTAGTAACCTATCTTTTGATCATAGAAATCCTAGTCTGTAGGGGTAATAATTGTGTAAATCGTTGTGTTAAGTGGATAGAATAAGCATGTTTTAGTATCACTAATCATTTGAAATCTGAATTTTTTTTTTTTTTTTTAAAGATTTATTTATTATGTATACAACTTTCTGCCTCCATTTATACCCACACGCCAGAGGAGGGTGCCAGATCTCTTTACAGATGGTTTGGAGCCACCATGTGGTTGCTGGGAATTGAACTCAGGACCTCCGGAAGAGCAGACAGTGCTCTTAACCACTGAGCCATCTCTCCAGCCCTGAATTTTTTTTTTGCTGCCTTATGTAAGATAATTAGTATATGAAAGGGAGAGTTGGAGAATACATTTAGAATTATATAGGGCAAGTAGTACCTTCTCTTAGACATAGCAGTAGTGGTATAAGAAAGAGCAGTATAGCCGGGCGGTGGTGGCGCACGCCTTTAATCCCAGCACTCGGGAGGCAGAGGCAGGTAGATCTCTGGGAGTTCGAGGCCAGCCTGGTCTAGAAGAGCTAGTTCCAGGACAGGAACCAAAAAAGCTACGGAGAAACCCTGTCTCGAAAATCAAAAAAAAAAAAAAAAAAAAAAAAAAGAAAGAGCAGTATAGTTTGGCTCTCATATGGGAATATTGAATGTTTTTACAGTTTGTAACTACTGGGAGAGAACAATGGTTTCTGAGCTCTCTGCAAAACAGAACTGCTATGCCAGGCCACCTTTGGAAGGTTTCCTGAGTCTTGACTGCAGTGTTGTTTTTTTGTGCCCAATGTCACGATGTGGGCTAATGATTATTAGAACTAGGGTTGTAGAGTTTCAGAACCAAGTGTTTGTATATGCATTGTTGAGAGGGACATAGTAAAAGGAACCGTTCTCACAGATTGTTCCTCACTTCATAGTATTATTACCTGTTAGGAACATAAGACCCCTATCTTCCTCAAAGATGCCCTTCTACAGTAGCTTTCACCTGTATCTGGTAGTGGCAAGGTCAGATTACATCAAGCCATGATTATTAGTTGTAACTTGAAGGCTATTTTAGAAATTGCTGTCAAATCTGGGTAAATAGCCTAAAGTGCCGTGTGTGTGTGTGTGTGTGTGTGTGTCAGAAATTAGTGTTAATCAACTCAAGGTAACATAGGAAAAAAAACATTAAATCATCAGTAATTCTACCCATTGAGAAATGGAAAATGGTGTGGATTTAGTTAATAAGTTTGGTACTCAGTTAGCTAAGGCTAAATCTGAAGTTTGGTCTTTTTGAGACAGGGTTTCTCTGTAGCTTTGGAGCCTGTCCTGGAACTAGCTCTTATAGACCAGACTGGCCTGAAACTCACAGAGATCCGCCTGTCTCTACCTCCTGAGTGCTGGGGTTAATGGCATGTGCCACCACCGCCTGACCGATCTGAAGTTTTGGTGAAAGCTCACTTATTTTTTGAGCAGGGGCTCATTCCCACCCAGGGTATCTCAGTTTGTGACAGCCCTCCTTCCTAAACTCAAGTGCTAGGATTACAAGCATGAGCCATTATGCCCAGCATACAATCTTCAAATTTATAAATTGCTTTGAATTATAGTCATATAATTCAAATATAGACATACTGTATAGGAGTATATCTTTCTGTCTCCCAGCACAGCAACCAAAAAGTTTAAACTACTTTAATATGAGGTGGTAATCTGTATTCGTGAGTTCTTCATGTACTGCTCATGTTTCTCTTTATACTTTCCAAGGGCCATCAAACTGTAGTTTTCTTCTACAGGAATAAATAATTTCTTTTAGATTTATTTTATTTTATGTGTATGAGTATTTTTCTTATGTGTATGTCTGTGCCTGGTGCCAGCAGAGGTAAGAAAAGAATGTTGGATCCCCTAGATCTGGAGTTTAGCACATGATTCTAAGCTCCCATGTATAGATGGATGCTGCTCTTAGGTTTCCTGGCTGCCCATGCCCTGAATAATCAAACAGAAATTATATAAATTACAGCATTGCTTGACCAATAGCTTAGTCATATTCCTAGCTAGCTCTTATATCTTAAATTAACCCATTTCTATTAATCTGTGTATCACCACGAGGTTGTGGCTTACTTGGAAAGGTTCTGGCTACATCTTTCTCCTTTGGCAGGTACATGACGTCTGCTTGACTCTGCCCTTCTCTCTCTTCTTCCAGCTTTACTGTATTCTGCCCTGCCATAGGCCAAAGCAGCTTTATTCATTAGTCAATAAAAGCAGCAGATACACAGAAGAATATCCCACATCACCCATGTGAGTGCTGGGATCCAATCCTGAGTCCTCTGCTAGAACAACAAGTGCTCTAATTACTGAGCCATCTCCCCAGCACCTAGTCAGTCATTTTTAAACTGCCCTTCTAGAGGACTGGTACCCATTTCATGGCGTACAGCAGTCTTAACTCCAGTATCAGGGCATCTCAGACTCTTCTGGCCTCTAAGGTCATTGCACACATGTGATGTACAGGCACACCTGCAGACAACACCAATAGAAATAAAAATAATAAAAATTTTAAAAATAATTAGAGAGTTCTAAAGTTGAAAATTGCTTTTGTATAGATTGTAGGAGGTTAAGATTTGACAGTGTATATCTGGGTAACTGGTAAGTGCTTTTTTTCTATTTTTTTTTTTTACTTTTGGAAAAAGAAAACAGGAGTTTAAATTGTTTATATTTTTCCAGAATCTTACTTCCTTTTGTATAATGTCTTTTATTTTGTTAGGTTGAAACTCCATTGGAAGAAGCTATTAAGTTCTTAACACCGCTGAAGAATTTGGTGAAGAACAAGATAGAAACTCATCTTTTTGCCTTTGAGATTTACTTTAGGAAAGGTAGGCTATTAGGGTACAGTGGCCCTTCTACAACTGATCATGACATTTCGTAGGGTTAGTGTCACCCACACTGTTGCATTTCTTGGTAGATGCCAATATAGATTGCTCATAGGAATGCATGCTATGCACAGAAATTTGTAGAAAGTAGAGTGATGTATTTGTCCTCTTAGAGAACCCAGAGCCCAACAGGAGATACACACCTAGCTTTAAGTTAGAGATAGTAATTACCTCATGTATAATTCGAGGAAAGAATTTAGAAGTTTGTAAATAAAAATACTTAAGATAAATGTAAAGCTTAGAATAGTGGGTAGCACAGTTAAATATCAGATAATTTTTAGCTGTTAAGAATTGATGTCATAGGGCTGGAGAGATGGCTCAGTGGTTAAGAGCACTGGCTGCTCTTCCAGCCTGAGTTCAATTCCCAGCAACCACATGGTGGTTCACAATCTGTAATGAGATCTGGCGCCTTCTTCTGGCATGCGGGCATACATGGAGGCAGAATGTTGTATACATAATAAATAAATAATAAATCTTAAAAAAAGAATTGATGTCATAAATAGAAACTAATCTCTGAACTCTGTCTTATGAATAGTTCATGATTCTGAAGGAAAGATTATCCACTAAAAACACTAGAAAGTGTCAACAGTGTTAGTGTCAGAATTTTTGGAGGGGCCAGGAGAATGGCCTTGTCTTCCACAGTTTGAATGTTAATGTGTACACACAAACACACAGACACACACGATTTCATAGTATTAAATTTATGTAATTCAGATCATTGGAAAAGTTTATTACGGTAGTATGAATTGAAGTGAAAAGAAGCTGTTTATTAGTAAGATCAGACTAGGACTCATGAAGCTAGGGTGAGATAGTCCCAGCTCCTGGGAGTTGAGGGAAGAGAGTTGTGGCCCATTAGTTCAAGGCCCGCATGGACAATACAGAGACTAATGTAACTTTTATTTTGAAATGAGATGCAAAACTTAGTATTAATTGATTGTTTATTTGTTTTTTGAGACACATCCCTGTGTTTATCCTGGCTGGCCTGGAACTTAGTATTTAGATCAGTTTAGACTTGAACTTGGCAGCAATTTTCCTGCCTTTGCTTCCTGAGACTGGGATCATGGGTGTGTCTCAGCATGCCCAGCTATTAAAATATTTATATATTAATATTAATATGTTTATATATAGTACAGAAATGGCTAGGAAGAAATAGATCAAATGATAACAGTTGTTTCTTGATAGATTTTTTTAAGTAGTTAAAATTTATCTTAACTATATTTTTCACAGTTAAAACTTTGAAAATAAGTTCTTTTAATCAGTAATTTTTACATTTTTTGACCTCTAACACCCTTTTTTAAAATGGGGATAGATATGGTTTCAGGGCTGGCTTGAAACTCATAGCGATCATGACTCCTTTGCTTCTTGAGTGCTGGGCTTAAGGGTGCACACCATACTTTGCTAACCTAGTTCTTTTTAAAAATTAATCTTACAGGGCCAGGATCAGGTACCCCCAGGCTGGACAGTTGAGTTCCTACCCCAGAACCCATTTATTTAGAAAAAGGAGAAAACTGACTCCTACAATTCTCTGACCTTCACAAGCACATTCAAAATCATTCAGTCAATACAATTCTTAGTCCAATGTAGCAACTGCTCCTTTAATCTCAGCAGGAGGCTCATGAGTTCTAGGCTAGCCAAAACATAGTGAGATCCTTGTTTCTAAAGTGTAAATAAAAAACAAAAATGTTTCTAGGTGGAGTCCCCAGATACAGTAGTTTCCCTGTTTAAAGGGGCACTGAAGGGCTCTGTTCAGTTGGCTTCTTGGCTGTGTTCTACTCTCAAAAGGGGCCTCAACATCTAGCAGTGGTATCTAGTAGATAATAATAAAGAGCATGGCAGGAATTTTAGTGTTTTATGAGTTTGGGGGCTATGGGAAAGGAATTGTTTCAGAAGAACTTAAGGTTTTATACTTTGAAGCCTGATACCAAATTTAAGGAAGTCTCAACAAAGAGGTGATGATCAAGAAGACTCAGTGTAAGTTTCTGTTTAACAGGTGGTGGTACCACTGAGACTTGGGGAAGGTAAGCAGATGGGAATAGGGATAGTGTAGCGCAATTAGAAAACATAGACTGGGTAGATGCATCCAGAGGTGGCAGAGGAGTCAGAGCTGGATTGGAATAGTCAGGTGGAAAGGGAACTTTGTGCCACAGAACACACAAAGAGTTTTTCAAAGTAATGGAACATGTCTTTGTTTTAATAAAAGGAAGCTAGAACTGAAATGGCTTGAAATTTTGTTTCTCAGTTTATATGATACTAGTTCCTATATCACAGACTGTCGTGTAAGTTCTGTTTTGTGGAATCACTTGAAGAATGGCATATATGAACATAACTGACTTGTAGACAATTGGAAGGAAAGTGTTTGCTTCAAAGGATGTTATTGACTCTAAATTCACTTTTTGTGTTTCTAAGATCCGTGGCCCTTTCAGGAAAGACAGTTTACTTTATCAAATTATCAACATATTATTATTATTATTATTTTTTTAATAGAAAAGTTTCTTTTGATGCTACAATCAGTAAAACGGGCATTTGCTATTGATGCTAGTCATCCCTGGCTTCATGAATGCATGATCCGCCTCTTTAATTCTGGTAAGTTTTTATTCCCATACTGAACAAATTTGACTAGTAATGAGTGTGGGGCTGGAGGATGGCTCACTGGCTCAGATTTTGTTGCTGCTCCAGAGGACTTGGATTTGATTTGCAGGACCCACATTAGACTAATACCTCTTAACTCCAGCTCTGGGCCATCCAGTGCGATTTTTTTGGCCTTCATTGCCTAAATCAATACACATGGTATACACATACATAAATAAAAGCAAATAATAAAAATAAAAATATTCTAAGCATAAGCTCAAAGTCATTTTTAAGGTCAGCGTATATTGCACATGTCAAGGATATGGGATATATGTTGGTTACATAAATGTTTAGCTGTAGTAAAAGTTTAAAATTAACCAGCAGAGTTTTTTTACTGAGAAAATCTACTGTTTTCAGACGTATAGTGAAATAATAAGTATAATTTATTTACTGCCAATTATATACAGTTTTGACACACAGTAGCTTTTCCTTAAGGTGTCTTCTAGACTACTTCTCACCCTCTTTCAAGTTTATTTTGTAATGAATAGTTCTTCCCACAGTTCTTGAAGATAAAGGTCAGTGAAGTTGGTCATATTTCATTTTGCTTTAGCTAGTAAAGGCTCCTTGGGTGTAGAGGACAACGAACTATTATAAGCTTTATCAGAGTATCTAACTGCTAAGAGAGTTGTCTTTTTAATTCATCCAACAGTGTGTGAAAGTAAAGACTTACCTGAAACGGTTAGAACAGTATTAAAGCAAGAAATGAATCGTCTTTTTGGAGCAACAAATCCAAAGAATTTTAATGAAACTTTTCTGAAAAGGAATTCTGATTCATTGCCACATAGATTATCAGGTAATGCTTAATTTGGTCCATCTAGTACCCTTCTTGTAGCCGTCCTGAACAACTTCAGTGCTATAATGAGTCACTGTTAAGGTAGGGTTTGTATTTTGCTCAAAATGGGAATATTTACTATATTTTGTGAAACAGAATTGTTACAGTGAAACACGATACATTGTTTTCTACTAGTTCACAACCAACATAAGTACAACTGATTTTGGGAGTAAGGGTAAGGTTTCACTGTGTATACCTGCCTGACCTGGAATTCACTATGTAGACAAGGCTGGCCTCTAATTCACAGAGATCTGCCTGCTTCTGCCTCCAAGTGCTGGGACTAAAGGCATGTGCTACCCAGAAGTACAACTGAATTAAAT
The DNA here is from genome assembly GCF_950005125.1 of Chionomys nivalis. Lineage (NCBI taxonomy): Eukaryota > Metazoa > Chordata > Mammalia > Rodentia > Cricetidae > Chionomys > Chionomys nivalis. The sequence goes on along the minus strand of NC_080109.1, from coordinate 24,913,730 downwards.
GGGTTTCATCTCGAGTACCCACCCACCCCAAAGTGCATTTAAGTGTCTTATTGCAATACTTTGTAGGCAGAGCTTGTACTCTTCTCTTGCTTCCATTATTGTGATTATAAAGTTCACTTAATGTGATTTTGATTTTTTTATGCTAATGTACTTATTTGGCTCAGTAAGCTAAACACCTGAAAATCACCTTATATTTTAGAAAGTTTGAATCAAGAAGAATCAGTCACCATAAACCAAAGTCTGGGTTTTATTAGTGTGCTTTTACAACTGTTGGCACATACTATTAATTCCCAGTACACTGGAGATAGAGGCAAATGTATCTCTGTGTATTCATGGCCTGCCTAGTCTGCCTAGCAAGTTCTAGGCCAGAGCTATGCAGTGATGTCTTCTGCCTCAGACAAAACAAAGCAAACCTGGCTAAGTCCTAGAGCTTTGTATACTGTTGTGGAAAGCTGAATGCAAGCTTTGTCTCATGCTTTTTGTCTTATTGCCATTCTTCTCGCTGTCTTTCCCACATGAAATTATTGAACCATTTCCCCTTCGCTATTTATTTTAGTTGGAAAATGATTCATAATCTCATTACACCAAGACAAGTATTAGAGTATTTGTATTGCTCCATGTTTTGATTATGCATAGTTTACTAACATTGCGTGGATCTCTTACATACCTTAATCCTTTCTCCTAATTTAGACAATTCAACCCTCTCAGGGTATTGTTATAATAGCAGTGTCTCACATGGCTATAACATGTAGCTGTTTGAGCATACCTTCTATTTTATATCTGAATGAGTAGATGCTGAGACTCTGTTCAAGGTCCCTAAGCTAAGACACCTCATTTTTTTTTCTCTTTCATTTAGCTGCCAAAATGGTATATTATTTAGATTCTTCTAGTCAGAAACGAGCAATAGAGCTGGCAACAACACTTGACGGATCCCTCACCAACAGAAACCTTCAGGTAACAGGGTTTACTTATTTCAGGAGTAACTACTCTTTTACTTCTCACTGAACGTTTTGAGGGGCTTTGTGTGCATGTATATCTGTATTCTTGTGCAGAAGCATACCAGGTTAGTTGGTATACTTTTAATAACTAGTTTCATGTATATAAATTGAAATAACTTAGAAATATGTTATGATAAAATTACGTGTCCTCAGGCTGGAGAGATGGCTCAGCAGTTAAGAGCACTGCATATTCTTCCAGAGTACCTGGGTTCAGTTCCCAGTACCTACATAGCATCTCACAAATGTAACATCAGTTCTAGGGGATCTAGCACTCTTTTCTGGCTTTCATGGACTCTGAGCATACATAAAGGTAAAATGCCCATTTGCCCATGCATTTATTTAAAAGTAAATCTCTTAAAAACTAAAAAACAAAACAAACAGTTCTTTTTGGATTTCAGTTATATTTCAGGATATCTGTATATCTTGCAACCATTACGGTAGTCTCAGCGAGGATTCTGATACATTTAAAATGTACTGAAAGCCAGATGTAGTGGTGCATTCCTTTAATTCCAGTATTCAGGAGACCGAGGCAGATCTTTATGAATTCAAGGTCAGCCTGGTCTAAATATTGAGTTCCGGGACAGCCAGAGCTGCATTAGGTGAGACCCTCTTTTGAAAAATAAAAGATCTTCTTAGCATAGACCAAGTTAAAATTTTTAAAAACAAAAGAAAACTAAATTTTAGAGTAATATCTATCGTGAGAATATGACATTGTTAATTCTAATTTCAACTATAAAGAAAAGGCAGCTTGAGCTGGAGAGATGGCTCAGTGGTTAAGAGCACAGGCTGCCCTTCCAGAGGTCGTGAGTTCAATTCCCAGCAACCACATGGTGACTCACAACCATCTGTAATGAAATCTGGTGCCCTCTTCTGGCGTGTGGGCATACATGGAGGCCAAATGTTGTATGCACAATAACTAAATAAAGAGAAAGAAAGGAAGGAGGGAGGGAGGGAGGGAGGGAGGGAGGGAGGGAGGGAGGAAGGAAGGAAGGAAGGAAGGAAGGAAGGAAGGAAGGAAGGAAGGAAGGAAGGAGAAAAGACAGCTAATATTATATTATAGTTAGTCCAATAAAGAGCATATTTGGCCTGGCCCAAGCTGTTAATACCAGCACTTAGGAGACAGAGATAGGTAGATTTCTGTGAGTTGGAGGCCAGCTTAGCCTACAGAGTCTGAAAAAAAAGAGTGCTTGTTGAAAGAAAGCTTATATTTAGTCAGTACAAATGGAGGCAATATATCTTTTCTTTTAAATATTTAATATATTTTTTTAAATATCTGTGTGTGCATTAATGAGCATGTGCATTCGTGAGAATGTGCATTCTGGAAGATTGTATCAGATCCTTAGGTTTGTAGTTTCAGGCATTTCTTGGATACCATCTTGTTACATGAGAGATCAACTGGGAGCTGATTTCTGGTCCTCTAAACTACTAAGTTAAGAATGAAAGTTTTAGAACTCTTGGTTATCAAGTAATGCACCATTAGGGTTAGAATGTGAATATAATATTTTTTGTATCTTGGCAAGATTTTTGGAGTGCCTCATATATGGAAACCAAGTAGTTTTGTCTAACTGAAAAGAAAATGTGAGGGGCCTGGAGAGGTGGCATTTAAGAGTACTGATTGCTCTTCCAAAGGTTGAGTTCATCCCCAGCAACCACGTGGCAGCTCACAACCATTCTGGTGCCCTTTTCTGTCTTGCAGGCATATCTGCAGACATAATACTGTATACATAATAAGTAAATCTTTAAAGGGGGGGTGTGGGAAATGCACATAACGTGAAACATTTTAAAATGCAGATTATAAATGTAGGGGATATTGAAAGAAATGTGTGTGAGAGAAATCTGTTTCTAATCACTTTGTACTGAACATTTTTCTGCTTAATTCTTGGATGTTCTTTAAGATTGCTTTTTAAAAAAATTTTTTGTGTGTGTGGAGGTAGTTGAGGCAGGGTTTCTCTATGCAATATGGACTGTTCTTCTGAGTGTTTTGCCTGTATGTGTAGATATGCACCATATGCATGCTTTGTATTCTTGGAGGTCAGAAGAGGGTGTTGAATCTCCTAGAACTCAAGTTAAATGATAGTTGTGAACCACCATGTGGATGGTGAGAACCATTCCTGAGGCCTCTGCAAAAGCAACAAGTGCTCTCAACTCCTGAGCCATCTCTCCAGCTTCAAGATTCCTTAATTTGAATTTAGAGTTTAATAGCAGGGTTTGATTTTGTAGTTTGTTGAGAGTAGCCTTGGCTGGACTAGAACTCACTATGTAACATAGACCAAACTGACTTTGAACTCATAAAGGTCCACCTGCTTCTGCCATACAAGTGCTGGGATTAACCGTGGGCCACCATGACCTGGCCAGTATTTGATTTTGCTGACTCATTGCTTCCCCAAAAGAAGGAAAGAAAATTTCCTAGATGTGGAAGTTGGCATTGACGTTGTAAGTTTAACGTTTATACATAGGGCCAGGCTAGTCTGTGGTAATGTCATTTCATAAGGCTGTGTACTTGCACAGAGTACCCCTTTAAAGAACACTACTTTAGCTGGGTAGTTGATGGCACATACCTTTAATCCCAGAACATGGGAAGCTAGGGTTGTCTGAGTTCGGGGCTAGCTTAGTCTAAAAAGTGAGTTCCAGGACAATCAGGGCTATAGAGATAAACCCTTTCTCTAACACCCCTCCTCCCAAAAAAGAAAACCAGACCCCCCCAAAAAAGTACTTTTTAATATCTTATGTATTTAATCAAATGTACATACATTCGTCTCTGTTTAATTTGGGTATAAACCCTCCATTTCTAAAGAAATGGTTGATTTAGGCCTTGAAGACCGTCTTAGTGGGATATATAAGCAGGAGGAAATGCTTTTGTTTTGCTTAAATGAGCATTTTATTCTTATTTTGGAAATGGTTGAAGTGTCTCATGCTAAGACCTGTTTTGTGCCAACTTCTAACATGACCTTTTCTTTTCTTTAGACTTGCATGGAGGTGTTGGAAGCCTTGTGTGATGGTAGCCTAGGAGACTGTAGAGAAGCTGCTGAAGCTTACAGAGCAAGTTGTCATAAGCTTTTCCCTTATGCTTTGGCTTTCATGCCCCCTGGATACGAAGAGGATGTGAAGATCACAGTTAATGGAGATAGCTCTGCAGAAACTGAAGAACTGGCCAATGAAATTTGAACATCATTAAACAAGCAAATGGAATGACTTTGGACCATATCTAGTGTATAATATTTTTGTCACGCACCTGCTGCATTGCTCTAACTTACACAAAATGAGAGGAGTAAATGTTCTTGCCTTCAAATAGTCTTTTACGTTTTTTATCCTGCTGAAAACTATATATAAAATATCTAACATTACAGGATATAGGTTCAGTTTCTTAAAAATTAAAAGCTGCTAAAATTGAGGGGTTTAAAAAAATTCCATATCCTACTCCTACCTTCCCTGCCCATATTTTTAAACTAATTTATATAAAATCTGGAGGCTATTACAGCTAACATAGCAGGTGTGTGGCAGAAATATTACTTTGAATTTGTCTTGTGAGATTTTACTCTATCTCAGACAGCATAAATGCTGTTTCAGCACTGGATTCTTTCACTGAGCACAAAGAGTTGTTGGGGCTTTAGCATCTGACTGATTTTGTTACGGGGTTGATTCTTGACCATAGGAAGTATGCAATGTGAATCACTATGTACAGAGCCATCTACAACAATTGGTTGTAGAGACTGGGACACATAGCTACCAAGCAGATTATATGAAACCTAGAAGGTGTTCAGTACGCGTGTTGTGTTTCCAAAATTTGCTGTACATGATCAGTTTGGTGTTCTTGTACCACAGTTTTTAACCGAAGGAACCAGTTGGAACAATCTCAATTTTAACTAAAACTTGAAGAACTAAAATAACAATGCAGACCTTTAGCATTGTTTTTGGCCAAACTTGTTAAAACTGTAATGCAAGAACCAAATGCACTGTGATGTGGCACCAACTAATTAGCAAGCATGAATTTTTCACCCGAGAGTGAAAAACAAGAAAATCTACCATGGCTTGAAGTTAAAGAGCAGAACTCCTGACTACCATTCTATGACTGATCAAGAGACTAATAGCTAAAAACCTCAGCAGGCCTTGTTCACGATATGCAGAAAAAAGTGCTGCAGTTTAGATACCTCTGGAACTTTTCCACAGTGTCACAGGTTTGTAATACTTGAAGCCCTTCATTTCTAAGAATATATTTCTTGCTCAGTTGTTTCAGGCAAGCCCAAGACTTTGTAATTTTTAAAGGGCCCAAGATTTTTTTTTCAATAACAGACCAGCTTCTTTTTCCTGCAGTTACAAATGTAATTTCTTTTTTGTTGTCAAACATAAGGTACCAAATATGATGCAATAAATTGTTTTGAAAAACAGTTGTGTGAATATTTCCACTAATCCGAGTTGGGCTTCTGTGAAATACACAGGTGGAAACAGAGGTTGCAAGCCAGAGGCAATGAAATGCATTGTAGGGCTAGTACGGAGGGGAGCTTTTTAGAGTGGACTAAATGATGGTGTCAGGGAAGTTCCGGAATGAAGTAGAATGCTGCTCCTTTGTTCAGATTTCACTGAGGGCTAGGATTGTGGCAGGTCCTATGAATGTAATTCATAATCTGAAAAGAAAACGAAACACGACTATTTTGATTGGGAAAATGAGCCTTAAATACGTCAAACCTGTACACTGACAACTAGCCTCAGGCTCAATATTCTCTTTATGTTTGCAAGGTCTGAGCAATTAAGTTTAAGTAAAATTAATTAAGTGTATATAAAATCAAACTTTTGTAGTATTTTAGTTATAGATAGTTCATACGCTAAAGGGAATTTTCAGATCAGATCCTTTTGTTTCATAGTACATGATCTGCATTCCACATCCCAGTCTAACAGGTTAGTGACGCAAAGGTAATTACAGTCTGAACTCCAGTGCTTTGCTTTAACAGGCCCTGTCTCAGGAACATCTTAACAGATGGCAAAAAAAAAAAAAGTGAACTTTAAAAATACTTCTCATATGAGTGGCACCTGAGGCTCTTACTGTTTGGAATAAACACTAGTGCTACCTCTGCCACTGGTTCAGTGTTGGAGGAGGCACCAGCCATATAGTAGGCGTGTATGTGTGGTTTTGTTTAAACTCTACTGTATATCACAATGAAATCCGTCTATTTGTCTTGACAATGTTCAAACGATGTAGATTGTCTTAGGATGAATACTCAGAAGTACTCAGAACTCTAATGCAGGTACCACCGGAGAGGAGCTAAATTCCTATCATGTATATTGTATTCGAACCCAATTTTACTGAAACTATTGAATAAATCTTTTATTTTCCTTCAGGTTTACTTTATAGTGTATACATTGTCTGGTGTCAAAGGACCTTGACTGGGTTCACCTAAAACATTGTACTGTACTCTCTGAGTATATCAACTGGATGATTTCCCATTTACCCCAGCCATATTCAGTTCATTTCCAGTGATACTGTGGGGGGAAACAGGGTTAGATAAACAAGTTGGAAATGCAGTGTGATGTTGTAATCTAAACAAGTGCCTTATGTTTATTGCTAAGAACTGGTGTTATCAACCCTTTTAATAAGGGGTTCCCTCGGCCTGTATTAATATAGGAAAGTAAAGATCCTTTTGTTTTTCTTTATATTCACTATTGTCATTTCTCATTGAAAAGCTAAACTCTGACTAGCTTAGTTTACTTAGCTTTAATTAGATAGTTGAGTCATTTTCACTATTTTTTCTGTATTTATTATGCACAACAATAAAATGATCTCTAATAGCATGACTAAAAGTAGTGCCGATGTCACTGGAAAGCTTTCTGGGTCTTCTTAGGCCCTGTGTTTTTCACCATGATTGTACTGCATACTCTCCTGCTCTCAGAGCAATGAAATGAGAGCTGTGACTGTGAAGACCTCAGAGCCATGGTCTAGAGTCAGGTGGGTTGTAACAAACTCAGACATCCCTTCTGGTCAACTGGTGAGACTATTTCTGTTGTCATGCATAGCATACATTTGGGGAAAGCTTAAAAAGTAGAGTATTGAACATGGTAGGCGTTTCTTTTAAATAATCCTTGAATTCTGAAGATCATGATACTAAGAGTTCCAGAGCAACATTTCTGATGTAAGGAGTCTTTTCTGCCTCATGCTCCTGATTTTTTTTAATTGAAAGATTGTCAAATCTAAGACACAAACCCTATGAAATAGCTGTTGCACCACAGGAAGCAGAAATGGTTTCAGTTTTTGCTGGTTGGAAACTACAATTTGCAGCAATAAAAATTTTTGGAAAAGGTTATTAAGTTTCGCTTTTCCCTTGTACAGCTATGAGATGGAAATGCAAAGTATAGTGTGTAGGAGATTCTGGAGAGTGCTGTTTAACAAAGAATATCTTTTATGTATACTCTAGTTTGTATAACAAAATGAGTACTTGCACATACTCATGGTACACACTACTAAAACAAGCAGAATGCATACCTATAACCCCAGCACTTGGGAGATGGAGTTGAGGACCAGTCTGGAAAGATAAAGCATAGGGAAAAACTATAAAAGGAAAGAGTCTGAAAGTCTCCAATTTGTTAGTTCATGCAGTTGGCGCTGAGGCACCATTTTGGGATGGTAGCCAGAAGAAGAGTTTGGTACAATATAAATTAGAATTTGCTGATGCTGTAACCTCAGTGTTCTATGTACCTGAACCAGACTGTAGCCCTTGTTTCAAGGCTGCTTGTACCAAATGTAAGGATGTTACTAGCAGTGCAGCAAAACCATTCCAAGGTCTGTCTTACATTTTTTGGGACAGTATCTCACTATGTACCCCTGTTTGCCTCAAACACAGAGGTCTGCCTCACTCTCCTGAGTGCTGGGATTAAATACGTGTACCACCATGCCTAGCTATGAAAGCTTAAGAAGATGGGCGGGGGGGGGGCACACCTATGTGAGCGCATGTGTGGCGTTCAGGACAACTTGCATAGGAATCTCACCTTCCTTACATTTCAGGGATCAAACTCAGGTTACCTGGCTGCATGGCACATCTACCTGCTGAGACATTTAATTGGCCTGTAAGTGAGGCCTTGATTTCTAGTTCAAGAACCTGTATTTCTCTACATGTTGGAAATCTCATTGTAATGTAAAGATGTCTGGCCTCTGAGGACAAACTGTCTTCTCATTTAGGAGTAAGGAAGTGAGGTAATTTTGAGAGTGTTGTAGATCTCGAGTTGTTTTCACCTAATGATGCTTGTCTTCTGTGTTTACCTGTACATGACTGGCATGGGAACCCTGTGCTGTCTCTGGTTTTCCGTTTGGTCCTGAATGAATTTGTCCACCTGTTTACTTTGTAATTAGAGTTTTTCAGGACACACTTGTGGCTACACTGTTCTTCCAAACTGGCTTTTCTTAGGAGCTCAACTTACCTGCCCTCAAGTAATCATATTGTTGCTCTGTATCTTTTAAAATGAAAAAGTTGCCATTTAAAGTAGATGGTAACAGGACTATCCCCTGGATTCTGGAATACCAAATACTAATAACTTCCGTTGATTAACTTAGTAAAAAAAAAAGAAGTGAGAGTAATAGACATATTTAGGAACATGTATTCAGCATTACTTGTTCAGAAGCTCATTAAAAAGGACCTAAGAATAAGCCAACTGCTTCACTTGTTTGTTTTGTTTTTTTTGTAGTTTGAAAACTTTAAGCACTCCGTTGAACCCAGCATTTTCAGCTTCCTGCAAGAACTGAGTGAGTGAAATGTCCAATGTAACATGAAGTTACATGACTCATGCTTTGCTTCAAATTCCTATGAATCCACTTTTAAATTTGTTTTATTATATATTATGTGTGAGCTTACAGGAGCCAGTCTCTTCTCTCACCATATAGGTCCCAGGATTTGAACTCCGATTAGCAGGCATGGTGGCACGTGCCCTTACTCACTTAGTCATCTCTCCAGCCTGTAAATCTATGGAAGTTTAAAAGACGTGATGCCTAGAAATGGTGGCACATGCCTTTAATCCCAACACTTGGGAGGCAGAGACGAGACAGGCGCATCTCTGGATCTATGAGAGCTCAAGGCCAACCTGGTAGAGCGAGTTCCAGAACAGGCTCCAAAGCTACGAAGAGATGCTGTCTGAAAAACAACAAAACCAAAAACACCCCATGGTGACAGCCATGCATAATTGCCTCACAGAATATAGGAAGTGACCTTAGACCATCTGCAAAATCTCAAATTTCCTATCCCTTGTCTGTGGTTATAGAAGATTCATCTTGGTCCTATCTGTTGGCCATAAGTAATCATCTCAAAATATTATAGATACTTATTGATGTTAGTACTTTTCCTATGTGTAATCGTTATCAGTCAGGTGTGCCTTTAATCCTAACACTGAGGAGGTAGAAACAGGTGAATCTCTTTGATAGTTTGAGGATAACTTGATCTACAGAATGAGTTCCAGGACGACCAAGAAAGAGTACACACAGAAACCCTGTCTCTGAAAACAATAAGAAAAACTATGGAAGTACAGAGATTGTGTCTTCTCTTATACTAAGTAAATGAGCCCAGAATTTTAACTTTGTTAAGAGCTTTCTGATTGGTTTCCCATCCACACTGTTCTGATAACTTCAGTCATGTTTACTATACTGGGATACAAGTTGAAAAAGAAAAAGCCAACCTGTGAGTTTACTGCATTGAGACAACTTTCAATTTTCCCTAGACACAGCACTTCTAAGTGGATGTTGGCAGATCCTTGAGCTTGAAGAGGTTCTGTGATTCAAGGTCAGCCTGGTGAACAGTGAGCTCCAGGACAGACAATACCCTGCCTCAAAAAAACAAATGACAGTAAGGTAGAAGCTGGGTATGGTCGGGTGGGACATCAGCTCCACTTAGGACACAGAAGCAGGCCTAGTTAGCAAGTCCCAGGTCAAACAGTGATGCATAGTGAGAGACTGTCTCAAAAACAGTCCACCTACAAAAAGGTGGAGACTGATAGAGTACAGTTGACGTGGATCTCTGGCTCCACATTTAGGTACACACACATGTGCATGTGTACTCCTACACATGTGCACACCCATGAACGTGTACACAGATTTAAACAAAAATGAAAGATGCAATGCAACTAATACAAAATATTCCAGGGGAGCCAGAGAGGTCAAGAACATCATAAGGGAACCCACAGAAACAACTAACCTGGGCTCATAAAAGCTCACAGACTCTGGACCCACACCTAGGGAGCCTGCATGGGACCGACCTAGACCCACTACGTATATGTGACAGTTGTGTAGCTTGGTTTATTTGTGGGACTCCTAGCAGTGGGATCAGGGCCTGTCCGTAACACTTGAGCTGGCTTTTGTGATCCAGTTCCCTATGCTGGGATGCCTTGCCCAGCCTTAATAGAAAGGGAGGATCTTAGTCCTACCTCAACTTGATGTGCCATGCTTGTTGACAACCATGGAAGGCCTGTCTCTTTCTGAGCAGAAACAGAGGAGGAGTGGATGGAGGGGCAGCAGAAGAGAGATGGGAGGGGAAACTGCAGTTGTGGTGTAAAATAGATGAGTAAACTTAATAAAAAAATAATGAACAAAAAGCAACAAAATACGGCTGTGGAGATGGCTCAGCAGTTAAGAGCACTGGCTGCTATTCCAAAGGACCCTGGTTCAATTCCCAGCACCCACATGGCAACTCAACTGTCTTTTTCAGGAGATCTGGCACTGTCACAGACATACATCCAGGAAAAACATCAATGTACATAATGTAAAAATAAATTTAAAAAAATGTCCCGGGAGGAATAATAAAGAAATTCATGAAGAATGTGGATAGTAAAGAGGAAAGGAAGTTTCAGCCAGAAAGAAGTATGAGAAGAGGCTTGGCACAGGAATGGGTAGAGGATGACTTGTACGTTTGATCTGACTCCACCTTCCAAGGTCTGCGGTTACAGTGCATCACCATGCCCAGTTTTATGTGGTCCTGCAAACCAAACTCAGGCACTGTAGCAACTGAGCTACATCCACAGCTGAATAGGTCTCTTGAATTTTTTAGTGATTTTCTTTAAAACAACTATTTTGGGGGGAATATTATTTTAAGGTGTGTTGCTTTTTGTTTATGCTACATTTGACTAACTCTGAAGCTGGGATTATTTGCTGGTCTAAAACACCTGATGGTCCTAATTAAGAAATGAACAGCCAATTAGCAAGGCAGGAGTAAAGATAGGCAAGGCTACCAGGCAGAGAATATAAATAGAAGGAGACTTCTAGGAGGAAAGCAAGGAGAGGAGGATATCAGGGGCCAGCCACCTAGCCACCCACGAAGTGAGAAGGAAAGTAAGATATAGAGAAGTTAAAAAGATAAAAGCCCAGAGGCAAAAGGTAGATGTTATAATTTAAGAAAAATGGGCAAGAAACAAGTCAAGCTAAGGCCAGGCATTCATAACGAAGAATAATCCCCCATGTGTGATTTATTTGGGAGCTGGGTGGTGGGCCCCTCAAAAAAAGCCAAGAGTAAAAATTCATAAATAACTATTTTTGGTACTAGAGACAATTCTGTGTCTCACACATGCTGAACATGTCCTTGATGTGGGATTCTACTCTGTATGCTATGAATATCTTTTATTACCATTGGTTAATAAACTGTCTTGGCCTATGGCAGGGCAGAATAGAGCTAGGTGGGAAAACTAAACTGAAAGCAGGGAGAAAGAAGGCAGAATCAGGGAGGCACCATGTAGCTGCTGAAGAAGAAAGATGCCATAGAAACCTTACCAGTAGGCCACAGCTTTGTGGAGATACACAGATAAATAGAAATGGGTCAGTTTAAGATGTAAGAGCTAGCTAGAAATATGCCTGAGTCATCAGCCAAACAGTGTTGCAATTAATACAGTTTCTGTGTGATTATTTGGGTCTGGGTGACTGGGAAACCAATGTACATTTTCTGTTTACAAAATGGCTTCCAGTGTTGGACAACATACATCCACATAAAGTCTAAGAAAGCTTATCAAAAAGGGCTTCTAGACTCACAAAAATGGGAGTGAACTGGAACTTCTTGGTAGCTGTATTTTTTTCAGAAAGGTTCTGTTTGCTGACAGTGAACAGAGGCCTGACTTTTTTAAGAGTCAGCTTCCTGCTTTGTGCTGGTGGCACAAATGGCTCTGGCTCTTTTGTGAGGTCTGGCTATAAGCATTTAAATGGGTTTGTGAACAGAGTGCTACAAGTTGATTAATGGCCACATAGACCAGCTGTGTCCCTGTGGTGTAGGAGGGTCTTCTTTCTATGTGTTGCTTTCATTGGTCAAATAAAGAAACTGCCTTGGCTTTTGGATACAGCAGAATTTAGCTAGGTGGAGTAGACAGAACAGAATGCTGGGAGAAAGAAAGCAGAGTCAGGCAGATGTCATTGCTCTCCTCTCAGAGACAGACGCTGGTTAGACTCATGCCAGTAAGCCACAGTCAAGTGGCAATACACATTAACGGAGATGGGTTAAACTAATATGTGAGAGTTAGCTAATAAGGGGCTGGAGATAATGGGCCAGGCAGTGTTTAATTAATACAATTTCCATGTGGTTATTTCAGGGGTTAAGCTAGCCGGGTGCCGGGAATGCAGCCCGCTTCTCAGTACTACATCCCTGGAACTGAGGTGTTCAGCATACCTCTTCTATGTTGTTCTGGGCAGAGTCAACAGGCAAAGCTGCAGTGTTATTCCTAGTCATGCTACTTAGCATTTTAAGAAGCACTCCTGGTCAAACACGGATTACAGATATTCAATAAAGACAGATTCAGGGGAAAAAAAGACCTCTAAATGGGTCATACTATTGGATAAATGTACATGGGCTTAGGAGAAACAGAAGAAAGAGTAAAGACAGTCATAGATTAAAGAAATAAAGATAATAATATTGAAAAGTAATAGAATAAAAAATATAAGCCACATAAACATGCAATATACACAGAGTCTGGATTATGTGTATTATTATATTTTCTTTGGATTTTTTGACTAAAGAGAGACATTTGATTCTGAGGGCTGCTAAGCTAAACCAACATATATATTTTAAAGGTATTGATCCAGGCAGTGGTGGCTCACGCCTTTAATCCCAGCACTTGGGAGGCAGAAGCAGGTGGATCTCTGAGTTCGAGGCCAGTCTGGTCTACAAGAGCTAGTTCCAGGACAGATTCCAAAGCTACAGAGAAACCCTGTCTTAAAAAAATAAAGGTATCTTGACTTCAAAATTTGAGTCTAAGGATATGTTACTTTGGAAAAGATGTTCTGCTTTGTTTCCACAGAAGATGAGAACCTATGGATTCCTTCCAGACTAATGTGGTTTGATGGAACAAGACTCCCACTGAAAGGTCTCCGTAACCCCTAAAAATACTTTGCCCAACAAACAGCAGGAAGCAGTTAGAAGAAAACAACACCCAAATTCTCAAAAAGTAGATTATGGATGCTTGACTTTATTTAGAGTGTTGGTTAAAACTTTTTATGGATAATGGTCAGGAAAAAAGCTAAACAAAGGAGATTAGATTCAGAGTTCTTGTTTTGATAAGAAAAAAGGGAAATTCTGTGGGGTAATGCTCTTGTACCCTGTAAAGATTTGTCACTCATATTGGGAAACCAATAAAATGCTGATTGGCCAGTAGCCAGGCAGGAAGTATAGGTGGGGTGATCAGACTAGGAGAATTCTGGGACGAGGCAAGGCTCAGTCTGTAGTCGCCACCCAGATGCAGAGGAAGGAAGATGAGAATGCTGCGTTGAGAAAGGTATCAAAACCACGTGGCTAAGCATAGATAAGAATTATAGGTTAAGCTGGGCATTGGTGGTGCATGCCTTTAATCCCAGCACTCGGGAGGCAGAGGCAGGTGGATCTCTGAGTTCGAGGCCAGCCTGGTCTACAAGAGCTAGTTTCAGGGCAGGCTCCAAATCTACAGAGAAACCTTGTCTCAAAAAACAAAAATTCATATATATATATGAGTTAATTTGAGTTGTAAGAACTAGTTAATAATAAGCTTGAGCTAACAGGCCAAACAGTTTATAATTAATAACATCCTCTGTGTGTTTCTTTGGGACTGAATGACTGTGGGACTGGGCGGGACAGAAACTTCTGCCTACATGTGCTCTACCATTCAGGGCAATATTACTTTACATTTACAAGTCTAAAGATGGCAGTGGGAAGAACAGAACATCCAACCCGTGTAGCCACCAGAGGGTGTAAGTGGAAGGCTTAGCAGCCATTCCATTATCCTATTTTGGAGAAATCTTTCTGCCCACTATGTAAGTCCACTGTAAAAAAAAAAAAAATAAAAAATAAAAACAAGTTTAGTCATTCATAAATGTTACTCTGAGACTGTTGACATTTTTAAGACATTTTCTTTAGTATTGGGGATCAAATGCTGGGCGTTGTGAGGGCAGTGCTTTACCACTGAGCTACGTCCTGGCTCTGTGTTGGCATTTCAACATTTTCTTCACATATATGTCGTGTTTTTATTTGACATTATGTAGACACATTAGGTATACTTATTAGTATAATTAGGTTATTATGCCAACACTGTTAGGTATACTGTTTGAGAGCAGATCTTGCTAAATTCAGCAGGTTGACTTTGAACTTAAACTCCTTCTGTCTTACTCTCTGAGGATGTGGGTTTCTAGCTATGTGCCACCTAGCTTGGCTGACAAACTTTATCAGATTTTTTTCTTCTTTTAACACAATATATCGAACTCCATGCCTTTTATATGCCAAGCATATGTTCTACCACTGTCTTGGCATTGCTGATATGATTTTTAAAAATCTTTGCTATTTTATCTATATGCACATATGATTCAAAAAGCTTTGCTATTTTATCTAGTTGCATATCTAGCAATGTTTTCAGAATTAGAATGCCTGGGACAGGGTTTCTCTGTAGCTTTGGAGCCTGCCCTGGAACTAGCTCTTGTAGACCAGGCTGGCCTCGAACTCACAGAGATCTGCCTGCTTCTGCCTCCAGAGTGCTTAGATTAAAGGCGTGTATCACCACTGCCTGGCCTTTTTTTTTTTTTTTTTTTTTTTTTTTTTTTTTTTAGCTGGGTGGGGCAGCATACCTTTTAATCCCAGCACTTGGGAGGCAGAGGCAGGAGGATGTGAAGATCTCTGGGAGTTCAAGGCCAGCCTGGTCTACAGAGTGAGCTCCAAGATATCCAGAGCTACTTAGAGGTTCTGTCTCAAAAAAAAAAAAAAAAAAATCCATTTTTATTTGTGACATGGTCAGTCAGGGTCTGGCTGTACCTCTGAGGCTGAACTGAAAGTATGTAGTCCATGCTGGTCTTGAGTTTATTATCCTCTTGCCTCAGTTGCCCTAGCGCTGTTCTTACAGGCACACACCCACACCTAGAACTATTCTATAGAACTTTAATCCCATCTAATCTAATCCAGTTTCCCACTCTTCTTAATTTGTTTTGGCCCTTCCAAATTCTTGTCCCCAAGGCCCCTATATCCTTAGCTTTTCTGGGCGTTTCCCTCACCAGCTTATTCTAACACACATTTAATCTTCTATTAACACAATTTGCTTAGAACACTTAAAATCTGTAGTCATGGTTCATCTGCTGGTTTGAGTCCTCAGCACTAGACAGGAGGTGGGTGGAGAGACATCTACTACTGTCCTGGTCACAATTAGAAAGGAGCTGAGATGGAGCTAGAGAGATGGCTCGGTGGGGTAAGAGCCCTGACTTGTTCTTCCAGAGTCTCAGGGTTCAATTCCCAGCACCCAAATGGCAATTCACAACTGTTTGTAACTTCTCTTCCAGGGATCTGATACCCTTACCCAGACATACATGCAGGCAAAACACCGATGCACATAAGATACATTTTATTAGTTTCAAACAAGTTTATTCTTCCTACTAAATTCAGCCTTTCATCATTAGGCAATTCCTTTCTACTTCTAGCTGTTTTTCTGCCACCAGGACAAGCTAGATTGTCAACTCTTTGAGTATGTTTGCTTTTTTATGGTGCTGGGATCTGAAACTGGGTTTCCTATATGCAGTAAAGCACTCGCCAAATGAGCTACATCCCTAACCATGTTTGCTTTTTTTTTTTTTTTTTGGTTTTTCGAGACAGGGTTTCTCTGTGGTTTTGGAGCCTGTCCTGGAACTAGCTCTTGTAGACCAGGCTGGTCTCGAACTCACAGAGATCCGCCTGCCTCTGCCTCCCGAGTGCTGGGATTAAAGGCGTGCGCCACCACCGCCCGGCACACCATGTTTGCTTTTGAAAACAGGGTCTCTCTATAGTCTTCCTGTCAGTTATCCACCGGAGAAGATCGATTGGACATGCATGGGTTCAAGCAAATAGAAAGTTTTCATTTGGGACCTGAGTGCAGTCCCAAGCCTTTCTCAGGGTGAGTTTTTAATAACACACACATACACATCCTGGGTTGACACACTTCATTTAACAAGACCAGTTAGCCAGAAGCAGAACCACAGAAGCCAAAAAAGTAAGGTTACTACATTGGAGACTTTCCCAGAACTATGAATTAGGATTTTGTTCTCTCTCTGGCAGATGTTGCTAAGTGCTGCTGGGTTCCAAGACCTGAATGGTACTTCAGTTATGGTGTCAGCTGTGCTAAGTAAGGTGTGGGGGGCTACTAAGGTCTGAGGGTCCTGTTAAAAGCCTTGGCTGGCCAGGCGGTGATGGTGCACGCCTTTAATCCCAGCACTCGGGAGACAAAGGCAGGCGGATCTCTGTGAGTTCGAGACCAGCCTGGTCTACAAGAGCTAGTTCCAGGACAGACCCCAAAGCTACAGAGAAACCCTTTCTTGAAAAACCAAAAATAAACCAAAACAAAATCTCTTGGCTGTGTTGGAGCTCGCAACGTAGCCCAGGCAGGCCCTGAGCTCACAGAGATTCTCCTGCCTCTGCTTCCCGAGAGCTGGCATTAAAAGCCAACCCTGAGGGCTCGGACTTTCCATCCTTCTTCCTCAGCTCCCTCCAGCAGGCATTCTAACGTGGACCGCCACGCCCAGCTGCGTAAAGGGTTTGGGTTTCTCAAGAGCCCTACAATTCTCCTCTACGGGATGGGGGAATATTTAAAGCAAAGAAACCTTGGGCACCAAGCTCCGAGGATAACTTCAAGGGGCTGTGGCGGCGCCGGGAAAGGCTGGGGTCCATCTGCTAAGCAGTCTCACACTCTCCTGCCCACGCGGTTCTGCTCCGCTGTCGCTGGAGTCTGGAGGAGGCGGCGAGCGCCCTGCCGGGTGCCTCTCGCGAGACAGCATCCCGGCCGCACCTCCTTCCTCCCCGCTGTCTCTCTCCGCCCCCGAGGAGCTGCGCCGCTTCCTCCAGAGCGGGGTACAGCGGACGTGGCGGGGCGGGTCCAAATCCGGAGTGCCGCACACAGCGGTTCCCCCAGGCGGCCCTTTGGTGCTGCGGTCCAGCCAGGGAGGGCCGAACGCTCTTTCCGGATACACCGCAGCGGCGGGGCGGAGAAGACCGGAGCCGGGCGCCACACCTGGGAGGGGGGCAGAGGGCGGGCGGGGCTCGCGCACGCGCTGCGGGCCCTGCGGGTCCTCGGGGAGCCCGCTGTGCTGTAGCGCTGCCCGGGAGCGCTGTCGCTGAGGTGGCGCCGTACCCGAGGCTCCTCTCCTCCGCCTCAGCTCGGAGAGAGTCGGGAGGATGGCGTCGGAGGTGGAGTCGTCGCTGGAGGTCAGCTTCTCGTCCAGCTGTGCGGTGTCAGGGGCGTCCGGGTGTCTGCCTCCCGCCCGCTCCCGCATCTTCAAGATCATCGTGATTGGCGACTCGAACGTGGGCAAGACGTGCCTGACTTACCGCTTCTGCGCCGGCCGCTTCCCCGACCGCACCGAGGCCACCATCGGGGTGGACTTCCGAGAGCGAGCCGTGGAGATCGACGGCGAGCGCATCAAGGTGAGCGGATGGCGGCGGGGAAGGGGGCTGCGCAGGGGCGCCCCGGCTTTGCAGGTGTCTGGACCGCACCCTGGCTCTGTGCAGGAGTGCGCGCCCCGAGTGCTCCCACGCTGGCGTGGAAAGTGCGTTTGTATGCAGTCAACTTCTGAGACAGTGTCTCCCCACCTCTAACGAGCATCAACTTTACCTGGGGCATCTTGTGCAACTTTACCTGGGGCATCTTGTGTTTCAAAAAAAGCACGTTGTGATTTGGTGTTAGGCAAATACAATGAGCCTGTGGACCGCACTGTCAGCGGTGTCAATGGTGTAGGGGAGTCACCCCTCCCCCGCATTGCCTACGTGAGAGTTATGTGCTGGGGAATATGATGACCAAAGGAAACTCTTAAGCATAGAAAGCTCAAGTTATTTCTAAGAATTCGTTTGAGCATTGCATAAATGCATAAGTATTGTGGAAATAAAGCCTGTTGCGTTGGAGGCAGTTTCTGTATGATAACCAATTTATTTAGAAAAAAAGCCCTATTTTCCCATTGAAGCATTGTATATGTGATGACTCTTAAGTGGGTTGCCGAAATCCCATCTCTCGATGCAAGCACAGACCCTCTCCCAGGTGGCTTCTGAGACATCAGACATCGTAATCATAGTAGGGAAGGCCAAGACAGCCAGGATTGGGATGGTGAAGCGTTCGCCTGCTGGAACTGCGGGATAAGGATCCGTGGCAAGTCAGGGGCCTCCTCACGGTGTAAACCATGACACTATTGCAAAACCGCTAGGTTTACTTAATTCTGAGAAGAGGGAGTGGGGAACTACCTTGAGACCCCATCTCAAACTAAACAAACAAATCAATCCCGCCCCGCCTCCCCTGACTTCCTTAAGCAACTGCTTTCACTTTGCCTTACGTTGGGGATCCTCTACTTGGAACAGGTTTGATTTGTTCCTCCTACCCTTTTATCCTTGAGGCATGAAGTTTCTGTTTCTTTACTCCCCTCCCTGCCCTCAAAGAGCTTTTACCCCTAGTAAAGAAAAGGGGAAATCATCTGAGTTAAGAGACCACCTTTTCTAGGCCCCTCTGCTTTCCGTTTCCATCTATCTTATGTGTGTGAGTGTACATGTGTGCAGTGGGGGTGAGTCTAGACTCTATATGTTCATGTCAGTCTTCCCAAGTTGCTCTCTATCTTGCGTTTTTGAGGCAGTCTCACAGTGAATCTGCAGTTCCCTGATTCCATGAGACTATCTGACTAGCAAGCTCCAGGGATCCTCCTGTTTCTGCTTTTCTTGGGCTGGGATCACAGGTGCTGAGGGTCCAGATTTAGCTTGGCAAGCACTTTCCCGGCTGATTGTCTTGTTCAGGCTGCCAGTAATTGGTCGTTTGGGTACACTGTATGGTATACAAAAGGAGATGTATGGGAGTAGATAGAGTCTTAATAGGGTGCACAAGACCCAGTGTATGATCCCCATCAGAAGCTGAGGGAAGAGACTGTGTGCATGGCAAGAAGAGCTAGATGAGCAGGAGGTAAGTTTGTTTTTTTTTTTTTTTTTTTTTTTTTGCAAAACTTGGTTAGGTCTAGAAACCGATGGCAGCAAAAAAGAACGAGGCTTCTGGTGTGTGCGTGTTTAGTCTGCATAAGCAGTTGTGGGAAGAGTTACTCATGCTTCGGAGCTCAGCTAACCCAGGTGCAAGTGTGAGCTGATGAGAAGCGTCGGGCTATGGTGTGGCTTGAAATTGTCTTCCGAGTTCATGTGTTGGAAACTTAATTCCCAAGTTCCTGAGCTAATGGAACTTGGAGGCGGAACATTTGGGAGGTGATCGGGTCCTTTGGATTTGTGAATGGGTTAATCCCTTCACAGATTAATTAGACTGATCTGTTGACTGGTTAAGGGATTAGTTCATTCATAAATTAGTGGATTAATCTCATGGGTTAAGGGGTTATTGGGAGTGTGGCTCTCGCCACCCATCAGGTGTGAACCAAATAGGTCTCTATTCTCTAAATTATCCAGCAACAGAAAACAGACTAAGGTATGTGGCCTGTCACGCTTTTTGTTTTACTTTTCTGTGTTTTTTAAAAGAAATATTTTTTATATTTATCTATCTTTGATTTTGAGAACCTTTTTTAAAATTAAAATTTATTTATATTTCTTGTGCATTGGTGTTTGCCTGTATGTATGTCTGAATTGGGTACTGCCATATGGGTGCTGGGATTTGAACTTGGGTCCTCTAAAAGGACAGCCAGTGCTCTTTTTGTTTGTTTCAAGACAAGGTTTCTCTGCGTAACAGCCCTGACTGTTCTAGAACTCACTTTGTAGACCAGGCTGGTCTCCTGAGTGCTGGGATTAAAGGCATGGGTCATTAGCCATTGCTCTTCACCACTGAGACAGTCTTTCTATGTAGACCTGGATGGCTTCTAACTCACCTGCCTTTTTTCTTTCTTTCTTTTTCCTTTCTTTTTTAAGATTTCTTTATTTATTATGTGTACAGTGTTTTGTCTGCATGTGTGCCTGCAGGCCAGACGAGGGCACCAGATCTCATTACAGATGGTTGTGAGCTACCAGCTGGTTGCTGGGAATTGAACTCAGGACCTGTGGAAGAACAGTCTAGTGCTCTTAGCTTCTGAGCCATCTCTCCAGCCCCCATGCAGTATTTCTTAACCTGTGGGTCACAACTCCTTTGGGGGAGTGTCAAACGACCCTTTCATAGGAGTTGTTGAAGACATCAGAAAACACAGATATTCATGTTATAATTCTTAACAGTAGCAAATTACAGTTATGAAGTAGCAATGAAATTAATTTTATGGTCAGGGTCATTCTAGAATAAGGAGCACACAGCATTTGTGAACATTTGCTCAGTGATAAAGTCAGTCTTGTTAGCCCTGAACTATCATGGGTGAGCGTGGTAACATGCTCAGTTATTACACACACACACTCTTTCTCTCTCCATCTGTCCACCTGCTCAGTGCATCTGACAGCTCCCCTTAGTCTCATCTGCTGGAGAAGTGTCTACTGGTGTGGTGGTGGTGTTAGGGCTTGGACCCAGACTCTTCCTGTTAGGTGGAGTGTTCTACCACCTCCACAACTGACCACATCCCTGGCACTTGAAAAATATTTCTTATTCTATGTGTACTGGAGCAGCGTGCATGTATGTCTATGTACCATGTGTGTGCATACAGAGGCATTGTGTTCTCCTGGAACTAGAATTACAGATGGTTTTAAGCCAACACATGGGTGCTGGAAATCAAACCCTGGTCCTCAGGGAGAGCAGCCAGTGTTCTCAACCATTGAGCCATCTCTCCAACCCTGTATGCCTTTTTTTTAAAAAAACCAAGGGACTCATGTACCCAAAGCTGACTTCAAAGTCTATATATATTCAAGGATGACCTTGAACTGTGTGTGTGTTTGTGTGTTCATTTACATATATGTGGAGTCCGGACGTTGGTTAGACGCCTCCCTCAGTTGCTCTCTACTGCTGTGTTTTTTGAGACTGGGCCTCATCTCCCTACCTAACCTTGAACTTGTGAACCTCCTGACTTTACCTCCCGGGTGCTGGGATTACAGACGCCCCCATGGTTTATGCAGTGCCGGGGATTGAATCCGGGCTTTTAGTGTGTGTAAGATGGGCAAGCTTTCTGTGGACTAAGATCTGTCCCCATCCGTGTGTACATTGAATCTTTTTAAAACCTTTCCTTAAGCTGGGTGTGGTGACACCTGCCTTCATTCTCAGCACTGCTGAAGCAGAGATAGGTAGATCTATGAGAGTTAGAGGCCTGCCAGAGCTACGAAATGTGAAGCTGAGCCAGGAGGACGGCCTTAAATTCAAGGCTAGTCTGACTACTTAGTGAATGGCAGACCCCCTTGTCCCAAAAAAACCACAAAACCGAGGCAGACTTGATAGCACACCTTTAATCCCAGCACTCGCAGATCTGTCCGAAGACTCCCCAGTCTGTGTCACTAGGCAGCTGAACTGTATGTCCACGGCCACCAACAGTCCAGTAGCCTTAAAGAGTCTTCCTTTTTAACTCCAGGTCAGCCCGAGCTACATAGTGAGGGCCTGTCTAAACATACACATACAAAAGAAAGGAAGCAAAACCCTGAGGGTCTGTGCTTGCCGATTGATTTCTGAGTGCTGTATACATAAACTTGAAAGAGGAAAATCTCGTTTGAGAATTTTGGCAGCTGAATAAAAATGAATTCCTTAAATAAAAATGCATTTGACTTTCAGATTGGCTGTCTCAGTCTTAATCCATATGCTCCTCCTTGACTGTCTAGCTGTGTTCCTCTCTCAACAGTCATTTTGCCCTGGCAGGGGCTTCAGTAAAGTCTGATATTTTGAGATTTAATCCAGTCTTCCATCAGGGATTAGCAATCACTACTTAAATATGTCAGTGGCTTTCTTGTTTATAGCAGGAGAAGAGAGCAAGATGTTAATATTAACTAAGGAAAAACAATCACTGTATCTCCTTCCCATAAATCAATATATTAAGCACAAAGAATGCTAGTCCAGTGTGAGGAGTAGCAAACTGTGACATTCAGATGCTCTGCTTCGTGTTTTAGGTGACATGCAGTCTAAGAATTAGTTTTGTATTTTCTCTGTGCTGGGTATGAACGCAGGGCTTCTTCATTGCACGGTTACAAGCCAGCACTCTTGTCATTCAGCTGTACCTCAGCCATGTCTTTGTATGGTTGGAGAGAGTAATTATGAGATTTCATGATAAATGAAAGTTACATGAAATTCAGAATCTACCAGGTCATCCTGATACAATCTTTATCTTTTACTCCCTAGATCCAACTAGCTTCCTACTGCTATTTTTCATATTACTCCTCTCATCAAAACCCTAGCTGCAGTATTTCTTCCAAGCGTCCCTTTGAGGGGATAGAGATCTGCAAAGCTCAGTGGTGGAGCACTTGTCTGGCACATTTGGGACAGTGGGTTTCATCTTCAGCACTGGGAAAAAATTCAGACCTGACTTTGAATTTTGGTAGCAGCTCAGTTGATCTCATTTAAAAACAGCTAACACAAGCCATTCCTTTTTTGTTTGTTTTTTTCGAGGCAGGGTTTCTCTTTGTAGCTTTGAAGCCTGTACTAAAACTCACTCTGTAGACCAGGCTGGCCTTGAACTCACAGAGATCCACCTGCCTCTGCCTCCCAAGTGCTGGGATTAAAGGCGTGCACCACCACCGCCCAGCACCACAAGCCACTCTTTGTTAGGCCATGCTGCTTCCTTCAGTCACCCTGTAGTTCGGCCAAGTCATTTGCTGGCTTCTCGCTGTTTGCTTGGAATATCCCTCCTTCCTGTATCTGCCTGCAGGATTGTTGTTGAGCTTCTCCTTAGAATCCCAGCCATTCTACTTCCTTCAGTGAAAATCCCCTTAGCCCTCTGTCAGACCAGGACCATCTTACTGTATGTGTATCTGTCTTCCCTGTTAGAGTAGGGTCTAGGTCCAGTAATCCCTATGGTAGGGTTGTGTGCAGGGACTAAGTGTGCAGTCGTGCAAACAGGTCAGTTGGTAGGTTACCCTGGAATTCTCAAAGCCAAGTGCCAAAGAAAGCTAACGAAGGTGACAAAGGACAAATCCTAAAGCCATGGTTTCAGTAGCTGGCTTTCGTTGATGAAGAAGGCCCACCGAGGCAAGTCGTTGTAACTGGAGATAATAGCTCTAGGAACAGAGGTCATGAGAGTGAGATAGAACATCTACTTTTAGGATTTTAAAGAAAGCTTTCATTTGTTTTATGTGTATGAGTGTTTATACACCATGTGTGTGCCCGGTGTGCACGAAGATGGCAGAAGAGGATGTTGGGTTCCTGGAACTAGAGTTACACACCATTGTGAGCCAACCTATGGGTGCCATGACCCAGACGTGGTTCTCTACAGTGCAGCAAATGCTCTTATCTGCTGAGCCAGCTCTCCAGCCTATGAATCTTTAAATTTAAGGGCAGGGTTTTGCTCAGTTGCCCACGCTTGTCTCAAACTCTAGAGGCACCTGTTCTACTCTCCCGAGTAACAGGTCACAGACAGCAACACATCTGGCTGAACTTTGGATTGTATTTATTTTTAGAGGCTTTAATTTTAAATTACATATACCTAGTGTCTGTGTGTGTGCGTGTGCACATGTGTGAAGTGTGTGTGAGTGTGAGCATGTAGAAGTCAGAGGATAGTTTGCAGGATCTGGTTTTCTCCTTCCACAGTGTGGGTCCTGGGATTGAACTAAGGTCATCAGACAAGCACCTTTACCTGCTTGAGCCATCTTGCCAGCCCCTGAATATAGGATTCAGATACCTTTATTTGAGACATGGTCTCACTATGTAGCTCTGGCTATCCTGGAACTCACAAAGATCCACTTGCCTCTGCTGGGATGAAAGGTGTGCACCGCCATGCCAGGATAGAATTCAGATACTTTTGAGGGTTTATTAGTATCTTATCTGACAAATTCAGAATTGTGGGATTTCCTGAGTAAACAAAGTAGGTAACTTTAAATAAGGTAGTGTAGTAGATAACTTGACAGCATTATCAATGTCAAGGGAAATTCAGCAGTGGTGTTGAACCTGTAAAAGGTCTTATCTTGTCATATAAAAATGACATCTAGAGGCTGGAAAAACGGCTTAGCAGGTGAGTGCACTGGCTGCTCTTCCAAAGGACCCATGTTTGGTTCCCAGGACAGTGACTGGCAACTGTCCAGTTTTAGAGGATCCTGTTCACACCCGTGGTACACAGGCATCCATACAGGCAAAACACATAAATAAACATAAATAAAATCTTAAAATTTTAGAAACATTCAAAAAAGAATAAAACCAGAGGTAGCAGTCATGTGATATCCCCAGTTGGTAGGATGCCAAACTTACCCTTAACTCTTTATTGTGACTCCTTGTGAGGCTGTTTTTACTCTTACAAAATACCGGTTGTTGCTGGGCAGTGGTGGCACATACCTTAAATCCCAGCTCTCAGAGGCAGAGGCAGGAGGATCTCTGTGAATTTGAGGCCAGCCTGGTCTACAGAGTGAGTTTCAGTACAGGCTCCAAAGCTACACAGAGAAACCCTGTCTCAAAAAACCAAAAACCAAAACAAAAAACAAAAATGCCTGTTGTCAGGCAGCCAAGGGCAGAGTGAGCTGTGACACCTGGCATGTTTTAAATGCTCTACTGTGTGTGTTCATGATCGTGTGTGCACCTGTGTGTGCAGGCATGAATGGAGGCTAGAGTTCTTCCTTCATTGCAGTCTTCCTTAGTTTTGGGGACAGGGTTTCTCACTGGCAACTGAATGGTCCGGCTAGTCTGGCTGGCCTGCACACCTCAGAGATCCTCCTGTCCTCACAGCCATTGCTGCTCCCCTGGCTCTGAGTACTGGAGACAGAATGCAGGTTCTCAGTGTGACTGCTCCCCCGGCTCTGAGTACTGGAGACAGAATGCAGGTTCTCAGTGTGACTGCTCCCCCGGCTCTGAGTACTGGAGACAGAATGCAGGTTCTAGGTGTGACTGCTCCCCCGGCTCTGAGTACTGGAGACAGAATGCAGGTTCTCAGTGTGACTGCTCCCCTGGCTCTGAGTACTGGAGACAGAATGCAGGTTCTAGGTGTGACTGCTCCCCCGGCTCTGAGTACTGGAGACAGAATGCAGGTTCTCAGTGTGACTGCTCCCCGTGGCTCTGAGTACTGGAGACAGAATGCAGGTTCTCAGTGTGACTGCTCCCCCGGCTCTGAGTACTGGAGACAGAATGCAGGTTCTAGGTGTGACTGCTCCCCCGGCTCTGAGTACTGGAGACAGAATGCAGGTTCTCAGTGTGACTGCTCCCCTGGCTCTGAGTACTGGAGACAGAATGCAGGTTCTAGGTGTGACTGCTCCCCCGGCTCTGAGTACTGGAGACAGAATGCAGGTTCTCAGTGTGACTGCTCCCCTGGCTCTGAGTACTGGAGACAGAATGCAGGTTCTAGGTGTGACTGCTCCCCCGGCTCTGAGTACTGGAGACAGAATGCAGGTTCTCATATCCGTAGGGTCATAGCTGAGGTTTCTGTTGCCGCGAAGAGACACTATGACCATGGCGACTCTTACAAGAAAAACACTTAATTGAGGTGGTGGTTTACAGTTCAGAGATTTCAGCCCATTATCATGGCAGGGAGCATGGCGGCGTGCAGGCAGACATGGTGTTGGCTATATGTTGATCAGAAGGCAACGGGAAGTGGCCGGTGACACCAGGCAGGATCCTGAGCATAGGAAACCTCAAAAGCCTGTTCCCACAGAGACACACTTCCTCCAACAAGGCCATACCCACCTCAACAAAGCCACAGCTCCTAATAGTGCAGCTCCCTATTAGCTTATGAGGGCCAGTTACATTCAAACTACACATACAGCAACACTTTATTGTCTCCCCGGACCCTCTTTTTTCAATCTCAAAGACAGCTGCTTTCCTGGAATGCCTTCTTCCCAGGAAGGCTGGCTGCATGGTATTGGCTCAAATTCTGCTACTGGGTCCCCCTAAGTACCAAGAAAACAGAGAAATCAAGACTTGTAAGTACGTTACATTTCTACTCTGGATAAAATTAGGCTTATATTAGTCAAAGGAAGACTGTTAAGAAACTGGAGAGTCTGGGCATGCTGGTAATTGCTTCTTCTAATCCCAGAATTTGGGAGTCAGAGGTAGGTGAATCTCTGTGAGTTTGAGGCCAGCCCTGTCTATATAGAGAGCTCCAGGACATCCAAGAGTACACAGTTAAAGACCCTGTCTCCAAAAGAAGAAAAGGAGAGGAAAAAAGAAAGAAAAACAGGATAAAATGAAGAAGTTTGGATTTAAAGAGCTGACAGACTTAAAAGTCAGAACTGAGGGCTAGATGGATGGCCCAATGGCCAGAGACACTTGATCCCTGAACCCCAAAGTGTCAGTGGAGAGCCAACTCCTGAGTTGACCTGACCTGTGTGCACTCATCATGGTTTGTACCTGCCTATATGCATGTGTGTACATGCAGGATAAACATTAAAAACCACTCGTTCAGTGCGTTTGACTCAGCGCTGGCCTTTCATAGCTCTAGGCTATGAATATTCTGATGGTTTATGTGCTGTATCTTTTCCCCTCAATCTTCTTTAAAAAATAATTGTTAAGACTTTACCTGTTCAGATTTTAAAATGATATTTAGTAGTCACATGGTGACTATCCTAAGATCATGCAGTCTAGATCCCACAGAAAAGCCAAGCTCCCAAGCGGCAGAGTGTTCGGGGCAGGTAGACGTGGCTAGGCTGCTGTCATTGGACTGAACGTGTCGACCTTGCTTTCTGTTTCCCGCGCTGCAGATCCAGCTGTGGGACACTGCAGGACAAGAGCGGTTCAGGAAGAGCATGGTTCAGCACTACTACAGAAACGTGCACGCTGTCGTCTTTGTCTATGACATGACCAACATGGCCAGCTTCCACAGCCTGCCATCTTGGATTGAGGAATGCAAGCAGCACTTGCTGGCAAGTGACATACCTCGCATCCTGGTTGGGAATAAATGTGACTTGAGAAGCGCCATCCAGGTGCCCACAGACTTGGCACAGAAGTTTGCTGACACACACAGCATGCCTTTGTTCGAGACGTCGGCTAAAAACCCCAATGATAATGACCACGTAGAAGCGATATTTATGACGTTGGCTCATAAGCTGAAGAGCCACAAGCCATTGATGCTTAGCCAGCCACCTGATAACAGAGTTATCCTGAAACCCGAAACAAAGCCCGCGGTGCCGTGCTGGTGCTGAGTCACAGGTATGCCCCTCACGGGTCTGACTGAGTCTGAAGCAGTGTGATTACGTGTGTAAGATTAACTCTTCAATATCATGGCTCATCCTGCTGGTTCCGTCGTTGCGCTGCCTTTTGTATTTTCATCTTCTTACTAAGTTTGTCACTGTGACCGTCCAAGGAGAAGGCCAGTT
Organism: Chionomys nivalis; assembly: GCF_950005125.1. Classification (NCBI taxonomy): domain Eukaryota; kingdom Metazoa; phylum Chordata; class Mammalia; order Rodentia; family Cricetidae; genus Chionomys; species Chionomys nivalis. The sequence goes on along the minus strand of NC_080109.1, from coordinate 24,886,012 downwards.
TACAGCTGGGATGGAGAAGGAAGCAAAGACGGGACGACCAGGCCTTCTTTCCAGTCCCAGGCCTCCCGTGAGCATGATGGGACCTCAAGGCTCAGTGTGGCGCCCACGCCGTGTTCCTGGACTGGGAAAGAAATGTCGTGTAGCGCACACTTACTGCGCGGAGCTAACGGCAAAAAGCGAGTTACCGAGGTGCTTTTTATTGTAAGTGGCATCTAAGTACTAAAAAACTAATCAAAAGAATCCAGACAGTTGTAATGGGAATTTATTTTAGCCATGACTTTTAATTAAAATATCAGATAGTTGCAAAGCTGGTTCCTGATGCCCCTGTCCTCCACCTATAGTGAGTTGGTGACTCAGGGCTGGACTCTGGCAGCGTCCGTTCTGCCAGAGCTCTGAAGGCACGCCTCAAGTTCCCGACTGCGTGGATTCCTGTCATAGTAGCGTTGGGTTAGTTTTTTTAAATGTTTGCGTTTTATGTCCACAAACTGTTCCTTTGGACAAAAGGGATTAATTTTTTTTTTCTTTGGTTTTTCAAGACAGGGTTTCTCTGTAGCTTTGGAGCCTGTTCTGGAGCTTCCTCTGTAGACCAAGCTGGCTGCAAACTCACTGAGATCCACCTGTCTCTGCCTCCCGGGTGCTGGGATTAAAGGTGTGCACCATCACCTCCCGGCTTGAAAAATATCTTAACTGCCCCTCAGTGGTGAAAGAAATAGTTTAATTTTTTTTTCCCTAAGCACTTTTAGTTTAAATTTAAGACTTTGCACAAAGAACAGTGCACATTTCCATATGAAGCTCTTTGCGGAATGCTGTGTAAGCCGCATTCAGCCTAAGTGTGCACATCCTCGTTCTAACAGCTTGCAGCCCTGGGCAGTTTTAGAGGAAATTAAGACAAAATAGATTTTACTTAAATGTTTTCAGAATGTGGGAAACAAAGGCACTCCGACCTAGTTTCATTATTCTGAAGGTCCCAGTTGGAAAATTCAGTTACAAAAGCAAAATTTTCTATTTAGTAAGCTAAGTGAAAGTAAAACTTTTATGAAATGGTTGTCCAGTTTTAAATACTAGGGCCAGGATGGCTTTACTTGCATCTAGAGAGATTTTTCTTTTTCTCTTTTTAAATACAGGGTCTCACTTTGTAGGCCTGACTGGCCTGGGACCAGGGTGGCCTCCGACTAACAGATATCCCCCTGCCTCATCCTCCAGCCGCTTGGGATTAAAGGCTTGTGTCACTAGAACTAGCCTTCTACAGTTTTCCTGATCGTGCTATAATTAAAGATTTAGCCAAATTAATGCTGACTCGGGAACTGTTTTTCTAGTGAGACATAATGGGCGCAGTAGCTGGGCCGTGGCCGTGCTTACAGAAGGGCGTCTGTTCATTGTTTTCAACACTGTACAGCTGGGGAACAGAGAGGCTTTCCGGGCGTGTGCCTTCTTCCTACTGTTCTTGGGATCGTCTCTTCAAGCACTATTAATAATTATTTCTCTTTTTAAAGTAGCAGACTGTTTCTTTTTGTAAGGAGTTAGTGAGCTTTCTTTACAATTCTGTGAAAACCATTATTTTTCCACTTTAGTATTTATTAATTAAAACATTTGTCTCTCATTTGTAGCGACCTACTACTTTTAAGTTTTTAGTTTCTTATTTTAAAAAGATACTTATGAGGAGAGCAAGATTAGGCCTTAGATGTAGCCCAGGGTGTTGGAAGGCACTTCACTGACTGTTGACCTGCGTCCAGATGGTGGTGAGCTGACCTCTAGTTACTAATTTTTTAAGCACAAATCATACATTTTGTATCTCTGTGAGTTTATTTTAACTGACATTTAATTGGAAGTATCAGATGTGTCAGAAAAATCTTTATCTGAGAACACCAAAGCGAACAACTCCCAGCTCTGTTGTGGTGGCTGCAAACCGCGGGATTGGCAGAGTTGTTCTTCACGTTTCCTCAGCAGGCTCGGTAGTTTTGCTATGAAACAGGTGTCACTCTTTCGTTTCTCCCTCGAAGTACAATAAATCATCTTTGCCACGAAGAAACGGTGTTTTGGTTCCTTTGTTTTCCGGGTTGCATATAAAATTAAAGAGCATACCTCACCTCCTCCCGTGTCTGCTGTGGTTTTTTAGAAAACATATATATCCTGCAGTTCCTTAATTTGAAAATCCAAAATCTGATATTTATTTCATCTAGAAACTTTCAGATTTGGGATCATTTTGGATTGGGAATTTTTAGATTAGGTGTTAAATGATGAGAAACCAAAGTCTAAAGCGTAAGGGTTCTCGAGAGTCCTCAGTGCAGACAGCACATGCTCTGGAAATGGCCGGAGTGTGTTTGCAGGGTGCACGCAGGTACTAGAGCAGGAGAAGGAAGAGTATGTCTCAGGCACAAGACTGTCCCCCAGCCCCTCTGGTGACTTGTCAGGGGCTACTGCGTCCCGCTGGCCAGCTGCATTACCTAAGTCAGATGCTGAACTGCATCCAGGGAGAGCTGGCTTCCTCAGAAGCTGGGTCTGCAGGTGTGTGTGCAGCCCAGCAGACGGTGTCAGATCACCTGCAGCTGTGGTTATAGGTAGTTACAGGTGCCTCGGGCACCCGACGTGGGGACTGGGGACTTGAGTCTTCTGGGTCATTAATTGGCCATGTTCTAGGTTTTCTAGAACATAACAATTCACTTGATTTATTGAAATGATCTTGTCTGTTTGTTGCTTACCAAGTTCTTACTCTGTGCCGCAGTGGCGGCAGGCTGTGGAGTTAACACAAACAAACAGGACTGTCTTTGAAGAACTTTAAATGTAGGTAAGGGCCTGGGGAGATAGCTCCGTGGTCAAGAGTGCTTGTTCTTTAGAGGATCCATGCTGGCCTGACAACCACCTATAACACAGCTCCAGGTGATACGATACCCTCTTCTGGGCTCCACAGGCACCTGCATACACACGGCATACAGTGACGCACACAAACATACAATAAGTGATAGGTCAGTGCATGGATGTCACATTAAGGAGCAAATCGGACTTCCTCTCGGGACAGTTTGACCAACAGTGAGCCCGAATGTGAATTCCCCACTTCTCTCCCTGTGTCTTCCCTCTGTAGTTTGTGATTTCTGACCTGTCTGTAGCCTGTGTGTTGTATGTCCAATCTGCCCCCAGTGCCTGCCCTGTGCTGCCTGTGTGTTATGCCTGTCCCTAGCGAAAGGCTTTGCTCTGTATTTATTTAATAGCCTAGGAAACATAGTATGGGAAAGTAATGATGAGGGCTTCTTTTTTTGTTTTACGTGCATTGGTGTGAAGGTGTCAGATTCCCTGGAACTGGAGTTATAGACAGTTGTGAGCTATCATGTGGGTGCTGGGAATTGAACCCAAGTCCTCTGGTAGAGCAGCCAGTGCTCTTAACTGCTGAGTCATCTCTCCAGCCGAAACGAGGGCTTCTTTACAGAACTCCTCAGCAGGTTTACCTGGAAAGAAACTGCTGACTTCAACTGACTCAACACTCAAAACCTCACACGTTATCAACCGATATCACATGTTGTTTCCAATATTTATGGTGGATATTCATTTTGTTTAAGGTTGCTTTCAACCTGTTGGCTAATTTCAATAAATGATTAACACACACACACACACACACACACACACACACACACACACACAGTATTCTGGCTCATGGAAGAGTACATAATTTTTTAAGAGTAGAACTATGCATTTAGCTTAGGTTGTAAAAGCTGATTGCATGGAAAATCCAAAGCATGTTAAGATTGGTTACATTGGGCTGGAGAGATGGCTTAAGGTTAAGAGCACTGACTGCTCTTCCAGAGGTCCTGAGTTCAATTCCCAGCAACTACATGGTGGCTCACAGCCATCTATAATGAGATCTGGTGCCCTCTTTGGGCGTGCAGGCATACATGCAGGCAGAACACTGTGCATATAATAGATAAATCTTTAAAAAAAAGATTGGTTACATTGTTCTCTTAAAGGCAGGTTAAACAAGCCGAGCACACATTAGGGCAGTGCACACAGTAGGACAGCGGATGAAACACATAGTCTTAAATAATCCCCAGGCAGATTATTAACTTGACTGTGAGGGCTAGCAAAAGTTCAGTCTCTCTGTAGGCAAGAGATGCTTTCAGAAAGCACTTCACCAAAGGTAAGTAGGACTTTTGTCATAGGGGATAAGTGTATTGGGTTGGGGCACAGGGTACTAAGTCTAGGGTCTCAGGCACCCTAGACAAGTACCACTGCACAGTTCTATCAACCTTTTGGACTTTTATTAATCCATCCATTCACCCATTCAGTTTTGAGACAGACACGCAGCCTCCTCACTGTGTAGAGGAGGATGACCTTTGAATTCTAATCCTCCTGCCTCCACCTCGCCAGCACTGGGATTATGGGTGTACATGTACTCTGCCAGCGTCTCAGTTAAAGCTTTGTCTAGGCTATCACAGTAAATCAGCTGTCACCGTGACCTCATTTCCAAATACCCTTTATTGCCACAGAATTCCCAGCAGAAGTGTGATGATGTCGTTACTCTGTTAAGTGATCGCATTTGTTACCCTTTTACGGTAATGCACAAATGCTCTTGTAAGCTGTCACAGCTACTTACACTTTTTTTTTCTTTTTTCTTTTTTTTTTTTTTTTTCAAGACAGGGTTTCTCTGTAGCTTTGGAGCCTGTCCTGGAACTAGCTTTTTTTTTTTTTTTTTTTTTTTTGGTTTTTTTCGAGACAGGGTTTCTCTGTGGTTTTGGAGCCTGTCCTGGAACTAGCTCTTGTAGACCAGGCTGGTCTTGAACTCACAGAGATCCGCCTGCCTCTGCCTCCCGAGTGCTGGGATTAAAGGCGTGCGCCACCACCGCCTGGCTTGGAACTAGCTTTTGTAGACCAGGCTGGCCTCGAACTCACAGAGATCCACCTACCTCTACCTCCCAAGTGCTGGGATTAACAGTGTGTGCCACCACCACTTGGCTTTCTGCTAATTTTACTCCCTTACCCCGAATCCCTTCTCTCCTGAAATGGGAACACTGCCTTATTTGTCCATGGATTTATTGACGATGACGGCCTTAGGGAAAACCCCAACTGGCCAGGTCATTCACCAGTCCGTTCTAGAAATTTCACCTTGGGACTGCCCGTTAGTTTATTTCTGTTTAGATGTTGCAGTATCCAACATCAGAAACGGTCGGTGACCATTTTCCTCCCTACTGAGCCAGAAAACTGGAGAACATTCAGTGTGGGGCTCAGTCAGAAAGTCAGGGTCAACCTCAGTGTCCCTGTGAGTGCTACAAGATGAGCCAGATTCCTACAAACTCCTTCTGAGCTGCTTCTCACCTTTTTCTTCTTAATTTTTAATTTTTAGGTAGGCGCTCATGTCTTGGTCGGCCTTGAACTCACTAGGTTGCCAAGGGTGATCCTCCTGCCCCCACCTCCAGAGTGCTGGCGTTCCAGAGTTACCCTACCATGCCTATTGAGTGTGGTGCTGGGACTCTACCCTCCCCAGCCCAGGCCTCTGAGCACCTTAGGCAAGCATTCTGCCAACTACATCCCAGGCCTGCTTTAGACTGATACCTGTACACAACAGTCCTAAACCACTGTTCGGAACCCAGCTCCTCTGGAGCCATCACCGGGGCTTCTTCCCCTTCACTTAGGGAATTCCTCCCGTGGACCTCAGAATGTCACTCAGACATCCTTGCCACTGTGACGCTTTGGCACTGCTCCACCCTGTGTACCCTCCTCGGTCACACGCTTATCCAACCTCCACTCTTGCTGGACAGACTTTCAGTCTTGTTTGGCTCCACCCCCCCCCCTCCAGCCTACATGCAGACATATTTATATGACTCTGTGCACATCTCACATTTCTAGCTCTCCTGTCTAAGCGTGTCAATATTTGTCAAGCCAGCCGTGTTTTGCCCAGGAGTCACGCGTGTCTCAGCCCAGTGTATGTGACCTAAGAGACCACAGAACCGAGTTGCTTGGCCTGTGTTTCCTGTCTGCCTTCATACCTAGAGCTCTGCCTAGCTCTTGGCCTTGCTTGTACAGCTTCGAATCTCATTCTGAATGTTCATTTATTACTGAGCATGCATATATCTGTGTGCTGAGGAGTGATGTGCTCAGAGGACAGCCCTGAAGTCAGCCCAACTTTTTTCCTTCCTCGTTGGTGAGTTCTGGAGACTGATCTTAGGTTTTCAGGGTTGCACAGTCCACCTGCTGAGCCATCCCACTATCCCTGGCCTCCACTTTCCCCATTTTATTTTTAATTTTTTAATGACAGGGTCTCCCGAGGTAGAGCTCAGATCAATCCACCTGCCTCTGCCTCCCAAGTGCTGGGATCAAAGGTGCGCTCCACCACAGCCGGACTCTCCTTATTTTAGAAGAGACTGACAGCAACTCTTTGGGTTATTGTGACAACTAAATGATTTGTCATATTTGTCATTTCTATGGTTGCCTAGCAAATTTCTTTGACCCCTAGTTGATAAAACAATTATTACCCCTCAGTTGTGGTGGGTGTGGGATAGCAAGCTCTTCAGCTAGGCCCTTCCTGTTTGGGTGTCCAGGACATTGTCATCTGAAGGGTAGCTGGGAAAAGTTGGACATCTGGGGTGGGGCGGTCAGCTCTCAGGGTTGGTCCTCCCAGGCATTTGTACCCTCCTCACGGCATGGCAGCTTCAAGTCCAGTGGACTTCCTGTACTATAGCTGGTAACAGCCTGCTCCTGTTGCCATTTCTAATTAGGTACAAATGTCTCTGAAGAGCAATTGAAACGGCTTCCTCTGGCTGCTGTGGGGGAGCTCTATCTGGAAAACTGTAGCCTTTTAACATTTCCACCCGGGGACTGTGGGAAGTTACTGCTCACAGCAGCCTCGTCTGTGCCATGCTAGAGCCAATAAAATCCTTGCGAAGATGAAAGCTATGCCATGCATTTGCAGAGAATGCACTTATACCAAGGACTATGTTACCTTAACGGTTCTTTCTCTTTTTTCTTTTTTTCTTTTTTTCCTTTTTTTTGTTTTTCGAGACAGGGTTTCTCTGTAGCTTTGGAGCCTGTCCTGGAACTAGCTCTTGTAGACCAGGCTGGCCTTGAACTCACAGAGATCCGCCTGCCTCTGCCTCCCGAGTACTGGGATTAAAGGTGTGCACCACCACTCTGCTTAATGATTCTCTTGACTTAATTTTCTTTCTTTCTTTCTCTCTCTCTCTCTCCTTCCTTCCTTCCTTCCTTCCTTCCTTCCTTCCTTCCTTCCTTCCTTCCTTCCTTCCTTCCTTCCTTCGTTTCTTTTGATTTTTAAGTTACCATCTGAAACAGTGGGTTGTTCATTATGACACTTTCTTATGTACACTGCTCTTATTCCCACCCCCTGCCACCCCCTGCTGGTTCCTCTTTCTCTCTGCCAATTGTTCCCCTTTGTCCCAACTTCCATATTCTACACATTCTCTCTCTCTCTCTCTCTCTCTCTCTCTCTCTCTCTCTCTCTCTCTCTCTCTCTCTCCTTTTCCTGCCAACACCCTTAAGGGTGCTTCCCCATCTTCCCCATATGGACCCCCTTTTGGTTTCCTGACCCACATATAGTTTAATGTACACACACACACACACACACACGGTTACACAGTTTTAAATCAAGGACCCTGACGTGAGAGAACACTTGAGGTATTTGTCTGGCTTATTTCATTCAGCGTAATATTCCTAGTTCCATATACTGTCCTGTACATGTTACTTCATTTTTAAAAAAGATCTATGTATCGTTGGGTCCCCTGAAGTCAGAGTCACAGGCACTTTGTGACCTGCCCTGTGGGTGAACCATCTCTATAACATTTTATTCTTCTTTTAAAAATACTTTTCCCTTCCAACTTCATGTACCTTTTTTTTTTTTTTGGACCACCTTGTGCGTGTTGGGAGCTGAACCCAGGTCCTCTGAAAGAGAAGCAAGTATTCTTAACTGCTGAACTTCTTGCCCCTACATAGTCTTTTTTAAGACTGCTAAGCCCAGTTATTGTTGCCAATATGTGATTGGGAATCTCAGGGACCACATTCAAAGAAACTGATGATCCCTCCTCTGGCATCTGTCAGTTGTGCCTCAGCGACTGGTTTTGGTGAACCCATCTTGTATCTATGGTGGAATTTTGGCTGGTTTGAACTTGTGTATGCAGTCACAGCTACAGCGACGTGAGTTCACGCCTGGAAAACACTGTGCTGAAGTAGCCCTCCTCTGGCCCTGGCCCTTGCAGTCTTCCCACCTCCTTTTCTGAGATGACCCCTGAGTATCAAGGGGAGGGGTTATGGTAGAGATGTCCCATTTAGGGTTGAGCTCTTTACGGTTGAATAGAATTCCATGGCTCTCCATCACATTTTTCTTTCTTTCTTTTTTTTTTTTTATTCATTCACCTTTTGATGGACATCTAGGCAGGTTCCACCTCTTAGCCATTAATGATGATTTTTAGAAAAACAAACACTTAGCCAGGGAGTGATGGCACACACCTACACATCTTTAATCCCATACTCTGAAGGTGGAGGCAAGTGGATCTCTTGAGTTCGAGGCCAGCCTGCTCCATAGAGCAAATTCCAGGACAAAGAGGGATACATATAAGACCCTGTCTTGAAAAAGAAAAGAAAAGAAAAAAAACAGAAAGAAAAACAAGAAAACAAATACTTAAGCCGTTGCTTCCTCAGGAAAGTCTGGTCTGATGTGCTTTTGTATCTGAAGTCTACGCCGTGTCGAAAAATGCACCCATCTTGATCTTGGCATTTTAAAAGTTAGAATTTTCTATCTTGTTGAAAATCCTTCCAAATTTAGACCCACATTAGACTCCGGACCCGTTTGTTAAAAAGACAAATGTGATACCTAATTAGTATTCAAGAGCACGTTGGGAGAGATGCCAGCCCAGCAAACAAGTTCCAACAAAGACACTTTTCACACAGCTTATGGTGGAACAGAAACCCCAGGAACAGGGCTAAGCCTGGCCAGGGATGGATGTAAACCGAGTGAGCTGTGAGCAGCCAACGGGCAAGCAGCACTCCTCAACGGCCTCTTCCTCAGTGCCTGCCTTCAGTGTGACAGGGATGTGTGAGCCAAATGACTTTCCTCCCAAGTCCTTCTGGTCATAACGTTTATCACAGCAACGGAAAGCGAACTTGGACAGTGTGTATTGAGTGTGGGCTCACATAGAAGTCAGGGGATTCCTTTTGGGAATCAATTTGCTCTTTGACGTGTGTCCCTGGGATTGAACTCAGTTCTCCAGGCTCGGCAACAAGCACCGTTACTCATAGCCATCTTGCTGAGAATCTGCCACCTGAAGAGTTTGGAGCCCCTGCACAAACTGCGTTGCTGGTGGTTTGTAAACCAGCCTTTTCAGGTGCTGTCTCTTCAGCTGACAGCAGTGCAACCTGTGGCTCTGTGGCCTTGTGATGCTGGGGCCTAGTATCCTCACTATGTAAGGCACAGTCAAGGGTTCCTGCTTGCAGGTTCATAGCACGGTGCAAAGAAGTGGTCTCGTTAATTCTGTTTATAATAGCCTTGATTGTAACAATCTCCGCATGTTGAGGCCAGTACCTTGTATTTGATTGCCACACAATCATCCTTTCTCCCCAAAGCATTTGACATTTGAAAATCACTCTTTAAACGATTCCTCTTGATTCTCTACCAATTTGGCTCCCAGGGCTTTACAAGAGGAAACGTTTCCTGATGTGATGGTTGAATCACGCTTTGTAAAAATGAGTAATTCCTGCCCAGCATGATGTTCTGGCTGTGTTGCATTGGGATTTTGCTGGGAACATGCGCCTTCCGAGTTTCATTCCAGGAAAGTGAACACACAGGCACTCTGATTTTGACTTCTTGGCTAAGCTCAGTGAGGTAGTAGCATCTCTTTCAGTGATGGAGCGAGGTACGGCACACACACCTGAAACCTCAACACTCGGAAGGCGGAGGGAGAATGGCAAGGGTGAGGCTAGCGTGGACTATACAATAAGACCCTGTTTCAGAAAGGGAACGAGAAACAACCAATTCTTCACCTCCTTACCACGTATTTTGACAGTCAGCGAGGGCCACTTCTGCTTGTCCAATCTCCGTGAACATGGTTCTCTGCTCCTGCTTTCCCACCTAAGTTACCCTAAGTCACCCCACTTGCCTCTCTGTGAATCTCAAGATTCTTCTTCTTTATTGGACTGACCTACATTAACTTAAGTCTCTTAGACACATAAATAAAATTGCATTCTTCTGCAACTCCCAAGGTCATTTCTAACATAGATGCCCCAGCTTGCTGTTCTGTGTTGTCTCCTCCTGCCCAGGATCCCACACATCCTAAGAGCACTTTAGCATAGAGCTATCTATATCCCCAACCCCTTCATTTTAAAAGTTTTACTCTTATAATTCAAAGCAGGATTTCATATATTTCTTTCTTTTTTTTTTTTTTTTTTTTTTGGTTTTTCGAGACAGGGTTTCTCTGTGGCTTTGGAGCCTGTCCTGGAACTAGCTCTTGTAGACCAGGCTGGTCTCGAACTCACAGAGATCTGCCTGTCTCTGCCTCCCAAGTGCTGGGATTAAAGGCGTGCGCCACCATTGCCCGGCTAGGGTTTCATATATTTCAAAGAAGGATTTCACTAAATCGTCCAGGCTGTCCTTGAATACACTCTAGTAGAGGTAGGCCCTGAAGTCGTGAGCCTCAAGTCTCAGGCTCTGCAGCAGGTAGGGCAGAAGAACCAGAGAGACACTGAACTCTGTGTAGTGTGGGCCCACTCAGCTGTTTCTGCCCAGGACAGAGGACAGAGGGGTTGACTCTGTCCTGTTACCTTCTCACAGATATTTCTACCATAATTAATTTATTTTCATGGGTGTTTTGCTTACATGTATGTCTGTGTGAGGGTGTCAGATCTTGGAGTTACAGACAGTTGTGAGCGGTCATGTGGGTGTTGGGGATTGAACCTGGGTCTTCTGGAAGAGAGGTCAGTGCTCTTAACCCTGAGCCAGCTCTCTAGCTCAGAACTGGTGTTTTGTAAAAGAGCTTTTGTTTTCTGGCTCTGCTTATCTCTTCCTTGTCCTCACGGCCTGAGAGCAGCTCACTTCCACTTTGGTTCAGTTTTGGAGCTTATGAATAGCAGCTGTCTGATGGAGGAGGTGGCTCTGGGCTACAGCTGGTGTCTATTTTTGCCCTGAGCTGCCTTCTAGCTCCTGATCTCTGCAAGGTTTTTTTTAATAATTAGTTTTGAAAGACCAAGGAGCTTTCAGATGGCCTGTGTAGAAGACTCAGAAGAAAACAAAAAGAATTGACCCCCCAACTATGAATATGCAAATATGAATATGTAAATAAAGTGAATATAAAAAAACTAAGTATTAACTAAATATAAATTGACATTTACACTGACATTATTAATCGATAAATGTCAGTATATACTATGCTGGGAATCTGTAGCCCAGTGGTAAATTACCTGATGTGTGTAAGACCGTGCTAGGACCACAAGAAAGCTAGTATTTATAAAAATAGTGATTATAATGGAGACAGATAGTGGCGCGTTATATTATTCTTTTCAAAAGATTGACAACTACTCATCATGCATGCTGAGAAACTGACTACAAATTAAAAGGTTTGCTTGTAACTAAATCATTTTAGAGGCAAAAGTATTTTAAAAAGCAGGCTTGCATGACAAATGTCTTTTTAAAAATTATTTATTTGTTTTTATTATTTTATGTACTTCGGTGTTTTGCCTGCATGTATGTCCATGTGTGATGATGTCAGATCCTGGAGTTACAGACAGTTGTGAGCTGACATGTGGGAGCTGGGATTCAAACCTGAGTTGTCTGGAAGAGCAGTCAGTGATCTTTAACTGGTGACCATTTTCCAGCCCTGTGGCAAATGTCTTTACCCAATAAGTTGTCTTACCAGCCCATAGAGGCCAAAAAAAAAAAAAATATTTGGAAGCCAGAAGAAGGCGTCAGATCCCTTGGAACTGGAGTTACAGGCATTTGTGAACTGCCTGATGTGGGGGCTGGGAATTGAACTCAGTAAATGCTCTTAACCACCTAGCCATCTCTCCAGGCCCCTTGGACCTGGATGTTTTGTCTGCACACAATAGCTCCACTTTTGAGGACACATCTATGAGCCAAACTCCTAAGAGCAATGTTCAGAATCAGTCACAGACAGTGAAGACTGTGACGGCAGGGACTAAGGAGCATTCGACACCTTTTCCCCAAAGGGGAATGGCAGCCAGAGAGCAACTTAAAGAGCATGAATCAGGTCGGAGGGTTCTCTGATATCAGTGCAGCCCTTAATGAAACCTGATCCATCCATTTCACAAGAGGGATTAGATACCATTGGGCCCAAGAAACTAAAGAAAGGCAATGGCTCAGATACAATTACGTCAGGCAATGTTTGCCGCAATCAGATTCAGTGATTCTTGCACTTGATATGTTTCTAGCTAATAGCCTTTGGGAGGCTTAAAATTGTTTTATGGTTTTTTTTTTTTTATTCCAGATCTGAAAACATAAAGCAGGATTATAATATAATGAACTCCCTCGTGCCCCTCTCTGAGCTTCCACACAGGGCCAGCCTGTTTCTGTTTATGCCCCAGCTACTTTTCCCACTTCCTGTATTATCTTAAAGGCAGCGCCAAACCTTGTGATGGCTTTGAAAGATATTTTATCCAATCCTGCTCTGCTGACTGGAACTTTACCCCTGTTCTCTGGCAACATTAGGTATCACTGCTTGGGTCTTAATACAGCCTCCAGAGAGAGGTTTCAAGACAGTAACTGCCATCATTTCTGTTTACTTTTAATCTTCTCTTAATTACTTGGGAACACTACCATGAGCATTAGTTACTGAACTGCATTGCAAGGCAGAGCTCCAGGGTGTTTTTGGGCAACTCCATGCAGATATGGGCTCTGTGAGACTGGAGTCCAAGAGGCTCTACATTTGACAAACCCTTATATAGTCATTGACTCCACTGAGGTTTGAGAGTTAACTCAGGAATGTTGTCAGTGGTTAATAAGATGAATAGGTGGTGGCTGTAGTGTTTAAACCTTCATGGAGACCGCTGGACAACCAACTGCGTTTTCCTGATGCTCCCCCCTCCCGTTCCTTTTGCTGGATTTCATTTCTCCCTGATCTGAGGCTCTGAGTCTCAACTCTGATGTCCCATAGTAGCTGTGCCAAGGCAAAGTGCATGGTATTTGAAATAGTGATTGATTGCTGTCAGGTTTCTGACTGTATGCCACATGCTGTGGGTACTTAGGTAGGCATTACCTACCTAAGAATTCTTGTGCACACATGTGTATACATACACAAGTATACATACATACAAACATATGTTCATCCATGCATGTAGGTTGAGTATTATAATTTTCATATGTAATGTTACATACATTTATAATATTATAAATATATAACCAAGATATTATAAATATCTTATAGCTCTTTTAGAAATTAACTTAGTTGTTATGGGGTGGATGTTACTCCTTCTAGTATATATTTCACTCAAATGACAAGTTGGAATACTGTGGGTTATTTTTGTTGTTGTTTGTTTGTTTTTTGAGACAGGGTTTCTCTGTAGCTTTGGAGCCTGTCCTGGAACTTGCTCTGTAGACCAGGTCGTCCTCGAACTCACAGAGATCTGCCTGTCTCTGCCACCCAAATGCTGGGATTAAAGGCGTGTGCCACCTCTGCCCAGCTGGAATATTGTTTTGTTTTGTCTTGATTTGTTTTTTGAGACAGGGTTTCTCTGTGTATACCTGGTTGTACTGGAACTCACTCTGTAGACCAGGCTGACCTCAAACTCACAGAGATCTACCTGCTTCTGCCTTCCAAGTGTTGCGATTAAAAGCATGCACCATCATTGACCGGGTGGAATACGATTTTTTTTTAAACTCTTTTTTATGGGTTGGCAAGATGACTCAGCCAGTGAAAGCACTTGCTGCTGAGGTGTCGGCAACCTTGGTTTGATCCCTGGGATCCATACGATGGAGGGAGCTGACTTCCACAGTTCTCCTCTGACATTCACATTCGTGCTCACACACACACACACACACACACACACACACACACACACGCCCTCACACACACGCACACACAGAGAAAGACAGATGAAAAATATCACGGGTTAGGCTGTGTGTGTGTGTATGTGTGTGTGTGTGCACCAGTGGAGGGCAGGGGACAACTTCCAGGAGTCCACTCTCTCTTCCCACCACGTGGGACGAACCCAAGTCAGCAGGCTACAGTAGCAGCGGGCACCTTTACTTGCTGAGCTTTCTGGTCATCCCTGATTTAATTTTTATTTCAAGCCCTTTGCTTTGTTTTGAGATGAGGTCTCACTGCAGAGCCCTGGTTGCTCCTGGAACTTGCTTCGTAGACTATGGTAAGTTTGAACTCATAGAGCTCCTCTTGCTTCTGCCTCCTGGGCACTGGTATTAACAGTATGTTCTGACATACCTGGTTTATTTCCATCTGTGTAAAGGCGCCGGAGACTTCTCTATCTTAGAGAGGTGTTCTCTTTGCTGGAGTCTAGAATAGTGGGTCTCAACTAGTGTGTTGTGACTCATTAGACTAACCTCTATCTCCAAAAGTATCTACATTACAATTCCCATTGGTAGCAAAGTTACAGTTATGAGGTAGCAACGACCATAATCTTATGGTTGGGGTCATCACGACATGAGGAACTGTACTAAAGGCTGCGGCATTAGGAGGGTTGAGAAGCACTGCTCTAGAAGGATTTAGGGAGCTGCCTACTACCCATGGCCGGATTTAATTCCTTGTGCTTGGTGTGTACGATGAAGGAGAGGACAGTTTCCTCCATGAACCAGAACTCTTCCTCCACAGCAGACAACTTAGGGAGGCACAGGTGTACACCTGCTGGGACTAATGAACCCATATTTTGTATTTTGGCAGATAACTGCATTCTAGTTTGATCTAGTTTACTGTAGGCACCAAATGTGCTGTTTATTAGCCCTCTTGAAATTTGGGGTTTTAAAACAATTAAAAAGCTATTAAAAGCTCAATCTGGTGATTAAAAAATTAGCTCAAGTTGTTTTTGTTTGTGATCGTGTGTGTGTGTGTGTGTGTGTGTGTGTGTGGTGCTGGGGATGGGACCCAGGGCCTCACACGAAGTGAGCACCCGCCACTCAGCTATTTCCCAACCCAGCAGATTTCTTTCTTCTCTTCCTCCTCCTTCTCCTCTTCCCCTTCCTCTCCCCCTCCCTCGCCTTCTCCTACTTCTTTTAGAAAAGGTCTTATGTATCCAAGGCTAGCCTTGAACTCACAATGTAGCCCAGGATGACCTTGAATTCCAGATTTTCCAGCCTCTGCTTCCCAAGTGTCACTTGCCTGGCCTTTGCGTTTCTTCTGAAGACACACTAGAACTAGGTCATTGTTTTATGTCTTCTTGCCAGAAACAGGATGAGAATAAATCCTCACCACAAGGGGCGCTGAGCCACAGAGAAATTCAAGGATTGTTTCGTACTCAAGGGCTGAGGGTGAAGGCTGGTCCAGCAGGAGTGGTCAGCAGGTGGGAGATGCTGTCACTAACGCCATCCACGCTTTGGTCGCTCAGACCCCAACCATAGGGTTCGCCCTTCACTCACTTTCCAGTGACTTATTTTTGGTTCTGGAGAGCAAACCCAGGACGTAACGGTTGATGGGTGGGATGTGAGTGCCCTGCCCCTGAGCTACATCCCCAGTCCCGCAGCTCAGCTCTGCTTTGATGGACAGTCCTTGGTGGCTCTGGCGGTACTGCCTGGCCCAGGGTGCTCCCTTGATTTCTTCGTCTCCTTGCCTATCTTGTACTTCTATGTGTGGTTCTACAAGATGCTGTCATTGACAAGCTATCTCTTCCAGGGCACTTGTGTCTGGTCTTCTGTCACTATATGCCTTACATATTGTGTGTGTGTGTGTGTGTGCGCGCGCGCGCGCGTATAATTCTAAGCTTCCTGAGGCCAGAGGAACATTTTAGGCATGCTCACTCTCTGCCTTACTCTCTGGATAGGGTTTCTCACTGAAACCCTGTGGCCAGCAAGCCCAAAGTGATCTTCCTGTCTCCGCCCTGTCCCTGCCCCTGGCCCAGTTCTGAGATCAACATTGAGGTGGAGGCCACACTAGCTTTCTGTGGGTGCTTGCTGGGAATGTGAACTTGGGTCATCATGTTTGTCACCTCCTAAGCCCCAAATCTCCATTTTAATCCCAGCACTTGGTAGGCAGAGGCAGGCTGATCTCTGTGAGTTCAAGGCCAGCCTGGTCTACAAGAGCTAGTTCCAGAACAGGTGCTAAGGCTACAGAGAAACCCTGTCTCGAAAAACCAAAAAGCAAACAAAAGAACAACAACAACAACAACAAAAAACCCCAAACAAACAACAACAACAAATGTTTCTTTTTTTAAAAAATATTTATTTATTTATTATGTATACAATATTCTGTCTGTGTGTATGTCTGCAGGCCAGAAGAGGGCACCAGACCTCTTTACAGATGGTTGTGGGCCACCATGTGGTTGCTGGAATTGAACTCAGGACCTCTGGAAGAGCAGGCAATGCTCTTAACCGCTGAGCCATCTCTCCAGCTCCCCAAATGTCTCTTTTATAAGAGTTGCTGTGGTCATGCTGTCTCTTCACAGCAACAGAAACCCTAAGTCCTACCCCTGCTCATCCAACTCTGCCGCCAGCCCTGACTCCTGAGGTTCCTGCAAAATCCAGACACACTCATTTCAGGCTTGGGGTCTGGCTGTCTCTCCCCAGCCCGGGATGGAGACTCGTGCTTTGTGTCACCCTTATGGAGGTAGGGTTTCCCCGACCCCCCCTTATGAGGCTCACCCCTTCCCCACACTCCTCCTTTGCCCATGTCTACCCACCTGAGCATGTTTGGTTATTTTCTGGCTTGTTAGCGATGTTTCCCCCTTGCTATGGACTCTGGGCCCGCTCTATGTAAGGCTGCAGAGATGTCGGATGGACAAATAGAGAACATGGCTTTAGGTTCCGCCATCAATTACTTAAGAGTGCGCCCTCCACATACAGGGAGACACTGATCTCTGGGCACCTGTCCTAGTTAGCTGGAGAGTCAAGGCTATTATAGAGAGGAAGAAAGGGGCAGTGATCGCTGCCTTTTTTTTTTTTTAACTACAATTTTATTATTGCTAGCAGGGGGCGTATGTGCCGTGGGTCAGAGAACAATTTGCAGGAGTTAGATCTTTTCTTCCCACCATCTGGGTCCTAGGGATTGAATTCAGCCCATTACACTGGTGGCAGGCATCTTAACCCGCTGAACCTTCTAAACCAGCCCTCAGAATAAGACTTTATTTTAAAGATTCGTTTACTTTGAATCATGTGTATAAGTGCGTATCCGTGTGAGGTTATGTGCGCATGTGTGCGTGAGCCGGCAGAGGTCGGACGAGGCTGTCACGATGATCCCTGAAGCTGGAGTTAGAGGCAGGCATGAGTCACCTGACATGGGTACTGGCGGCTCTAGTCCTCCAGCAGAGCTGTGTGTGGTGTTTTTGTTTTGCTTGTTTGTTTTTGGTTTTTCAAGATAGGGTTTCTCTGGCTGGCCTTGAACTCACAGAGATCTGCCTGCCTCTGCCTCCCGAGTGCTGGGATTAAAGGCATGCGCCACCACGGCCCGGCTCCAGTGTGTGATCTTAATGGAGCGAGTACCACTGAGTCATGTCTCCATCCCTGTGCTGGGATTGCTAAACAACTTACAGTGTGAAGTTCCTTTAGTAATTTAAATACACAGGTAGGCACACCGTGTGGACATTGTTGCTGCTTTTCTTCCCTAGATAGTCAAATAAATAAATAAATAAAGACAACAGAGGATTTTATATTTTGTTTAATACTTGCATTGTTTCTATAGCGCAATTATAGCAATCTTTAAGTTTACTTTTCATTACAAATATTTGTCAAGTTTTGTTTCAGAAACATTTTTCCTACTTTCTTGCACATGCGCTCAGACACACTACAAAAAAATTCATTCATAACACAGTAAGGGCAAACATTACTCATGTAAACATCTTCCATTAATTTCCCATAATTTAAAAAAATCATAGAATTATAGATATTGAATAAGGCTCATAGATTTAATTCAGATTCCACAAAAGACCAAAAATGTTTTTTTTTTCTTTTTAAACTGTGATGTGGCTGACTTTTGGTTACAATCAAGGCCGAAAGCATAGCCCCTGGCTTACGTTCTGTAAACACACCTCATAACCCAATAAATGCATTTTAGGGTAGAGAGAACATAGAAAACCCAGGAGGAAAAACATTTGAAGAAGGGAGCTAGAAATCATGGACATAACTTCATAGCTTTCTTATCAACCACAGGCATGACATACGTAGTCCCTGTAGTGTGAAGGTAAGGATAGTAAGCCAAGGAGACAGCGGAGGGTGAACTGGCTCAGTGTTCATATTGCTAGTGTACACAGTGAAAATTTGTCGGATTATTGTTTCATTATATCCAGGACCAAAGATGGATCGGGGAACTCACTCAAGTGGCATAATGATTGTAAAGGATTTTTTTAAAAAAATTTGTTTTGTTTTCCTTTCCTGTAACTCAAGCATCAGAATTGGGAGGTATGTCTTAGGTACACGAATGGTCTTCATAGGACATTTAACAACTGCGTGCGTGCGAAGTCACAGACAGGAGTCAAGGGTTTCCATTATCCGCGGAAGTCTCCCTCTCTGGTGAAGTTGGGTGCTTGGATGCATAGTCTTCCAGAGCTGAGACAGGATATGGACTGTGCTGAGAATGGCCCCCCCGCCAGCGGCTGCCCTCCCTCTCAGGACAGAGGGAGGTCAGAAGGCAAAAAGCATTGGTAAATCTGTGAAGTCCCACCCCGGGGTCTGGACCCCAACTCCACTGAGGGTAGCCTCCCTGACATTGTGACTAGGCAGTTAGGGGTGGCGAGAGAAGGTGGCCGGGAAACCCGCGGCCAAGTCTGGTTTCTGATTCTGCTGCCCTGCAAAGAAATTGTGCTCCGATAACTGCACCGGTGTCTCTAATGCCTCGATTCTCTCGCAGGCCCCTGAGAGGCCTGCAGGGAATCACTAAAAGGTAAACACACCTCCATTAGCACCGAACTTACCACCAGAAAGCGGCTGAGGCACTGGGGAAGCCTACCTCACATCAGACACCACCCCGCCAGGAGGTGGGCGCCAGTCAGAGGGCTTTGTAGGCTTTTGATTTCTAAAAATGAAAATTGATCTGCATTATATCTCAATAGACTCATAATTCTCACCAAAAATTTTGTCATGTTTTAAATAGCACTGGAATAATTCAACTTCATTTAAATATATTCATTCTACCATGAAAATATTTCATACAAACATCTATTTACATACAAACACATTGAAATTTGTGAAAAGGGTTCCCACCCCTGCAGCTGTATGGCTTGAAATAGTTTCATTGCTTTGAATATGTATGCACACGTTTGGCAAATAAAACTTTTAAAATTTAGTATTTTTTGAAAACAAACCCCCCAAAACACCCAAAAAATAAAACAAAAAAATCCCAACACCTCCCCCAAAACAAAACAAAAAACCCTCCAAAAACAAAACCAAAACTAAGCAAAGCAAAAAGACCCCTAACACCAAGGCTTAAAATTTCTGAAGGGAAAAAAAAAAATCCAAGGTGTATATTGGAGGAATCTATCACGGTACCTCAAGTACCCTTACATTGAATATATTTTGTGAACCTTTGATCTGCAGCAAATAAACATTACAACTATCCATCTTGCAACATAGTTTTGCTTGTTTGTCTAGAACAAAAGATGTCTGGAATCTAAATGGCTACTCCAAAGACAGAACTTGAGGTGGCTGTTGGAGAACAAACAAAACCCAGAGCTTTTTGACCTTCTCAGAAGATTTTAAGTGTATTTTGCAGTGAGAAATTTAGATTTTTTTAAAAAAAAATCTATTAAGTGAAGATTAATAATAGTGCCACATACTGTCTCACAAGACAAACTTTTAATTCAGTGTTCATAATTGGTCGTGTTCCCCCCCCACCTCCTAGGGATGTAATCCAGGGCCTCTGGTTGCTAGGCAATCGTTGGACCACTGAGCTACATCCCCGGCTCAATGAAATTCTAATTGTCACAGTTAAATGCTGTAAATGGACATGGCCTCGTCAGTTGGCACACACACACACACACACACACACACGCACACACTTGTAAACACACCTCATAACACTTGTGTGTGCGTGTGTGTGTGTGCGCGTAGGAGCGTGCATGCGTGTGTGTGTTTGAGGGGGGTTTGGTGATAAGAAAATAGTTTTTCAAGTGTGCTGAACCCCAAAGGGTAACGAATCTGAACTCTAGTCCCAGTCAGGTTCAAAGAGGTCTTGACAAAAAATTTCCTTTTTAGTTGATAGGGGAGATCCGGGATTAAGCAGGTTAAAGTAAGAATAGGTACTAAAAACTCAAGTCTTCCCTGCACTTTGCATTTTTAGCCTCATGTCCTAAATTCAATCCTTACATTTGCTTATTAGTTCAAACGAATGCCCCCACTAGGGGGCATGCTCTGTAGATTAGTTCCTATTCCTAAATCTAACACAGGTAATAATAGTTTATCATAGAAAAGGTGCTAACGATGGATCAGGTCATGCGGGGTTGGACCGAGACAGCTCTGAATGAATGCCCTGGCAACCATGGCGTCAGGCGAGTTGTACAGGCCTCGGCTGTTTGGAAGACAGCAGAAGGGTAATCCTTTCCCCCCTACTACATAGCCTCTCAATCCTGTCTGTCTGTGATTTTGATCCTGATGGAAGACCAGATTTGCTTGCTTCCTGTTTCCTTCTACAGTAGACGCGAAGTAGAAGATGCTTTCTGAAGCTTTTCCACTTTGGTTCAAAAGAGAAACAAACCTCAAACTGCACTGGCGGTCAATTCTCTCTACATCCCCTACGCTCTACAAATACTTCTCTGCCTCTACACCCGGCCGTTGCGACCTGCAACGGAACTGCGTTATCTCGGGGAGGGCGCGAACAAGTGACCAGAATGGGTCCCACTCGGAGAAAGACACACAGACAGTGAAGCCAGACCGGAGAGGAACGCTAGACAGAAAGAGGCCGAGCAATCAGCTGGGCTGCCGTTCTGCACAGGCACCAAGGCTTCTCACATAGCAGAAAGAAAACTGAAAGATACGGGAAGCAGACGGGGAGAAGGAAGACGGAGCGGCTCAGCTGCGCGAACTGCTTCTGGGATCTAAGGGTCACGTACACAGCGCTGGGCTTGAAGCCCTGACTGTCTTCCTCCATTATGGAATGTGAAACGTAGATTAGCTAGCTCACCGGCCACAGTTCTTCAATCCATTTATATATTAAAAAAAAAAGGATGATTTATTTTTGGTGTGTGGGTGCGCGCACGCCACACCGTGTGCGGTCGAGGACAGCTTTAAAGAGCTGGCTCTCTCCTGCTATGGAGGTCCTAGGGATGAAACCCAGGTCATAGGCTTGGCAACAAGCACCTTTACTTGCTAAACTATTTTGCTGGTCCTCAAGGCCGCAAAATTGTTCTCGAGTTTCACTTGAATGAGATCTCTTAGAGTAGCCCTTTAGGATAGGAGTTGAGCCTCCACTGCAGCTGAGGCTGGGTTCCACCGAAAACCTGTGGGCACACCATCCGAGGTGGGATCTGCCCTCTCCTCCTCTGCCCCGTCTCTCCACCGAGTCCCATCACCCGACTGATGCGGCTGAAGAAAGCCATCTTTCTCTCTGAGGCAGCCAACTGCCTTTGGGCACATTGACACGAAAGCACCTCTCAGAATCCAAATCCAGAGACCCCATCCTTCCGTCACAGTTTACTGAGGGTCTCTGTCTACAGAATAGAAGCGATCCTATCCTGGTGACTTGTAGTCTGAAAAAACGATTCGGTTGTCTTGCAGGAGACCTCCTCAGAAGTCCCAAGGATGTTTCTCCTGAGGGAACTATCTTCTTAAGCTTTTCAAACAAGGCTGCGGCCATCTGTCCTGGAAAACCCCACCACCTAGGTGCAGAGCCGGAAGCTGGGTGTGTCGGGAAGCTTGTAAAAGAGCCCAGGGTGCGGCTATCACAGCTGAGGGCTGAGTCCTCCTTTCTGGGGCTGTTTGATGGGCAAACAGCGCAGCCCCAGATGAGAACACTTGTGAAAGCTGTTGTTAAGAGCAACGTGCAACTGACAAAAAAGAAAAAAGAAAAAGAAAAAGAAAAGAGCAAACATCCCTTGACCTGTCTCCTCCCTCCATCCCTGCCCATTCCCAGCAAACATCTCTATCCATTCTGAGCTCCCTCAAACCCTAACCCAACTCAGGCACAGGTAGCACTGTCGACAGCTGCAGGCCTCAGTACCGGTTCTTCCCAGGCTTTCTTGTGATGGAGCGACACCTTGGGGGAGGTGTCCCCCAAACTCAGCATTCATTCAGAGCCATCCAGTTACAGATCTAATGAGCTAAGCTAAAACAATGGGTTTTTCTCTGTGTTTCTGCAGTTGTGATTACATATGGCTTGTGAGGTGGCAATATACTATTGGTAGAGACCGCACAGGCGTGAACTCTTGGCTTGCAGAGCCTGGAAGCAGTTAAGTGCTCTGAGATCACGGTGGGGAGAAAGCTTTAGCTACGGGTCTGATTTGCACCTAGCCATCAGCGCGTCTGTCTTCCTGGCACTGGTGGTCAGGGAAGCGTTCTGTAGTCCGTGTCGGAATGCACGTTGGCTCTTGTAGTTTGAATTCAGTGAGCCGTGCCACAAGTCAGACTGCGCTAGGTTATGTACAATGAATGTGTACCCGAGGAGAAAAAAATTGCCAGCGCTACTGAATATCCTGCGAAACTATCACGATGACTGCTTAGAAACACCAATTTTCCTCTCTTCTTCCTGAAAGCGTATCTTACAACTCCTTTCGTAACTTAATGCAAACAAAGCAAATTCGTTTCTTCTCACATCCGAAAGCAAAGGTATCTTTGTTTACATGCGAGAGTAATAAGTCTATCATAACAGTCTGGCCCTATGGGCCAGGACTTTATATCAGGACATAAGAATGAGATGCTAGAGAAAGAACCAGAGAGACCTGCACACTGCTGTGAAGGCAGAGTCCACTGGGAAGCTTTCTCCCGGAAAGGATAGCTAAGATAGGGAGTCAGGCTAACGAAAAGGCTCAAAAGACTGGGCTTCAGTTCACTAGGAGAGTAACAACAAAAACAAAGCCATTCTACTGCAAGATACAGATCAAAGGTTAAAAGGCAAATGACCCTACGTTTATATAAAGATGTAATCGCTTCCTGCCCCGCAGATGGCATCATGCAAGGGTGACCCAACACCGTTTGCAATGGCCATAGAAAAAAACATCATGGAAAAAAAAAAAAACCCATCGACGAAAAATGACCAAAGAATCCCATTTCCCTTTTTCAGCTGAATCATTTGGTATCTCTGAACGTGGTCCAGATTTAGACTTCAACCATCAAAGAACATCATGCTGTCTACAGTTCGACAGTACCTCTCAGTAGGGCGTTGCTGCAAGGCTAGCTAATTTTAAATCTGGTATGAGTAATAGTCAAACCTAGTTAGTATGCGAGAGAGTCGTTGCTAACGCAGGGCGAGAGGATGTGATGTCACAGCATGAACAGTCCCTGGTTGTCCCGTTGACAGATAAATGTGGTGCATAGATCCAAGTTTCTACTCCAGGTCTCTGGACCCCAGGGCCAGGCCTTTCACTTTTGCTGGGTGGCCTGGAAGGCCTTCAGCTCCACCTGGTACCACTCGGGGGCTTCGGGCCCACTCTTCCCTGGAGGGCTGTGGTCATAGCCATAGGCAACGGTCAGCTCTTCCTCAGCCTCCACAGCTCGCAGCGTGCGGATGCACTTGATAGGCCCAAAGCGGGGGTGGACAAACCTAAACATCAAGATGGGAAAGGTCATTCCTGAGCCAAAGTGCAGGACCTCAGTGGCAAAGGGGAGCATCTTGTCCAGGTACACGGGCTGGGCATCACTCCTGGGTTCTCAGAGTGTGGGCACAGCTCCAGCAGCTGCAGCTCCAATAGGAACTCGTGAGACCAGGGGTATCTCGGCTCCAGATCTGCTGGGTTAGAACACTCGAGGCAGGCTGGGGAGAGAGCTCAGCTGGCAGAGTGTTGATCTAGTATGCATGGGGTCCTGGGCTCTCTCCTCATGCGTGGTGGCGCATGCCTATCCTTGGCTTTATAACGAGTTTAAGTCCAACCTGAGATATACCACATCCTGTCTTAAAAAGAAAACCCCAAATCCGAATACCTCTGACAGTGCACTAGCCTTGTGTTTTTATTTTTATTGTATCTGTGTGCGTGTGCACGTGTGTATGTGTGCGTGTATGTGCGTGTGCGTGTGTACGACATGCCATCACAGCACATGTCGTGGTGGTCAGAGGACAACTTGTAGAAGTTGGTCCTTTCCTTCCACCATATGGACCCCGGGGATGCAACTCAGGTCTCCAGGCTTGGTGACACATACCTTTACCTGTGGAGACATTTAGAGTCCCTTGGGGAACATAAGACAGAGGACACATCAAATGGGAAGAAGCCAGCATTTCTAGAACACTGGGATAAAACCAAGGGCCAAGTGCTCTCCCTGGGCTTACATTCCCAGCCTTGTGTATATGGTTCGGGATAACTTTCATGAGGTATAAAAAGCAACAACTCCTATTGGGCACCAAAGAGGCCTCCCTCTATCTTCATGAAAGGGGCCTCTAACTTGGGGTCAGGAGACTGGCTCTAAGTTCTGGTTCTGTGTGTATCACTGTGTTCCATTATGTTCCTGTTTTCCTGAATGTCACTTTCCTGATCTGTAAAATCACAACAATACCAGTGAGACTTACCCTTGATGGTCTCTGTGGTGAGAAAATGGGGTCACATGTAGCAAGCCCCTTACATAGCGCCTGGTACAAAATGAGACTTTACTATTAGTTACTATGCATGTGAACATGTTCATGCGTGAATATGTGTATAGGAGTGTGCGCATGCATGGATTATGTGGTATATACGTGTTTCTGTGAGCATGTGTGCACAAAGCATTCAGATTGAGCTCCTTCACAAAGATGTCTAGACCACAGATTCAGGAATTTTTTTATTATTGTGGCTTTTGGCTGAGGACATAGCTAGTGGTAGAGTACTTGCTTGGCACATACAAAGCCCTGGCTTAAGATCACAATTCGGTATACATGTATGTATGTATGTATGTATGTATGTATGTATGTATATATATATATATATATATATATGTTTATATCTATCTGTCTGCTGTCTATCTATAAACAGGTATGGTAATTTGAATGAAAATGGCCCCCATAGGCTCACAGGGAGTGGCATTATTGGGAGGTGTGGCCTTGTAGGAGAAAGTGCATCGCTGGGGGCAGGCTTCGGAGTTTCAGAAGCCCAAACAGGCCCGGTGTCACTCTTTCTGCTGCCTGTGGATCCGGATGTAGAACTCCCAGCTACCTTTCCGGCACCGTGTCTGCTTGCATGCTGCCATGCTTCCTGCCCAGATGACAATGGACTCACCCGCTGGACAATAAACCAGCCCCAGTTAAAGGTTTTCCACTGTAAGACTTGCCATTGTCATGGTAACTAAGACAAAAGTGTATTACTGTGTAGCACTGCTTGCCTAGGTAGACCAGGCTGGCTTTGAACTCAGAAAGCTCCACCTGCCTCTGCCTCCTGAGTGCTACGATTAAGACCTGAGCTACCATGCCAGACAATTTTGTCTTTAAGTTGACACACTTAATTATAATTTTTATCATATGATTTTTGTATGAAAATTAAATAATGTCCTGACATGGAGTTTTGATTAATTCCTAGAAGGTCCACTGGGGGTGGGGGAGCGGAATCTGATATTGATTTTTTGGGCCCAAGGCTTCTTTTCCAATGTTCTTGTGGCTTTATCCTCCTGTTTATTGTCATTGCCATCTTTTTATTTTGATGTGTTTTTTGTTGTTATTTTTAATTTAATTAATTAATTAATTAATTTTTCCTAGACAGTGTTTCTTTGTGTAGTCCTGGCTGTCCTTGAACTAACTTTGTAGACCAGGCTGGCCTCGAATTTGAGGTTCACCTGCCGCTGTCTTCCAGTGCTGCGATTCAGAAACTCAGTCTTCCGCCGTCTCAGACTTCGAGGAGCTGGGGTCATAGGTGGGCATCACCACACACAGAATATAATGAATCGGAATAGATGGAATATAAAGGAAGACTTGGTCTCGGGTGTTAAGGCTTGGCCAGGACACTAGGTACACATTGCACTGGGTCACTCTGCCTCCAGATCTGAGACCTAACTGACTGGGAGTTCCTGGGAGGAACGAATGAGGTAAAACATGCAAAGCATCCAGAGTAAGGCTAGGATATACGGGCAGAGCGTGAGCTTGGTATGTGTGAGCTCCTAGGTTCAATCTCTAACACGAAGAAGGAAGAAAAGAAGGAAGGAATGAGGGGAGAAAGAGAGAGAGGGACCCAGAATGAATGTTCAGAGGCTATGTCTATAGAAGTAGCACTGAAACCAAACCTCTGGGCCCAATAGTTCTGGACCTTAGTTGACACATTCCCGTATTTACATGTAGCGGAGTACTTGCGTGATTGCCCACTGGGCACTGTGTGCCAGACGCCAGTGAAAGGGGCACAGAGAAGTGCTGTTCCACTTGTATTAATGTATGCACTAATGCCAGTGACTCGAGGAAACACACAAACGCCAGGAATTGGAATCTGAAGTTTACATCACCCCATATAACTGAGTTTTGGCCATATTGGGCTTGCGAAACAAATAGCAAAAACACAATAAAGAAAACAGCCGGGCAGTGGAGGCACGTGCCTTTAATTCCAGCACCCAGGAGGCAGAATCTATGAGTTCGAGGCCAGCCTGGTTTACAAGTGAGTTCCAGGACAGCCAGGCTACACAGAGAAACCCTGTTTTGACTCTCCCCACCCCAAGCAAGCAAGCAAGCAAGCAAGAAAGCAAACAAACAAAAAACCTACTACCACCACCACCAACAAAGACAACAAAATAAACTAAAAATAAAACCTGCTGAGCAGAGACTGATTTTGCACAAACAGAAACTTCTCTTGTTTCCAGTTCTCTATTGCGCTTGGGAAAAAAGCTGTTGCTGTAGAGAAGTCACAGACAGGCTTGATTCAAATGAGGGGGTCTGAGTGGTGTTTAGGACGGTTAGTTGCTGTGGTTTTAAGCAGCCATTGTTAGGCTGGCACAGCTGGGAATGAGCTTTAGCTAAATTCACACTAGCCGTGGAGGCCCCACAGCTAATAACAGCATCCGTTTCGTTCCACATGACACACGTCCTTTGCCATTTTAGCCAGCCATTTAGAAGCAGCTGGGGCACCAGTACTCCACGTCACCTGGCTAGTCACTGCCGGGATGATTTCCATGGCGTCTCAAGGACGAGTCTCAGGAGCAGCAAGCTCCAGATCCTGGCAAGATAAAATGTCTGGAGCGTGGTCTTGCACAGTAGAGGGCAGAGGGCAGCAGCTACAGCGCCAAGCAGGGAAGGGCACACTCTATGGCTGAGCTGCATTGCCGTTCCCATTGTCTGTGTGCACATGCGTATGTGGGTTATGTCTGTACCTGTGTGCACACACTGTGTGTGTGTGCGTGTGTGTGTAAGCCAAAATACAATTGTGTGTGTGTGCGAGCCAAAATACAATTGTGTGTGTGTGCGAACCAAAATACAATTGTGTGTGTATGTGTGTGTGTAAGCCAAAATACAATTTTGTGTGTGTTCCACAAGCACCATCCACCTTGTTTTAAGTACTGCGTTACTGGGTTACTGGCCTGGAACGTCCTGATTAGGATGGCTGGTCAGTGAGCCCAGGGAATCACCCTGCTTCTGCCTCCTCAGTGCTCGGATTATGAGTGCCTTCCCCCATCCGCAGCTTTTTATAAAGGTGTTGAGTGGGGACTGAACTCAAGTCTTCATGAAGCCCTTGGATGACTTAACTGCTCCTGCCGTCCCTGGTCCTGTAATTCGATCTTTAAATGAGGAAAAAAAAATCTAAGGGCAAATAAGGACACAATAAAGCAGCCACCATATCTCTATGAGAGTCCTTCTTTTGAAATCACTTTTTCATCTCACGGCCAGAAAGCAGGCCCGTTTAGACCCTGAGCCTTAAACCACAAGGCTGAGGCTCATGGCAAAGGCCCTCCTCTCCCATGCTCTCCGTGATGCTGGGTCCCCAGGCATCCCACTTACATGTCATAGATGCAGTTTGGCGTGAAGGAGTGATTCGCCTTGTGTCCCAGGGAGGCACAGTACTTGGATACGTGGTTGTAGGGCTCGGGCACGTCAATGACTGTGTCCTCGTCAAGGGAGAGAGTGTTCCCATTTAGGGCCCAGTCCCTGCTGTCCACCTGCAAGACACAGGGAAGCGGCGCTGGAGAGGGCCTTTCGCACAAGAGCTCAGAGCATCGCAGAGGCACTAACTCATTTATGCTAACGCTTCATGGTTTGAGTACTGCAGACACGAGAGCTGGCCAGGACATCTTCCCATACAAGGATGGAGCGACCAGACAGCTCAGCTTACTGTTTATTGTGTTTTCATATAGAAGAAAAGGCTTTTGACTCTTTCCAAAGACATGCAAAAATAGCAGATAAACTTGAACTTAAAATAAACGAAGAAGAGGCTGTTGAGATGGTTCAGTGGGTCCAGACACTGACTTCCGAGACTGACTGCCCAAGTGTTCCGTTCACAGAACCCACATGGCCAGAGGAGAGAACCTTCTCCTGGAAGTTGTTCACTTGAACGATAGCACGTGACCCTCCAAATAAATGTTTTGTTTTCCTTTATTCCTGTAGGCCTGGCCGTCCTGGAAATCATTCTGTAGACCAGGCTAGCCTTAAACTTAGAGATTCACCTGTCTCAGCCTCCCAAGTGCTGGGACTAAAGGCATGTGCTACCACTACCCAGTCATTAATGCATTTTAAAAGTATCTATAAAAGGCCCACACCTCTGCTCTAGTGGAGGAATCAGGGTAAGCAGGAGACAATTTTGAAGCCAGTGTGCTCTCCTACCTGTCCAGGGCTCATCATCGTCTATAGCACAACCACTTGCCACCTTCAGGTTGGACATTGGGAGGCGAGCAGAATAGCCTAATGGCCCTTATAAAAAGGATCATGTTTTCGTAGAACTTGTAAATCTACCAGGCATGTCCAACACAAATGTCACTGCGAAACAAACGCCATCCACAGTTGGTGTTTATGAACCAAACAATCGAGTATCAGTCTCTTAAGTTTTAAGCAAACTTACAACTTTAAGTAAATTCAACAGCCTTGTCTTCATTTATTTTTACAAGTTATCCTTGGCCCCATGTAGCCCGTGGATCACAGGACGGACACCTCTCCTAGATAAACCAACCCTTCCTCCTATTCATTACATTTATATGTGACATCCAGTCAACAAACCAGGTATCTGCCACAGGCAGCAGTATCGATCAAAGTCCCCTTGGATTTCATCATTCCCCACCTATCATGTGACCACATAGCACTGATCGGCTGTGTGGAGCGTTGGTGGCTTTAAGTTGCTGTTAGGTGGCACTGGGTGCGAGGGGGCATGAGTCTTCACGGCGGAGATGCTAGCCTTGCTTGAACTCTGCACCTCACTGCATTTGTGACCTTGAGCAAACAGTTTCATCTCTCTAGGTTTCCATTTCCTCATCTACAAGATATTGGAGGGACGAAGAACGGGTTTAATATTTAAAAGTCCAGAATGCTTCCAAATTCAAAACTTTTTGAGGCTGATGGACAATTGGAAGAAGCCACACACCTGACCTCATGACAGGTCACAGGCAAAATGCAGACACAATAAAAAAATATAGGGACTGGAGAGATGGCTCAGAGGTTAAGAGCACTGGCTGCTGTTCCAGAGGTCCTGAGTTCAATTCCCAGCAACCACATGGTGGCTCACAACCATCTGTAATGAGATCTGGTGCCCTCTTCTGGCCTGCAAGTATACATGCAATCAGAACACTGTATATGTAATAAATAAATATATTTTAAAAAATATAAAAAAATACATAACTGCCTCCTAACTCTGTACACAGGAAACACTAAATCTCATATTTTGACCGGAGTCCCATCCCTAAGATAATTTAAAGATGCAAATATTTTAAAACCCCGGATTTCTAACGTTCTGGTCCCAAGCACTTCAGATAAGGGGTGTTCCACCTGTAATACACCCTTACCCCAAAGTCACCCTTCTCCGATGACTGTCTGGGCCTTCTGGAGGGCTGGGGAAGCACGGCCACCTGTGCGGATACCATCTGCTCCACCTGACTCTATTCTGTTGTCTTTTGCCTGCCCAGTTGCGCTGAATGTGTGACTAACTGGAACATTTTGTGGAATGCTCCCTTAGTAACCCCAGGAATATGTGACGAAGTGGAGACCGGAACGTGAGATGACAGTCACGAGCCTGAGCCCCGAGCATTAGCGACCGTGACGGGGCTCAGGGTTGTGCTGGAGGCTGCAGACTAAACAGACCCCGAAGAGTCAGCCACAGGCGAACAAACTTAAGCAGGGCCAGTTATGGAGTTCTAAAATATACCAGACTGGGTCTTAAAGGCAAGAGGTGGGGTGTGTGTCATAAATATGTGTGGGGAGGCCAGAGGATGTCAGGGTCCTTCCCCAGGGATTCTCCGTGTTTGTTTCTTTTGTTCTCCTTCCTTCCTTTTTTCCTTTCATTCTTTTGTTTTTGTTTTTGTTTTTTTTGGTTTTTGTTTTTGTTTTTTGTTTTTTTGAGACAGGGTTTCTCTGTGGTTTTGGAGCCTGTCCTGGAACTACATCTTGTAGACCAGGCTGGTCTCGAACTCACAGAGATCTGCCTGCCTCTGCCTCCTGAGTGCTGGGATTAAAGATGTGCACCACCACCGCCCGGCTTGTTATTTGAGACAGAGTTTCTCTGTGTACTCTTGCCTCTCCTGGAACCTTTTCCTCTCTTACTTTAATACCCGCAGTATGTCCTCAGATCCTTCTCTCTCTCTCTCTCTCTCTCTTTAATACCCGCAGTATGTCCTCAGATCCTTCTCTCTCTCTCTCTCTGATAGGCCCTTCATCTATACAACCCAGGCTTGCCTGGGATTCATAGTTCTCCTGCCTTAGCCTCATAAATGCTGCGGTTATGGGTGCACACTTTACCTGGCACACCCTCATGATTCTGAGAAGAGATGATGGGCGGATTGAAAAGAACTCATTTTCAAGTGTTGAGACACCAATGATCACACTGCTGTGCAATGGTCACACTGCTGTGCAATGGTCACACTGCTGTGCAATGGGGACACTGCTGTGCAATGGTCACACTGCTGTGCAATGGTCACACTGCTGTGCAATGGTCACACTGCTGTGCAGTGGTCACACTGCTGTGCAATGGGGACAGTGCTGCGCAGTGGTCACACTGCTGTGCAATGGTCACACTGCTGTGCAATGGGGACACGGCTGTGCAATGGTCACACTGCTGTGCAATGGGGACACGGCTGTGCAATGGTCACATGTAGGCCCATATTTCCGTATGGCAAAAGAGGCATTAGCCCGGTCTGCGCTGATTCATTAACAAAAAGTAGGGAACTTTCCTAAAAAAGATGTTGGGTGTGGTCTAGAGGAAATCTACAGCTGTAGCATCACCTGGCTTTCCTTCCTTCCTTCCTTCCCTCCTTCCATCCCTCCCTCCCTTCCTTCCTTCTTTTTCTTCCTTCCTTTCCTTTTTTTTTTTTTAAATTTATTTATTTACTTATTTATTATGTATACAGTGTTCAGTCTGCACACCAGAAGAGGGCACCAGATGTCAGTATAGATGGTTGTGAGCCATTGTGTGGTGCTGGGGATTGAACTCAGGACCTCAGCGTTCTTAACCTCCGAGCCATCTCTCTGGCCCCATCATTCCGCTTTCTATGAGATGGTTGTGGACCATGATAGTGGATTTATTGAAGCCCTTTCATCAATTAGGTTGACATTCACATCTTCCCACTTACCTCTTGGTGTGTAATTCGGACGCCATTATAAAAAGACATAACAGTATTGGGTCCCACTGCTACCTTGGAAAACAGCCCTTCTCCCGCACTGGAGATGAGAGAGTCCGCAACATAAACCCTAAACAAACAAACAACAAATAAAATCGTGAGGTTTTCAGTGTGATGTGCCACTCTTGATATCAATCACTGAAACCCCATTATGGTTATCCATGTGAATATGAGTACCATATGAATTCCAAATGACAGTTTCCAATTATTCAACAAAGAAGGAGACAGGGTGAGAAATTAAACCACACTAAGTTAGCAGCAGTAATGGAAGAAATAACTTTCATCTCTTTAAGAGTTGTATTCAAAATGAATTCCACCCACCTCCTTCAGACTTGCTCTGGCCAATGGCAAGCAGGAACTTCTTCATCTTTTTTCCTTCCCAAAACAGGGTTTCTCTGTGTAGCCCTGGCTGTTCTGGAACTCTCTATATAGACCAGGCTAAGCTCAAACTCACAGCATGTGCCTCCTGCCTCTGTCTCCCGAGTGTTGGGATTAAAGGTGTGAGGCACCGGCCCTGGTGACAACCACTTAGTGATAACTAGGGGCTTCTAATCCTCCTGTTTCCATCTCCTAAGTGCCCAAGTTTATGTGGTGTTGAGATCAAACCCAGGGCTTTGTGAACGCTAGGCATACCGACTGAGCTACACCCCAGGCCTCAAACGATGTCTTCTCCAGGCCTGGGAAGATGGGGCTCTTCCACAGGATTTGGGTTTGATTCCTAGCACCCACATGGCATTTCACAACCATTTGTAACGTCAGTTCCAGGGATCTTATAGCTGGATCTCATGGGGCATGACCTCAATGGTGGCTCCTTCCTTTCTGATGACTCTAGCTTGTGTCAAGTTGACACACAAACCAGTCAGCACAGTACTCGATAGACCTTTGTGAAAAAGAAACTAATGTTTATAGCTAACGATGAGAGAACATTTCCCAAAGTTTACTAACACTGTGCTCAAATTTCTCAAAGCCAGAAGACAGAGGAAGACCATTATTTAGTTAAATGCCAAGATGGATTGTTTCAGCAAAAAGCGACAATGAGCTATAGCCAACAAGCATTTCCCAACAAAGGGGTTAGAGGTCAGCTAACTCCAGGTCAATTCTGACAGTTCATTTTTGTTGATAAAGTTTTATTGAGATACAGCTGCCTTCCCCAGTTTAAGACGGTATCTGGCTGCTGTAGTGTTCAGAGGCGGAACTGAGTCTGTGCAATAGACAACACGGAGCCTCCAAGCGTCCACATTGTTACTTGGTGTTCTTCCACGGAAAGCCACTCCTAATCACTGCTTTATAAGAGAAGCACTCCTGGCTGTGGAACGGAGGGAATAAGAGCTTATGTCGCACCAACAAATCTTTCATTTCTCTGTGCACTGTGATAGATGGCCCTATTAGGAGGTGGGCGCCTGTAATTTTGGCTTATTTTATGGCCTGGAAATCTGAATTATTGCTTCCAGTTCTGCTCCTTTCCTGTGACAGAGTGATACATGTCACCCTTTTGCAGGTGACCTCACGACGTGGCACTTCGTTTGGTGCAGTGGGGCATGCATCCCTTCCTGCTGACTTTGTTAGCAGAGCGTGGAGGAGGCCCCTGCTGCCGGGTGTCAGGTGTTAAGAGACACGGTGAGTTTTGCCAGTCTCTTTCAGTTTCCATGGCCTCCCAGAGAAGAATATGTCCTGGGGGGCTGTTGTTCCTTTAGTCAGAGTCTTGGAATGAAGAGATGTGAAACAGACCTGAACCCGACTTGAATCCTGGAGTCCAGCCTAGTCTGGCTGAGCCTGGTGAAGCCCAAGCAAAAGATGGTTGAATCTAAGCCAACCCACAGAACCATGAGCATACTACAAAACACTGACCTCTGTAAACAGCTAAGCGGTTTGAGAGTATTGTTCTGCAGGATCTCACAACAGACTAGACTGATAGATGGATACAGTTGGTCCTGGTGTTTTGGGGTGAACACAGAAGCCAGTCTACTACCACTGGCCTTGGGCCAGGATCTCTTGTCAAAAAAACCATAACATTTTCTCCCTGCCTGTGGCACTGTGGGATCAGAGCTGTCACTTATACCAGGAAGAGGCTTGTTTCTCTGACTGGAGCAGAAAGTAAACAAGAGGTAAATCACACCCTCAAGGGCTGTCCTTACTCAGCAGACCAGCCGAGGATAAGCCACGCCCCAGGAGCTGTCTTTACTTCCTCAGCTGAAGGAGAATGAAGAGAATTTTGGGTATGGAGAATCCACGGTAGAGGGCAGCCTTCTTTATAGGTTAGGTATGAAATGGACAGACCTGACATGGAGGAATGCTTTAATGCTTGCTATCACTGCCTTTGCTTCAATCCTGTCTTCCCTTAGGAATAAAGAAGTTGCTTTATGTTCCAAGGGTCCTACCAGAGGTGTAGGCTAGGCTTGAAAGAGCATGGATTGCTCCCCTAGAGGACTGTATCATCAAGAACCCCGAGAGGGCCTGGAAGATGGCTCACTGGGCAAAAAACACCTGCTTCCAAGCCTGACCCAAGGCTGCACCTTTTCAGAGGGTGGAAGGAAAGAGCTGATTTCTAACGCTGTTCTCTGGTTTCTACCTGCATGCTCCCCCAATTTCCCAGCGTCCCCAGAAAGGGTGTGACCATCTGACTCAACACTTTACTGAGAGAGTTCATTCTAGAATTAGACATGAACCTGCTTGATAGTGTAGAGACCTTCTGTGAACAGCCTCGATATAAGAATATAATTGGTCTTCCTCAGAACGCACACACACTTACTTGGAAGTGTAGAGACCTTCTGTGAACAGCCTTGATATAAGAATATAATTGGTCTTCCTCAGAACACACACACACACTTACTTGGAAGTGTGCCAAGGAAAAGTACTCATTATGGAGAGGTGTGGCTTGAGCAGGAGCCCAGCCTGAGCCGAGAGCCACAGAAGCTTAAGGGTGCCCACCACCAGGGCCTAAACGGCGCGAGGAAAGCCACAAGGAAAGAGTTACCTCTCGGACTCATAGGGGTCTGGAAGAAGGACATCACTGGAGATGCAGGAGGAAGTCGATTTATCAAAGTGATACACGGAACCTGAAAGACAAACCAGCACGTCAGGTCAGGTGCAGAGCCGGGCAGGACATGCAACGTAAGTGGGGGGAGTTCCAGGCTGAGGCTTTGGGAAGCACCTCTCGTATCTGTTTACTCTGGTACATCTGCGATCCACTGTGAGAAAACATTGCCTAAAGTGGTCTCGATGCCTTCAGACTAGGCCCCAGCGTAAGACACAGACCAGCCTAGACCAGCCAAACCTCGTGGTGCAGCAGACATGTGGCTGCTGTCATAAACAGGGACGGACTGAGGAGCCTGCTTTTGTGTGTGTGTGTGAGTAAGAAAAACTGACTGACATTCGTTAAAGTGGGCTCCCCAGAGAAGAAAAGAAACTTCTTTGTAGGGCAATGGTGGTGCACACCTTTAATCCCAGCATTCGGGAGCCGAGGCAGGTGGGTCTCTGTGAGTCAGAGGCTAGTCTGGTCCATAGTGAATTCCAGGACAGCCTGGGTTACACAGAGAATCCTGTCCCCAAAAAACCAAATCAAAACAAAAAACCAAAACCACCACCACCACCACCAAAAACTTCTTCAACCTGCCCCCCACTGGACAACTTACTTCCAGATGTCACTTCAAAGTGTGGCCTCCCTTCTTCTGTGGCCGTGAGGGTGGCCAGTTTCCCTTCGAGCATCTCTCCATCAATAAACTTTCCGTAGAGCGCTGTCCTCTGATCAGGGTAGACATAGGCTATCTTCTCTCCAGTCATCTCCCCATCTTCATTGACTTCCCCGACCAGGCTGCCTCCATCCTGGTGGGAGAAACCAAAGCCCAGTGTATTATACAAAGTGTCCATCTGTAGGGCCTGAGTTCAGAAAGTTTCTTTTCTGCACTCACTGCCCCAACCTTAAGAACACCAACACTGATAATAACAGTGTAAGAACCTAGAGCTTCTGACAGGAGTCAGAGCTCTTCATGCCTCTGCAGATAGTCCCATGGTCACATATAGATACACTTCTGGAATGTTCTATGCTCAGGGACATGCATGCCTCCTTTAGAGTAGGAGACTGAAGTGTACTCAGTTACGGGTACTCTAGCTTGGTGTGTTATTTAAGAAACAAACACGTTACACTCAAAACACGCTTGCAAACATTTAAGGGAGATATAATTAAGCACACACCTGTAATATGTTAAGGGAAATATATTACAGCGTAACTATATTATAAATATATATTACAGCACACACCTGTACTCTCAACACTAGGGAGGCAGAGACAGGCAGATCTCTGATATCTGTGAGTTTGAGAAAATCCTGATCTATCCAGGACAGCCAGGACACATAAAGAGATGTTGCCTCAAAACAAACAAACAGACAAACAAACAAACAACTTCAGTTAAAATGTATTCCCCCCCCCTTTTTACAGCACTGGGGTGAACCCAGAGCCCAGGACCTTGTAGGACTGGACATGCTAAATACTCTACCTCTGAACTAAATCCGTATGCCCTTAAGCATACTTAAGAATTAGTTTGACCTACTCAAGTAAAAATAGAATTGTCTGTATTTTCTAAGGGCTAAACAAAAGACCTTGTCTCTTCCACATCAGTTCTTTCTTCTGTTCTTCATCTGTGACTCCCCAGCCTCCTTCCAGGAGAAGGGCCTGCTTTGCTTCATTCCATAGGACCCGCACCAGAGTAATTCTATGTCCTGGTAAGGGCCAGGGTCACAGCAGGTAACCAACTACACACACACACACACACACACACACACACACACACACGTTGTATGTGTGTGCTCCTGTATACGTGCATGTAACTGCATGGGTGAGCATGTGACACGGTGCGTGTGTGGAGGTCAGAGAACAACTTGCAGAGAAGCCATTTCTCTCCTTCTACTGCGTGGATCCCAAGGGACCTATCATGTTGCCAGGCTCAGTGGCAGGAGCTTTACCCACAAAGCCACCTCTTAGACATTTTTTCAGTTGAACTAGGCTACTGCAGCATTAGTGTTAATTTCATTTAGGATGCAAGGGATGGTTCCCTCTCATGGAAATCTTGACTGCATAACTCATCCATCTACGTCCTTTGTACGCTTGCTAAACAATTTGATAGCATGGCCTCTCGGATAGCTTGGCTGATGTCCTCAGCTCAAGTATCTGGGAACGGCTGCTTGTTGCAGGTTAACCCTCCGTGCTGCTTACTGAGGTGGGAATAAGCGGCGTGACCTACACGATTTGCTCAGCTCACCCCGGTCTAGCCGTTCTTTCATGGGGAGAAATGATCAGTTAAAGTAAATTTCAGAACTTTTGAAGAAAAACACACAGCGTCATTTTTCACTGGCAGGAAGCACAGTAGGGTGACATTCGTTGCTCGTCGTCCTTCTGAAGTTAATTCTTACTAACGTGTGATCTTTCTGTGCGATCTGCCTTTGGGGTGCCGCTGAGGCTCAGCGCGTTGGAGCACGCGTGCCTCTTACGTGCCATAGCTAACAGACGCCCACATTATGCTTATTTGAAGCCACAGTCTGTGTTTCGGGCCTCACCTTTTCCCTCAAAAGTTTATTTCTTTGGACTGACAAAATAGAAATCCTTTGGTTTTCAAAGGGAGTTATGAGTCTTTTAAATTGAAAAAAGAAAAAAGATGCATTGGAAGTTAAAAATCAAACCAAACAAAAGGGCTTACTTAGCGGGATCGCAGGTGATGTCTCTCGGTAGAGAGCTCAGCTAGCACGCACCGCACCCTGGTTTGGATCTCAGCACTGCACGATCTGGACGTGGTGGTGGCATCTGTAACCCTAGCACTTAGGAGGCAGAGGCAGGGGGATCAGAGGTTCAGGGTCATCCTCAGGTACACAGAGAATCCGAGGCCAGCCTGGGCTACAGAAGACTGTCTCAAAAACCAAAACATCCACAGCAAAACTTTTGTATCTTTAGTTCCTAGAGTGATCCTATAAGTACACTAGGAAGAATGGTTCTGTTTTCCCTTCTCTTGTTCTAGCCTGTTACAAATACTGCCCAACTACTCTATCAAAAAGCATCGGGTGGAGGCCATGGCCTCGGTCTGCCCACTGGCACCCCTGTCCGAAGGAGTAGTCACTGCAATTCTCTGTTGGGTGGGGATTAACAAGATAAAGGCTGCTTGGAGTGTCTAGTCTCCCTTTTCACTTACCCTCCCCTGGGTCCTAGGCACTGCCCTGTCAATTCCAGGAAGGCCCATGTCCCTCAAGAGAAGCCCCTTCTTCCACAGCAGAAGGGACCGAGAAGCCTGTTGTGGCTTTGGGTTCACACCATGCCTCTAATCTGAAGTTATTGCAATGAAAACCGGCAATTCAGTCTCTGACACTAATGCCTGTTTCCGTATTGATTCGGACTCCAGAGAGCAGAGGGGTGCCATCTTCCTCTTCCACTGTCATCAGATACCACACTTGAAGCAGGCGCCATCGACTGTTCTGGAAGCTAGCCATTTCCCAATGCTTCCTTCCCACGCCAGGATCTTCTCTTGGTATTTAATAAGACCACAGGGAGAAATGTTGCTATAGTGGCTGATGGGTGGTCCACGCTCTAGTGACTGGTCCCCGCCCGTGTGCCTGTAGTACTAATTGTACTCAGGGGACTATAAAAAAATGAGAAAAGAACATAAAGGTGGGAACTGACATGTTGGGGGCGTCTGGGGGGATTGGGAAGCTGAGTTGGAGGTGCATATGATGGATACATGTTTATAAAATTGTCAAGAACACAAAAGATCCTCTAAAAACAGTTATTGTACATTTGGGTTTCAAAATTTGGCTCCACCCAGTGAGATGAAGGCAGGAAATGGTCTCAGTGTACCTTCGATCTCATCAGAGGACTTCAGTTGATCCTAGTCAGAAGTGAAATGACAGGGAGTGGGAGTCGCTGGGAATTCCTGTTTCGTCTCTCTCCCATCCTCTGCCTACACGGGGCTCCACTCATTCTCCTGACAAGTCTCTCTCAAATGTCAGTAGCTCCCCAGCGTCGTGGAGCTCCGCCTGGCCACGCAGGAAGCCCACTCTCAGTGTTAGAACTGTAGGTACCTTGGCACCTGTTCATCTGCTTGTCTGCTTCTACCTAGACAGTCCCCAAACAATGTCTGTGGATCAGAGCCGATCAAGCGGAGACCTAAATGTTTGTGCAAGTCTTAGACAGAGATTAACCACATTCTTCCCTTAGAACACAGTTTCTTTTTAAAATTCTTTGTGCATGTGTATATGGTGTGTGTGTGTGAGAGAGAGAGAGAGAGAGAGAGAGAGAGAGAGAGAGAGAGAGAGAGAGAGAGGTGTTGCTTCTCTAGAGCTCCCACTGTGGATGTTGAGATCCAAACTCCAATCCTCATGATAAAACAGCAGCAGCTCCTAACTGCTGAGCCATTTCCCCAGCCTCAAACTTCAAAACTCCTAGCAGCTGGGACCACAGGTGCATAAACAGTGTCAAGTTCAACGGATTAAAAACACAATTGACTTGGCTGGGCACCATTGTGTGTGCCTTTAATCATAGCACTAGGAAGGCAGGGGCCAGGCTGGTCTACACATTGAGCTCCAGGACAGACAGAACTATGTAGAAAAACCCTTTCTCAAAAAATAAAACAACAACAACAACAACAATTATACTTAGACGATGTTGGATATCCTGCTCTGTCTGCTTTATTCCCTTGAGGCAGGGTCTCACTGAACTTGGAGGTGTGCCAGCCCCAGAGATCCTCAGTGAGAGCATTGGGGGGGCATAAGTGACCAAGCCAGGCTTTTTACTTGGTTTCTGAGGATTTGAACTCAGGTCCTTATACTCATAGCAAGTGCTCTTATCTGATGAGCCATCTTTTCAGCCACTTAAACAGTTTCTAAAGAATAATAATGTGGCTCTTCCTGTCTGTCTTCTGAAGAGGGGGCTGCTGCCTCTCTCTCTCTCCCCTTCTCTCTCTCTTCCCCTTCCCTCTCCCTCTCCTCCTTCCCTTCCATAACCCACTAAATAAACTCTATAACCCCTCTCCCCAAAAGAACAAGAATGTGGGGGCTGGAGAGACGACTCAGCAGTTAAAAGCATTGGCTGCTCTTCCAGAGGACCTAAGTTCGATTCCCAGCACCCACATGGTGGCTCACAACATCTAGGGATCTGATGCCCTCTTCTGGCATTAAGTCATTCATGCAGATAGAGTACTCGAATAGCTAAAAGAAGTAAATGAATCTTAAAACAATAAAGTAAAAGTATAAAAAAATACATAAACACTATGTATGCTGTTTTTTAAAAAAGAATAGTAATGTTAGCTAGTGAGATGATTCAGGAAGGGGATGCGGGGTAAAGGTGCTTGCTGCACAAGCCTGAGCTCAAGCCCTGGAACCTATGTGAAGGTGGGAAAGAGAATGGATTCTAGAAATTGCCCTCACATGGCTGCCATACATATGCATGACACATGCATCCCCCCACGTCATGCACACACAAACAACACATAAATAAATGTAACAACGTGTAAGTGCATTCACTGAGGACCACTTCTCTTGGTTTACATGTAATAATGTGCTTTTTGTGGGACAAAGTTTTACTTTGTAGCCCAGGCAGACCTCAAACTCTGTCTGTCATTGAGGCTGACCTTGAACTTCTGATCCCCTTGCCTCCATTCCTAAATGCTGGGATTCCAGGCAAGCACGACTCCATCTAGCCTGCTCTTACTAATAACTCAGAGTAAGCAGAAAGGTATTTTCAGTTAAGCTCTGGGCGTGATAAAATAGTAAACAAAGTATATCTTACGGTCTATTTTTCAAAACATGGTTTTCAAACTCATCAACAACAGATGGGATATTTGAAATGCAAACAAAAGTTATTAATTCCAAATCATGGGCTTTGCCATTTCTATTTGCTGCAGTTCACTCAGAACCAACACAGTTAGTTACCAAACACATAAAGGCAAGTTCAGTTAAATCATCTTAATGTAAGCAGTGCAGTCCATGATGCTTCGTCATAGCGAGAGGGCTGTAAAAACCAAGCTGCAGTGCTGTAGAGACTCCAAAAAGGATTCAGTCTCACGTATAAAACTAAGCAACAACTGGGAGAGAAGGCGCATGCCTTTAATATCAGCGCTTGGAGGCAGAGGCAGGAGGATTTCTATGAGTTTGAGGACAACCTGGACTACAGAGTGCATTTGAGGTCAGCCAGATTACACAGTGAAAGCCTGTCTCTCCCCCTATATGAATTTATTTTTTCTTCTCATCCCCCCCATTTTGACACACAGTCTCTCTACATACTTCTGGCTGTCCTGGAGCTCACTATGTTCTGGGACTAAAGGCATGTCACTACGCCCAGCCATCCCTTATAGGCATTTCAATGACGAAATTACCCCACTACTTCTTTCTACATGCCAAAGGAATTAAAAGCAACTTATTTTTTTTACTTTAGAAATGGTACAATAAAGCTAGTTTGTTCCAGTGCTGAATAAACACTCTGGACTACTCAGTATGACTCAGAAGAATAATTAATAGCAACCTCAGGCCTAGTCATCTAAGTCATAGCGAGCAACAGCAGGCAGGTGGGCCTCAGACACTCTCGTCAATAGCTCAATAGCGGCTGATCCCTGACTTCATAGCAGATACATTGTACTGTTTATCACGAGGAGTCAAAACATTGTCTTAAAACGAGCTCGGTTCTCTCAGAGCCAACAGGCGCCAGCTTACCGGGTAATGGATCCAGCACACTCCATGTCGAATGTTGTCTTTGTATTGTCCCTTGAAGATGAGCCTCCCGTCGGTGTCATACTCCTGGGCTGGTCCGTTCAGCTCTCCATCCACATATGTGCCTTGGAGAACACCTCCATCCTCATAGGTGTATACACCCTGGCCCTGCAGGGCGTCATCCACGTAATATCCCTCCAGGGTACTGGGAGGCAAGGAAGAACAGAAACAGTCAGATTACACAGCACTACAGCTCTCTCTCTCTCTCTCTCTCTCTCTCTCTCTCTCTCTCTCTCTCTCTCTCTCTCTCTCTCTCTCATACATGCGGTGGGTAAAGGGCATCTCATGGTTGCTGGTTCCTTCTTTCCACTGTGTGGGTGACAGGGATCAAACTCAGGTTGTGAGGCTTGGTGGTAGGCACCTTTACCCACCGAATCATCTTAAAATAAAGAAAGAATCAGGTCCAAGAGTCCACATGCCCAGCTCTGTTTTCATGTATCTAAGACAACATCTGGAATGCCCATAGATGGATGGCTTGGGAAAAGGCAGAGGTGACTAGTGGTTGGTAGAGCATTTACTTAGCATGCCCAAGGCCCCCGGGTTTGAGCAAGCTTTGACCCATAATCTCCTGATTCCTGTGAATCTTTTTTTTTCCTTGCTAAAGGAAAGAGAGAAGAAGAAAGCCCCATGTTGAGCTGAGAACAAGTCTCAGCTACCTGTGTGTCCATGGCCAGGCAGATGCCCAGCTTACTCTGGGGCACCAGCATTCCCACGGTTACACTCTAACAGTGGGGAACTTGTGCAGTTCTTAGATGGCTTGCATACGGAGCTCTCCAATCACACAAGTGTGGGGTAGCTTGTGCAAATGGTTATCATACTTTCAAGTCACTAATATTTCATTCTACAGTAGCAGTGGTAACTGGCACCCAATCAACAGACTCGCCTTTGATCCCTCTGGAAGACTGATGAGGCCTTATTTTTATGTTATTATTATTATTTTTTATTTTGGTTTTTCGAGACAGGGTTTCTCTGTGGTTTTGGAGCCTGTCCTGGAACTAGCTCTTGTAGACCAGGCTGGTCTCGAACTCACAGAGATCCGCCTGCCTCTGCCTCCCAAGTGCTGGGATTAAAGGCATGCACCACCACCGCCCGGCTTATTTTTGTGTTATACGGTCATGTATCCCTCAATGACAGGGACAGGCTCTGGAAAATGTGTTATTAGAAGATTTTATCACTGTATGAACAACACAAGTATGCACACACAACTCTAGATGCTATAGCTGGGTCCATATCTAGGTTACACGCTAATCTTGCAGGGCTTTTGTGGTATATGCCGCTCATGGAGTCGTGCGTGTGACACTCAACTGTACACATGTGTTCATGTGCGCGATCATGGACATAAAGGATCGGTGGGGTAAAGGAGGGAGATTGCAGGCTCAACCCTGGTCACCCCGTTAGCAGCCTGACAAAGCCCGAGCCCCACGGCTAGACCAGAAGAAAGTACACTCAAAGTGATTTTACCACCGCTGTCCTCAGAAAACACATTTGGAAGTTCAGAAATACATTTTCTGTCCAATATCCTTATGCAATGGAAGGAAGTTTACCAAAAATACCATTTGGAATAAACGGAAGGGCAGCTCAAAGCATTTTTAAAATTTTAAATGTGAGCATTAACACTGCAGCTCAGAGGGTAAAGGCACTTGCTGCTAAACCTGAGGATCTGAGTTTGATTCCCTGGAAGGAGAGGACCAACAGAGGCAAGCTGTACGCCGATGTCCACACGCAAGCCTCCACCTCCCTACCCAAAACACATATACACACAATAAACAAATGTAATTTAAAGATCAAAAAGATAAATACTAGCTATTCAGAAACAAAGATGGTTTAACACCTGGCTTTTAGTCCCAGATTTCGCTAGTAAGCATTTAAGGTATGCACTCTATGTCGTGAGCATCATGTGGGGCTCTAGCCTGCATGGTGCACAGAATAATCCAGCACAACATCACTGCCGAGCAAGCACACACTGCTCAAGAGGCCGTGCAGGACAGCACACAGTCCGTACGGGGTAGGGAGAATAAACACATCCCTTCTACTGGAACAAGCATACACTGTGTACTGGGTTAAGTAGGCCAAGCACACACCACGTTCTGAGCTAGGTAAGATAAGCACACACCATGTTCCAGGGCAGGGAGAATGCAGAGCGAGGCACAGGGTCTGGGCAACCTGTCCCTGACTCTCTGTCTCGTGACGTCTCGTCTTATGATTGAGAACGATTTGTAATTATTAAAATGAAACGCACAGCCTGAACTGTGACAGCGTCTCATTTCATTGTAATGACACTATCTGTGGCCTCCCAAGGAGATAAATAGTTCTCCTTCCCGTTTGTTTGCGTTATTAATGACAAATAGGCTTATTAAATTCATGAATGGAATAAAGTATACTTTCACATAGCTTTTGCATAACTAATCAAAACTCTAAGTCGGTGAAGCTGAATCAATGAGATTCGACTGTCATTAGATTCACATAATTAACAAAGAGTTGGCTTGGAGAAGGAGCGCTAATCAACGGGCCGGCTGCTGTGTGCAGCGGTTCAGCCATCTATCTCTTCGTTTCTGGGAGGGATTGTCAGG
This sequence comes from Chionomys nivalis, assembly GCF_950005125.1. NCBI lineage: Eukaryota > Metazoa > Chordata > Mammalia > Rodentia > Cricetidae > Chionomys > Chionomys nivalis. The sequence goes on along the minus strand of NC_080109.1, from coordinate 24,841,771 downwards.
TCAGGTACAAGATGGGGCCAGAAGGTGGTGGTGCGTGCCTTTAATCCCAGAATTTGGGAGGTGGAGGCAGAAGCAGAGAGAGAGGCTGAGAGAGAAGCAGAGCGGCAAAGAGGCAGAGGCAGGCAGATCTCTGTGAGTTTGAGACCAGCGTGGTCTATGAAGTGAGTTTCAGGACAGCCAAGGCTATACAGAGAAACCCTGTTTTGAACTCCATACCCTGAAAAAAGACACAAGGTGTTCAGGGAAGCCTGGATTTTAGACAGGTTATAAACTTCAGCCGGTGCATATCTCAAATATTGAATATAAGATATAAATATAAAAACACGCTTTGTCGTTGTTGTCTGAGGTTTTAATTTAACCAGTGTTCTAAATGTTTTTATTTGCTAGTTCTGCCAACCTGTTTGACTTTAGATTGTCAGTAGCGTTCAGAACGTTCCTGTGTATACTTGGGTGTTGTCCCAACAGACATACCTTCCAATACCACTCAGATTCATGATCAAATCTAAAAGTCGCAGGTCTCTCAGACAAGTTAAAAACAACAGCACAGGCTTGCAAATGTTTTTGTGAGTGTAAGTTCACGCATGCCAGGGCTTGCTCACGGAGGTGGGAGGGACCAACCTTTGGGGATCAGTTTTTCCTTCCACTGCTGAGCTCAGATCATCAGGCAGATGCTTCTACCCCTGAGTCATCTTTCTGTTTGGTTTTCCCCCATACAGGGCTTCTTTGTATAGCCCTGACTGTCCTGAAACTCACTATACTGACCAGCCTGGCCTCCAGCTCACAGAGATCTGCCTGCCTGAGTGCTGGGGCTAAGGGAGGGGCCTCTACACCCAGCTCCACTGAGTCATCTTGTTTTGATCTCAGCCCCAACAGTGGCCAATGGTTTGTCCTCGCCCCTTGGCCTGGGAGCGGATTCTCACTTCCCTCTCAAGAGAGACAGTCTTTTCCTCTGCACAGCTGGCTTACTGTGCACAGTGAGCGCAGTTTCTGAAGGCCGGGTAGCAAAGGGCGCTACAGCTAGCCTAAATTCCAGACCCCGAAAAGCTACCTTTTCAGGGATGTAAGAAAGCTGTTTCTCTTTCTGCAGTAATTTATGAGTGACCCATTGAATGGAAGAAGGAAGGAATAGATACCTTTTATATTAAAAATAAAAAGCAATGTGTTCATTGTAACAAACCAAACAAACTTAAGTATCACTAAGCTACAGAAAGTATAGAGTTTCAGTATTCTTATCCAAAGTATTTGTTTGACTTTTTTATGTAAACATCTCACATTTCCATTCTCCCTCCCCATCGTCTTTCTTTTCCTTGTCCTCCCGGCCTCTCTTGGTCACAGGGTCTCACTGTGTAGTCCAGACTAGCTTCAAGCTCAGGACCCCTCTTTTCTTCCTTGGTGTTGGGTTACAAGCTTAGAAAACTATGCTCAGCTCTGTATTTCACTGCTGTTCAAGGCCTCACGTACTCAGGCTGGCCTTGAACTCAACGTGTAGCTAAGGTTGAGTGTGAATGCTTGCTTCTCCTGCCTCTACCTCCCAAGTGCTGGAACTGTAGACATAGGCCCCCACTAATGGCGCCTGCTGTTTCAACTTTCTTTCTCTCTTTTTGTGTGTGTCAGAAGAGGGTGTCAGGTCTCTTGGACCTGGGGTTACAGGTGGTTGTAAGCCATCTAACGTGGGTGTTCTGAAAAAGCAGCAAGTGTTTAACCAGGAGGTCATTTCTCTAGGCCCAGTTTTAATGTTCTTAATCCATGTTTCCTTTTAACCTGCTGACAGACTTAGATGATACTAAGAAACGACCACAATGGGCACTGGATTGTTTGGTTTTTCTGGCAATGGTATCTGAAGCAAACAACTGGAAAACTTAGGAGAAATGAAAACATCAGCCTAACTACATTTCTTACTCCTCACATATACAGGCCTTTTTATTTTTTCAACATTTTATTTTTATTTTTTACTTTTTTGAGACAGGGTTTCTCTGTGTAGCTTTGATGTCCTGGAACTCGCTCTATAAACCAGACTGGCCTCAAACTCATAGAGATCCGCCTGCCGCTGCTTCCTGAGTGCTGGGATTAAAGGCATGCACCACCACCGCCAGGCCAAGCCTTTTTATTTTACGAGGTGCTAAGTTTCCAAAAACAATTAAACTAGGAACTAGAACTTAGAGGAGAAATTGAGCAGTTGCTCACCCCAACTGACACACCTGCATTTTATTTAAACATTACCGTATTTTCATTTGGAAGTCGCCTCTATAGTGTCGAATACACAAAAGTATTTGGGAAGTTTAGCTTTTCTTCATAGTTTGGAGACTGAGGAGTTTCTGCCCTTTCCATCTCTGGACCTAACTGTTGTTTCTTTTCTCTAACAGGTGTGCCCAACCTGTAGCTTGTGGGGTAGCTATAAATGTGGCCAACACTAAATCTTGAGCTTGGTTAAAACTTAAGATTTTTTTTGGCGATTTTTTTTTTCTTCTAGTAACTCTATTATCTTGTGTTTTTCAAGTCTGAACTTTGTAGCTAATAACACTGTATCCCAAGCCAATAGAAACTAGACAACAAAGAGGACCCTAAGGGAGACATACATGGTTCTACAGAGGAAGGAGAAAAAGACAAGATCTCCTGAGTAAATTGGGAGCGTGGGGGTCATAGGAAAGGGGAGGAGAGGAGAGGGAAGGAAGGGAGGGGAGCAGAGAAAAATGTATAGCTCAATTAAAAAAGAAAGAAACTACAAAAAAAAAATACTAGCAGGTGTGTCCAACTTTTTATACTGGAACACTGTGTCCAATACAAAAGGCTGGACACACCTGCTGGTATTTTTGTCCTCGTCAGCATGAGTCGAGAAAGAGACTTGAAAGTGAATCAGATTCTACATTCAAGTCTCATCTCTAACAAATCAAATTGCGGCTTAGTTCGAAAACATGGTTCTAGGAACTCTTCCATGTGGCTGTATTATTAGCTAATACTGCAAGTGGAGAAAGGCGAAGGAGCCCTAACCCATCTGCTAAAGCGACTTCCAGCTAACACCTTCAGCCTTCAGGGTGGGATGGGCAAGCAAAGCGTAGCTCCTCCTGCAGTTCGCCTGCCCGTGTGCCGGGCACCTTCAAAGTCGCTCCTGTCTTTGTTTTTAATCCTTTCACAGAGAATGTGTGAGTCTAGAGAATCTGATGATCACAAAGACCCAAAATAACAGCAATTAGCACAATTTTGTTCTCTTCTTTAAGAGGAAACCCTAAAAAAATGTACGGCTATGGACTGAATGTTTAGGTCCCTGGAAAATCTGTACATTGAAACCTTATTTCCCAATGGGGTGGTCCTAAGAGGTGAGGTGTTGAGGGAGGTATTAGGTTATGAAGTCAGAGCCCTCCTGAGTGCATTTACTGCCCGTATAAAAGACACAAGGGGGGTTGCTTTCTCTGGCTTCCTTCTCTAGCCCGTGACAAGATAAGCAGCCATCTGTAAGCCAGGAAGCTGGTCCCCACCAGACTCCAATCTAAGCTTTTGATCTCAAAGCTCTCAACCCCCCAGAACTATGAGAGGTGAACACACCTCAGGTAAACATCATCAGAACTGAACTGGAATGTGTGAACACTGGTTGGTGCCTGGTGCTAAGTGCTTGCTTGCTGATGGGGTTGGGACAGGGGAATGGGAGAACCACACCTTTAGGAGTAGTTGATGGTCGTGTGACTGTAGCACCATTAAGACATTTGACACTTTGATGTTTTCCCTAGCAAGCAGTCTTCTAGGCCACTGTAATCAACAAAGAGTGGAGTGACATCAGGGTTAGGTTAGTCACCATCTCCATCTACCCCCTCCCCGGGCACTTGGCAGATGTGTTATGCCTTCCAAGGTCTTTGTAGTTTTTCTCACCCCATCCTGCAAATGAGAAAACAGGAGTTTGGGGAGGCCGCTACCAAATGACCCTCCAGGAACACCTTCCATCAACCTACCTGGCTCCTAGCAAGAGCTAACGCACCTTTAGAAAAGAAGCCGGCCAGATGGAGGCGGCACACACCTTTCCTTAATCCCAGCGCTCGGGAGACAGAGGCAGGTGGATCTCTGTGAGTTCAAAGCCAGTCTGGTCTACAAGAGCTAGTTCCAGGACAGCACGGCTTTACACAGAGAAACCCTGTCTTGGAAAACAAACAACTAACCAAAGAAACAAACAAATAAACAAAAAATAGCTAAGAAGTGACTTTAAAGAAAACAAAGAAATATGAGTTTGAGGCCAGCCTGGTCTACAGAGTGAGTTCCAGGACAGTCAGGGCTACACAGAGAAACCCATTCTCGAAAAGAAAGAAACAAAACAAAGAAAGCACCGGAAAAAGGAAGCAGACCTATTACTATTTTCTCACTTCTGGTGAGAATGCAGTGGCAGAAGTAGTGAGAAAAAAAAACCAGTTGCCTATGAAATGAATTTAGTGTTTCACATCTGTAACCTCAGAACTTGGGAGATAGAGGAAGGAAGATCAGGAGTTCAAGATCATGCTCAGCTACATAGTGAGTGTGAGGCCAGCCTGGGCTACATGAGACCCTGCCTCAGGGGTAAAGAAAGAAAGAAAGAAAGAAAGAAAGAAAGAAAGAAAGAAAGAAAGAAAGAAAGAAAGACAGAAAGAGAGAGAGAGAGAGGGAGAGAGGGAGGGAGGGAGGGAGGGAGGGAGGGAGGGAGGAAATGTAGAAATGGCTGGGTAGTGTTGGCACACGCCTGTAATCCCAGCAGAGACAGGCAGATCTCTGTGAGTTCAAGGCCAATCTGGTCTACGGGAGGTAGTTCCAGGACAGGCTCCAAAGCTACAGAAAAACCCTGTCTCGAACCCCTCCCTCAAAAAAAAAAAAAAAAAAAAAGAAAGAAAATATAGAAATGAATTCACCTCAACTCTACTCTTACTACCTAGGGGACTCTGGGAAAGTTACTCAGCCTCCCCAAGCCTTAGTTTCTTCATAAACATGGAATTGTAAATCCAAATGTATTTGCTTGCTGACCGTGGTTTCAACAAAAGCCTGAAGATGGTCAGGAACACAGAAAGGATTTTGTCTCACATGAGCGGCTGGAATACATGATTTCAAAAGTTCAATTCCACCCCAGCTTCTCTGAGATGCAATCAAGCACCTTGTAAGAACCTGGGAAATGTCAGCTGTGCTCATCGGCCCTCAGCCCGTAGGGTCCTTCTCATCAGGACACATCAGTACAGGAAGCCAATGTCAGAAACTGGCTCTGGGAGGCTGGAGCTCAGGTGACAAGCTGCCTGCTTTGCAAACATGAGGCTGTGCCTTTGTCCCTTAGAACCCACTTAAAAAACAAAGCCAAGTATGATGACGTGGGTTTGTAATCTCTATCTAGCCTACTTGGCGAGTTTCAAGTCAGGGAGAGACCCTGTCTCAAAACAAACAAAGAAACACAAAGCACACACCAAGATGTGGCCTTCTGGATGGCTCAGCAGGTAAAGAGCTTGCCACCAAGCTTCACCTCTGGCACCCACATGGTAAAAAGAGAGAACCAACTCTTGCAAGCTGTCCTCTGACCTCCACACACTGTGACATGTCTAGCCCCTCCCAATAAGTCAATTAATGCAATAAAAAAGGATAATTCAAGATTCATGGCAACGAGGAACAACAATGAACCTTTTTTATCCTCCACGAGTGTGCGCACACATACACACACATAATACACATATATACACACATATCATATATACTTACACATATACACACACACAGATATAAACATACAGATGCACACATATCATACATATGCGCACACACAAAAGAAAAATGACTTAGGTATAGAAAAATAAAAGCATAGCAAATACTTTGAAAACCAGTTGGCACATCCAGGAAAAGCACTGACAATAAATATTTACACTCTGGGTTCTATTGCACACGCTGGTGACCTCAGCACTCTACAGGAGAGGCAGGAGGACAGCAGGTGTGAGGACAGCCAGACAACTTGGAACAGCATTGAAAGAGCAGGCAACAAAGTTTGGCGGTAGGACGCTCAGCATCATGAGGCCCTTGGTCCCCCAATACCAAGGATAACCATACATATAATAAACTACCTCACTTTCATCTTGGGCCTTGGACCACCCAACTCCCTAATATTCCCATTCCACAGCCTGAAAGTAGATGCCAATGGTTTGTTGGTTTGTTTGTTTTCCTTCTCCCAGTTCTAGGCTAGTGACAAGTTCTGGCTCTAGTTTTACACATTTTGGTGGAACAGAGAACAGTTAAACTGTACTGCACATCGAGATTAGAGATTACAGTCAGAGGTGCAGATAACAGAGCATTCTCAGTACCAAACAAACGCTTCCACAGTATCCTCAGGACCATACGCATCTGCTGTCATGCTCCAGACCGAGTGCCATCTGAAAGGAATCTTGGTCCCTACCTGCCTACTAAGTTTCTTGTGGATAATAAGGAGTGCATTTTTGGCACACTGGTTCAAATGCTCGGTCTAGCCCAAATGAGCTCATTAATGTTCTTGTACACCAGGTCTGTAAAGCTACATACAACTAAATACAACCAAGTAGCTTGACTCAGAGTAAAGGAATAATTGACATTTTCCAGTAAGAGAGCTTTGGTTAAATTGTCATGGAAGTGGAGCAGGGGAATTATTTTCTAGACAGAAGCTTCTGAAAGAGGAGCCACTGATGCCAACACCTTGAAAGAGACCCTGGGATCAGGTATCCAGTGGATATTGTACATGCATATATGATGTGTGAGTATGTGTGCATATATGATGTGTGTGCCTGTGCACACGGGTGTGTGTGAGTGTGGGCCATGGGACATGTGGAGGTCAGAGGACAACCTGGGGTGTCAGTTCTTGCTTTCCCACTTGTGTGATGTCATTGAGCTATGTTACAGCTTTTGAACTGTATTTGTGCAAATGGGTCCCCCTGAATCTGACCCCCTGAATCTGACTTAGCAGAACATCACTGGACAGACACATGCCAGGCTCAGCACACCTTAGACTGACTTCCGTATAGCCACCACTGTCATTTCTGGCCACCAAAGCCTTGCCTACATTTTGGGGTTACTCTCACTCATCTTCTGCATGAGGTGTCCACAAACTTTTAATTGAATTCATGCATTTGAATCATTCCTTCTTTTGAAATAATTGGGAGACCTCCCCCCAACCCCAAACAAAACAGACAGGCGAGGGCTACCTGCCGTCAAAGAAGAAGAACTTCCCACGTCCGTTCTTTTCTCCGTGCACAAAGTTGCCCTCAAATCTGTCTGTGGAGGAGTAGGTGACGGTGCAGAATCCATGGGGTAACCCATCATCGTCCAGGTGCCCTGGGGAGAGAGAAGCACAGGCCACACCTTAACACCAGCCACACGACGCAACCACTGTCAGCTCAGAGCTGCCGAAGGTGCCCCTTCTTTGTGTGGAGGCCCGAAGAGGGCCTAGGTCCCTATGCATCTGGACTTACAGATGGTTGTGAGCTGCTCAGCATAGGTGCTGGGAGCTGAACTTCAGTCATTTGCAAGAATAGCACATGTGGGGCTGGAGAGATGGCTCAGAGGTTAAGAAAACTGACTGCTGTTCCGGAGGTCCTGCGTTCAATTCCCAGCAACCACATGATGGCTCACACCCATCTATAATGAGATCTGGTACCCAGAACACGATACACATAATAATTTTTTTTAAAAGATTTATTTATTTATTAAGCATACAATATACTGCTGGCAAGGAAGGCACCAGGTCTCATTACATTACAGATGATTGTGAGCCACCATGTGGTTGCTGGGAATTGAACTCAGGACCTCTGGGAGAGCAGCCAGTGCTCTTACCCTCTGTGCCATCTCTCCAGCCCACATAATAATTTTTTTAAAAAAGAATAGCACATGCTCTTAACTGCTGAGCCCTTGCTTCAGCCCTTGCTTCTGTGTCTTGGAAGGACTCAGCAGGCAGAAGTTGAGGTTTTGTATACTTCATGAACTGGCCAGTCCACACAGGAAGGCCTGGACTCGTTTGAGGACAGGCTGGCTTGCCTTTTCTCTGGAACTGGGTTTTCTCATCAGTGGGGCCATCTACAGCACTGGTTCCCACTTCCCAAGCTTCCCCATAGTACCTATGTTTGGGATGAACATCCCAGCTTCTCATATTCACCTGAAGGGTGGCTCAGACGGTACTGTTACAATCTTATTGTCACATCCACTACAGTGCAGTTCTTTTTTTTTTTTTTTAATTATTTCACTTTATTTTATATGCATTAGTGTGAAGGTGTGGGATCCTCTGGCACTTAAGTTACAGAGAGTTGTGAGCTGCCATGTGGGTGCTAGGAACTGAAGAATTGAACCCAGGTCCTCTGGAAGAGTAGCCGGTGCTCTTAACCACTGAGCCATTGCTCCAGCCCCTACTCTGCAGATCTTATATGTTGCAAACATGCAATCTGATTTTATGTTACCCTAGAGTATGTTAATGAGCACCAGTACAGTCTGGACACACCATTTTTTTTTTAATCTTACATTCGGATAACAAAGGAGAGAGTCACGTGTCAAAAACTGCCCTAATATTTAAATCTTCTCGACCAAGAGTCCTTCTAAACTTAAACTTAAGCTAACCCTAAGTGCTCTACGCTAGAAAATCATCTCAGCTGTGAATGTTTAACGGTAGCCTTCCATCCTCCCTATGTGTCAGAGGGCTTCTGTTTTAAATGGAGATTCAGATGTCCATATTGCCACTGAAATAGTGGTCTTGGGCCCCAGGAACAGTCTGACACTCACATTTGACTTCCTGGTGCTTTCTGGTTAGACCACACAGCCTAAAGCCCAAATCTGGAGTCAGTGTCTAGGTTCTTTGTTATCACCTCCGTGTTTAGCAGACCCCATGAACCCCTCATTAGCGCCCCCCCCCATCATCTGGGTGAATAGATTTTGCAGAAATGAAAATAAAGACAGCAATTACTCTGCTGTCTTTTCCCTTGGGTTAACGACCTGGATCATGGGTGGGAATATGGAACACCGTGCAATGCAGGGATATTAAATACGTGAACGTGGCTTCCAGATGGCTCACTGGTGTAAACACAGAACACTGGCCGCCACAATGAATGCTTTAATCTCCTAAAACTTTTATTTTAAGATGATAGAGTACCAGACTAAGGATAGAACTTAGTGGTAGAGTGCTTATATAGCATGTCTGAGATCACAAATAATCCTCCCGCAAGGAAAGATAAAAATTTGAAAGAGAATAGAAGTCGTAAAGGAAGCAGTAGCTACAATGAAATCAAATATTCTTTTTATTATTGACTACTGACACATAAAATAATAGCAACAAAATACAATGTTTCCTCGTTCTACCTGACTCTACATGGGATGAGTTTCTTAGAACATAGTACAATAGTGCATGCTATTATGTATTTGCTTACTTATGTCTGTGCCTGGTTGGGTTTATGTGCACCATACACATGAAGGGTCCTGCCTTCAGAGGCCAGAAGAGGCCATTGGATGCCCTGGAGCTGGAGTCACAGGTGGTGAGCCATCATGTGAGCGCTGGGAACCTAACCGAGGTCCTCTACGAGAGCAGGCAGTGTTCTTACATGAGCCATCTCTCCAGACCCTATGTGGCTATATGGAAATACACCACAGACAGTCCTATAGGGCTACATAAATACACCACAGACAGTCCTATAGGGCTAGGTAAATACACCACAGACAGTCCTATAGGCCTATTTAAATACACCACAGACAGTCCTATGGGGCTATTTAAATACACCACAGACAGTCCTATGGGGCTACATAAATACACCACAGACAGTCCTATAGGGCTAGGTAAATACACCACAGACAGTCCTATAGGGCTACGTAAATACACCACGGACAGGTTATTTCCCTTCTTTAAACACAACCTTTTTCTACAAGGCTCAGAAAATCCATGATCAACAGGGATCTGGTCCAAAATTACTTTCTTCTGGTAGAAAAATTGAATGACGTGATGTAATTCTGACACCTGAGTCATGTGGATAATTTGGAGAACTCTTTTCTAACTACCTACTGGTGATATTCTTTCATTAAAACAGAGCAAATTTACCTTTTTTCTCTTTTAATAAAAAAACACTCAATGTAGAACTAAAAGGCTTCTCTTATGAAACATTGAAATCAATTAAATGTAGCCATTAACATTCCTATGAATTTAGTGTCCTACTTTTGATTTAGGTGGAGATATCAGAATAATTAGGTTAGTCTCTCAGGGGAGTAATTACTGATGGGCCGGAGACACTCCCACAATGGAAAAAGGTTCGCACACTTCAGACGTTAAACAGCGGTTGTTAGTAAAATTGTTTTTCTACTTGAGATCAAGAGAAATGCTATGATAAACATGAACACTGCGGGGAAAGAGGCCGGTGTAATCCTTCCTGTGCGCCTTCCTCCCTCGTCCTATTTCTGCATCAAACACTGAAGGTGTGTCACCTTCTGCACTGAACTCAGACTCTAAAGCAAAATGGAAGGTGTTGTGTAACGGAGGCTGGCCGAGGGCAGTTCCGACTCCAGGTGAGAGGGCGCGGGCATCTCACACCTGCTCCACGTGGACCCCTCTGCAGGACCTCCTTCATGTTATCCCAGAGAACTGCTGTGTGACAGTCACTTCTCAGGTGACCTTGTGCATTTAGAAGATGTCTGTCTGAATGGGTGGCCAGTCTCTGCTAGTCTGGCTGCGTATGCAAGTTCTGAAATCTGTCAGACCTCAGCAGGATTTCCTTCTTGACTTGGTTTTGTTTTGCTTTTTTCATTCTTAGGTGCCATGCAATAATAAGAATTAGAAACTAGAGAAGCATCCGAAACTTCCACACCTATTGTAGCTTTCTGGGCAGTGTACAACATCAGCAAAGCCAAAAGCTGGGCTTCGCCCTGAAAGCTTGCAATCTTCCTGCCGGGATTAGGAGTTCAAGGGTGGCCCCCAGGCACATAGCAAGTTTAAGGCCAGCCTAGGCTGCATAACATTCTGTCTCTAACACAAAACACAACAGAACAGAACGGAACGGAACAGACAGCCCCAGTCAAAACAATAACAACAAAAGGACTGCAGAGCAGAAAAGGCTAGGGGACAGATTAGGTTGTTACAGTCCTGGTGGCACTGAGTATTAGTGCTGTGTGAGATCTTGGCACTATTCTCCTGTGAATGCTGCTGCGACAAGGTTCTGTGGTATCACAGCCTTAGCTGCCGGCCTCCAGAGAAGAAAACAACAGCAAAGCTCCTTGCTTGTGGGCCTGGGCTAAATGCTTTCTTGTCGCCTCTTTTCAACCTCACAACACCAGGTGGGACCTGCAAGAGACTGCAGACCACTCTAAAAAAAAAAGCCTCCGCCTCAAACCCACCAATTTGCTTTCTGTCTAGAGAAAGGCAAACTGGTTGCTCTTTCTCCTCTCTGATGGCAGAATGATCTAGCTCTAAGAGCTACAGCTACGGCTGGGCAGTTAAAGGGCTTTCTGTTCTATCCCGAGGACGGTGTTCTAGCACCTCATTGGTCTGCTTAGGAATGCCTGCAACTCCTGCTCCAGGGAATCCCAAACCCTCTCGAGCCCTTCCAGGGCACCAGTAGACACATAAATAATAGTAATTTAAAAAGAAAGGGAAAGAGAAGCTGTTTAGGGGGACAAAGGAGATTAAGTGGGGGGCAGGAGAGTATGGGGCAATATAGCCAAAGTTCAATACATACTTGTATGAAATACTCTTACAATCCAGCACCAAGTATGATGAAAAGAAAATATATGTTTTTAAAAAAATCAATGTTTCAAGTTTTATGATCATGTAAGTGACTGGGCGCTATTGAGCAAATAGTGTACTGTGATTTTGTTTTTTCTTATATAGCTTTTCAACTTAAAAAAAATCTCTAAAAACAAACAAACAAAGAAACAAAGAAACAAGGAAACCACCAGCAATGCCAGGCTCCTTATAGAGAAGTGAAGGAGGTTTTGTGGGCAGGCTGCAGAGAATTGCCAAGATTCTCCGCATCATATCCTGGTTGCAAATTCCTATCCCTTGCCTGAGTTGCCTAACTCAGTGTGGAAACTCTGGTCTTTGCTGAAGACTACAGAATGCGTGGAGTCAGCCAACCACCTTCCAGGCCAGTTCCCACTACACAGAAGGTGGGCACCAGGCCCAAACAACAGGCTGAGTTCACTGGAATGACCGCTTTGTGCTCATAACAGTCCCAGCAAGCAAGCCACCCGGGATCTGTCCACAGACAGACTGAATGATAGCCGGAGAAAAGAAAAAGTAATGTGCCTAATTTTTTTTCCCATTTTGTTTTAAATATGTTTATCTACCAAACAAATAGAAAGCTAAAAATCTCCCCCCCCTGAAGTTACCTCTGAGCAGAGGTATTTTTCTTAACTTGATAAGATTAGTTTGTTACGAAACTGGCTGTGGATCGGAGATGGGTCCCTGGCCGTCTCCCAGTTACTCACAGAAATCTGACAGTGTGATTATTTTCCTCAGAACAAGAGCTCCTGACCTATGCACACCCCTGGATTTGCTGACAAAACACCTCCTCCTCTCCCTCCACAAAAATCATTTAAGAAAAGGCAAACTCATGGATGCAAGGAGCGTGATTTCTTCCTGCTGTAGCCACAGTGGCTGGGAGAGGCACAGGAACCCTGGGAGAGGCACAGGAACCCTGGGAGAGGCACAGGAACCCTGGGAGAGGCACAGGAACCCAAATGTCAGCGGGTGAGGATCACAGTTTTCATGTGGCCCACACGGAATAGGTACAGTCAGAGCACAGCACACTGTCCCGGGCACACACATGTAAGAGTCAGGCAGATCGGACAGTAAGGGACAGTAAGTATCCTTACTGTTTGGAGGTGGTTGGGACAGTAGAATGTGGAACTACTGGCTTTCACTTGAGTTCCTTGTTCTGAGGCCTCTGATATTTTCCCATCTTGAGCACGTTCCCTCAGTGTGTCTTATGAATTTCCAGGCTTTTCTTCTTTTTTTCTACTTTCATAACTGCACATCTGATACCGCAAGACCCTGAAGGTGATGGCCTCAGCTACTGCTCTAGCCCTCCGACTGCCTAACGCATCAGACAGCCGAACTTCCCAGTAGCACTCCGACCCTGTCATTCCCGGCTCCACAGCCGTGGTTTCAACCCACAGCCTAGGCTCTCAGTCTATGACCCAGCTTCCTTCCCCCAGCTCTCCCATGGGTGTCATCTCTTCTTTTCAGCCCCTTGTTTCAGCCAGAGCCAAAGAATATTTTCTGGATGGGCCAGACAATTCCACACTGTTCACCTTCACTCACCAAACTCCGCTCTCAGCTCAATTCCGCCACCTCTTCAGGGAAGTCTTGTACTATCTGCTTCTCTAGGCTGCAAGGAATTGTGGGCCTCAGGGTGTGTGGTGTGTGTGTTCGCATGTGCACGCGCGCATGAGCGGTTCTTGCAAAGACCTGGGGTTCAATTCCTAGTACCTACATGATGGTTCACAGATGTCCACAATGCTAGTCCCAGGAGACACACAATGTTCAAGTACATGAAAGCAAAACATTCATATACATAAAATAAATGAATCTAAGCAAAAAAATAATTTTAAAGGGAAATGCCTTAAAAAGATAAGAAGATGTATCTGGGTATGGCGGTTCAAGCTGTCATTCTGCATTCAGGAAGCTGAGGCAGGAGAACTGGGTTACGTAGTGAGTTTCAGGTCAGCCTGGGCTACATAATGAATTCTAGGCTAGCCTGGGCTATAAAATACAGAGCGAGACATTGTTGGGAAAGAAAGAAAAGAAGGAATAAATGTAGATAGGCAGGCTTAGAAAGAACAGTGGCAATTGACAAAGGAACGTCTCAAGTCTAGCCTGTCTCCCTTCTTTGACAGGTGTTTTTAACTTAAGTTTCTCTGTAAAATGAGGACAATGTAGTACCCGACTCCTAAGACTGGATGGATAATGTCTGAGAAGCACTTAGCCTAGACATTATCTGCACACAATAGCTGCACACAATAAAAGCTAACAATTACAGAGAGGATGTTAATAATAGCTGCGACAAGGGAACTGGCGGGAAGACGGCGTGTGTGCAGAGCTGAGTAGCTGGTGTCGAAGCAGCAAGGTACCCAGACTAGTTTTGGTAAGGAAACGCTCACAGCTGTTTATACCAGTTCAGAGATGTGCGTTAGACTTCAAGTAAAGAGCAGTGCAAAGTGCCAAGGCCAAGAATGTCTGAAGAAAGGCCAAGGAAGCAGTGTCCTCCTGCAAGCACACACTTGCTCCAGGCACCCTGCAAATCCCAGCCTGGAATGAGTCGAAAGGCTTCTTTCCTTTTCTGACTTATTTACTTTATCTTATATGTGTGAGTGTTGGTGCCCACAGGAATGGAGTTACTGGTGGTTGTGGGTTGCCATGTGGTGCTGGGAGCCAAATCCAGGTCCTCTGTAAAAGCAAATGAAATGCTCCTAAGCACCAAGCTCTCTTCTCTTCCTTTTTTCCTTCCTTTTTTTTTTTTTTTTTTTTTTTTTTTTTTTTTTTTTTGACATAGGATGTAACTATTGGTCCAGGCTCTGTTGGTCTAACTCTGTTAGTCTTCCAGCCTCAAGTGATGCTCTCTGCCTCAGTCTTCCAAGTAACTGGGACTAAGCGAATGTCCCACTGTTCCTGGCCATTCTAAGGACTTTAAAATCTTAGGATTTACTTTTGGGCTGGAGTATGTAGCTCCGTGGCATACTGTCTGCCTAACACATACAGCAAAATAAATAAATGAAATGTTGTTGTTGTTCTTTTAAAAATTCAGATATAGTTGCTCACACCTGTAATCCTAGCACTCAGGTAGAGGAATGTTTAAAGTTCGAAGCCAGTGTAAGCTACAGAGATCTTGTTTCAAAGTAAATAAATAAATAAAACCACAAAAAGCAAAACAAGAAAGCTACTCTACTTGTTTACTTTTAGGTAAAATGGAGTGATTGCCCAAGGCATGCCAAGGTTTAAGTCAGTCGTTGCAGCACGGTTGTTAATCATGCTTTTCTTGCTCAAGTGAACTCCTGATTTACAGTAACACTGACTGCTCATCCTATATAACAGGCCTCCCTGTTTATGTAAAGAAACTTCAAGCTGGGCGGTGGTGGCACACACATTTAATCCCAGCCCTTGGGAGGCAGAGGCAGGTGAATCTCTGTGAGTTGGAGGCCACCCTGGTCTATGGAGTTAGTTCCAGGACAGTCAGGGCTGTTACACAGAGAAACCCTGTTTCAAAAACCCAGGGAAGAAAGAAGAAGAAGAAGAAGAAGAAGAAGAGGAAGAGGAAGAGGAAGAGGAAGAGGAAGAGGAAGAGGAAGAGGAAGAAGAAGAAGAAGAAGAAGAAGAAGAAGAAGAAGAAGAAGAAGAAGAAGAAGAAGAAGAAGAAGAGAAAAAAAATAAAAGAAATTTCAGTGTTTTGAATCCACTGGAATAACTCACAATCCACATGGAAACAAACTTTTAAGATTATTATTTTGATACAGGGTCTCGCATATTTCAGGCTTGCTTTGAATTTGCTATGCAGCTGAGGATGACCTTGAACTCCTGATCCTCCTGCCTCCACCTCTACGCACAGGTGTGTGCCACCGCACCAGGTTTTTGTTCACAGTGGTAGGGTCATAGAGAACAGGGTACATTTTCTAAACAGCAGCACGGGGGGAGTTGGTTTAGTCTGGCATACTATCTATGATCCATGGTTTGTTTTCTAAAATTTTAAGCAAAAAGCAACAACAACAATACAATAAAAATAGTAAAAAAGGAGGAGGGTCTGGAGAGATGGCTTAGAAGCTAAGAGCTTCGGCAGCTCTTCCAGAGGACGGGGGTTCAATTTCCAGCATCCCCAGGGCAGCTCACAGCTGTCTGTAGCTCCAGTTTCAGGGGATCTGACATTCTCACACAGACATACATGCAGACAAAATACCATTGCCCATGAAATAAAAATAAATTAAAAACTAAAAGTAGACAGTTTTTAAAAGGAAAGGAATGAGGGCAACACTAGCAATTTGTTAAGAACTGCTTTTCCTATCCTAACTAACAGTAAGGTGCAAGAAGTCAATAACTTGAAAGTTAAAGAAGGCTTCCTGTGGCTGAGTCTTCTGGGCCTCACTAAACCTCAACATTGAGTTTATGTGAAGAAATAGAAGCTCTGCAAATTCACATTTCTAGTCTCTTCTAAAGTTCCAAGCAAAACCATGCACTTTAAAACTGTTTTTTAAAAACTAAATGAAGAAAGAAGTTTTACAACTTACATTAGAATGGATGCCTTTCCAAGAATTCAAAACAAAAAATCATTCTACTTCATCTCACCCTAAGTCTCCAGAAGCCTGGAAAAGCAGTTATGTTTATGAGCGCATCAGAATGGGATTTCTCCCAATGTAGCACTAACAAATACATATCCATATGCGTTGTGAAACACCGTCGCTTTTTTTAAATTCTCTATCGTTTGTCAGAACCTGTTTATACAAATTAGATCAAAATCAGATTCAACCAGCGACTTAAAATTATTTACTGAGATGCTCCGGTTAACAAATCGGGGAACAACACTATTCGGTCTTGCAAAACATCACGGGAACATTATCGGGGGATAGGATAAAATAAATAATAAATACCCTAGAGACCGTTTTACAGCGTACATTGTTACAAAATCATAACCTCTCATGACACAAACAACGAGATTGTATAACGTCCCCACCGCGTCTTTTAGAAGTTGGGGGCTGAAAAAAAGAGGCGGAGGAACTCAGCAAAACATTGTGGCGACAAAAGTCGGGGGAGGGGTGCTCGAGTAGGGCGGAGAAACCTGACACCCAGGCGGTGATATCACCCGCAGCCAACAGCTCGGAATTCAGAAAGTTAAGTGTCACCCAGCAATTTCGTTCCAGGCTCGAGAGCCCGCACCCGGCTCGGAAGCAGGGAGGGGGAGGGAGCGGGTGGCTGAGTTCGCCCGGGGGCAGCGCCGACCCGGGCTAGCCGCCTCCGAGGTGCCGAGCGTTCGAGCCCGGTGGGGAGCGGTATGCACTACCTAGCAATGATTTCATCATTTTTCGGAGGAGCGGCCGGGGCTGCCATGTGCCTGGTGGTGTGCAACTGGGTACGCTGCGATGGGAGACCCACCTAGACAGGGCCCTGGTGTCCGCGGGACGCTGCGACTCAGCCAGGAAAGGGCTGGCGGTAGGAGAGGGAAGTCGAGGTGGCTGAAACGCGGCTGCTCCGCGGAGGTCGCCGGCCTCAAGGGACTGACCTCCGGCGCCCTCCCCTCCTCCATCCCCGCAAGGACCGAGGCCAAGGTGCTGGGGCAGCTTCGCAACTCCCAGGGAGGATGCTGCTGTGGCCCGTCGGGATGCAGGGGCCGACTCTTCCCAGGGCCGCGGACCCCGCGGGGCCCCATTCCCCGCCTGTGCCCCGCCGCGCCCCGCGCGCTCCCGGCGGCGTGGCGGTGGCAGTGCAGCCCCCGCCCGAGCCAAGCGACCGGCCACCCGCTTAGGGACCGCGATGACCACTGGCCCGGCCCGGAGCTAGTCACAGACCACCACTCTTTTCGCGCTCGCGGCCCCAGGCGCCTCCCCCATCCCCCAGGTCCTGGAGAAATGCCGGTCGTACCTTCCACGGCTTCCTCCACCATCTCGTCGTCGCTATCCATGGCGGCTGCGACCCTGCCCAGCACCGGGCCGTGCGGCCGGTTCCCGTCCCTCCGGGTGCTCGCGGCGGCTGAGCGAGCGCTGGGGCTAAGCACTGCGAGTTTGGAGGAGGAGGAGGGGGAGGAAGAGGAGGAGCAGTCGGGGCGGTTCGCGCTGCCTCCCCCTACAGTCCTTTCAATTCCTCGGCCTGCCGCGGCTGCCGCAGCCGCCGTCCCTCCTCCCTTCGTCCCCCGTCCCCAAGGCTCCGGGGTGCAGCGGCCGCTGCAACTTTCTCCTGTAATATCCCCTCTTTGTTATGGAGCAGCTGATCCGCTGACATCACCAGGCGCCGGTGCGCTCCCTCCCTCGTTGATTGACAGTTCCCTGTCCTTTCCCAGAAGTGAGGATCCTTAGAACCGAAGGCGCTTCGGGGCCGCGCCGCCTCTGCTAGGCTGTGGGCAGGCCCAGCGGCGTTTACCTTTTGGCTTGGCGCGCCGCGCGACAGCCACGCGGTCCTGGTCGCCGCCTGCTGCTCAGGAGCACTGGGGATCGCTGGGGTATCCGCCCTGGGGTTGGCGGGGGCTCGGAGCGCAGCCACCGGTGACTTGGAAATGCGCGGTGCAGGGTTTTCCCACCACTATACCCTTGCAGGATAGCTAGAGCTCACGCAGTGCTAAGGAAGCGTTTTCTGATGCTCCTGAGCCTTGACTTCCTCTCGCCCTCGCGCTCCCACTTCACCCTGCTTGTCACCACCCGGAGCTACAAAGTGCCGCGCGCACAGGAGCGCAGATGTCCCCCAAAGCTCAGCGTTGCCTCCACAATCCAGTTTCCCAGACTCTAGGGGACGACCTGCGCTCCGAATCCCCCCCCCCCAGCGCAGGTCCCACCCAGGGGTCTCCAGGCTCCACCCTCTTTCGCATCCCCAGCCCCCTGAGGAGATTCAGGAATTCATCAAACCCAAATGGCAGCAGGCTGGTAATCAGGCCTCACCCGAGGCTGGGCAGGTTCCCTCTCGCCCTTGTCTTGGAGACGGAGCCACCAAGTGGGGAGCAGGAGCCAGGACCCTGTATCTCGCGCGCCTCCTCTCGCTTCCCGTTCTGTACGTGTGATGTCTCTAGATGTTTCTCTGGTTTCTCCAAATACCAACCACTTCGCAGATTCAGGCGTCTTGGAGAGAAGAAAATCCCGGTCCCCACCACAATCACTTAAGAGTGTCATTATGACTCTGTCTCTTACAGGTGGCAGTAAAGGACCGCTTTAAATAGCGGGTTAAATGAATGCAGATGTACACAATGTACCGTGGAATTACCGGGTGCCAGTCTGGCCTTCTGCCAAGAACAGCCACCGCGGCGGATGGGAGGGGTGGGGCAGGAAGCAAAGAAAGTTGTTCCATTTGATTTTGTGAACAATGCACGAGGCCGGAATTTCAAAGTACTTTCAACGCCTGGGAAAGGCAGTATCCCCGTTCCCCCAACTTCTTATTTTTAAGACAAGGTCTCCTGTAGCCCAAGCCTCTAACTCACTAACTCACTGTGTACCAGGAAGATGTTCTTGAACTAATGATCTTCCCGCCTCCACATCTCCCCAGTGCAGCAATTACAAGCATCGGCCAGCACGCTGAATTGAAATGATACTGAAGAATCAATCCGGGTTCTTCCATGCTAGGCAAATACTCTACCAACTGAACTGCATCCCTGGCCATTAAACGCCAGGTTTAAAAGACAAACAAACAAACAAACAAACGGGGGCGGTGGCTCACGCCTTTAATCCCAGTAGTGGGAAGGCTGAGGCACACCGATCTCTGACTTCAAGGCAAGCCTGGTCTGCGCAGCCAGTTCCAGGTCAGACAGGGACAGAGAACCCCTGTCTTGAAGCGGGGAGAGGTGGGAGTATCTAAGAAAAAAAATTCTAGAGATATTAGTTCCCAGTATTATCAAGAATTTTAGCTCCACGCTGACCCCTTTAGACATTGGAAGGTTGTGGAAAGTCAGGGCTAGTGACCCTTACCTCCCCGATGTGCTAGGGTATGAGTTCCTCTTCCTGGGCATTAGACAGTCTACTCACCCGGGCAGAGACTCCTCTGGTTTAGACTGGATTAGCCTTTGAACCGTTAGCCTAGGTTACACCCCAGTAGGGTCCTCTGGTTCAGCCTGTACTGTTTTGAAGTTTTCCAGATCACCTTGAGTTCTATCTCAGGCCTGACCTCCTTAGGTCTCTCAGGGCAGGTACCTGGGCCTGTGGACTCCACAGAAATCTGTTCTTGCTGTGAAAGATGAAAGAACACCTTCAGATTATAATTTAAATTTTAGTTAATTATAAATTCAAATATAATTTAAAACCTCTTTTTTTTAAAGATTTTTATTTGTGTGTGTGAGAAATAGAGACAGAGAGACAGAGAGACTCTCTGTGGGTGGATGCTGTGTGTATGGGGATACCTAAGGAGGCCAGGGAGCATCAGAACTCAGAAGCTGAAGCTACAGACTGTAGTGAGCCCTTGGATGTGTGGGTGCTGGGAACCAAACTTGGGTCTTCTAGAAGATCAGCAAGTGTCCCATATTACATCATTTTAAAACATGAACTACAGAAGCAGGATTTTACTGAGTGTGGGCATGTACATATGTGTGTATGTGTCTGTACATGTGTGTGTGTTCGCTAGCCAGAGCACAACCTCAGATGTCCTTCAGGTAATGTTAATTTTTTTTTTTTTGACAGACTGTCTCACTTGCCTGGAACTCAAGAGTAGACTATATCTCAGAAATCTACCTGTTTCTGCCTTCCCAGTGGCTGGGCTACACCCGTACACTTCCGAATTTGTCTTTTTTCTTTTAAAGCATGTGTCCTAGAGATCGAACATTCCAAGCCAGGCCTTATTCTGATTTTCGAAAGGGAACCTACTGCTTCATCCCTTCCAGGTTTTGATTTATATGACATTTCATATATTTAATTATTTTCATAATAATTATTATATTAATTAAAATTAGTTATTATATTTAATTATTTTTAATTTTTACATATCACCACTCTGCTTACCAAAGAATATCAGATACTCACCTCCGTCAGCTACTGGACAATAAAAACGC
Organism: Chionomys nivalis; assembly: GCF_950005125.1. Classification (NCBI taxonomy): domain Eukaryota; kingdom Metazoa; phylum Chordata; class Mammalia; order Rodentia; family Cricetidae; genus Chionomys; species Chionomys nivalis. Next base: position 24,821,138 of record NC_080109.1, on the reverse strand, counting down.
TGAAAATTGAAGGGAGAAGCAAAAATAATGTATTTCTCTTCTGAAAGGGGGTAATGGGTTGGGGCAGGAAATGTCTGTTTAAACACAGTGAGACATGGTCTCCTGGTGGGAGGGTATATATGATGGCGGGTCTGTCACAAGTGTTACCCCTCTGCCTTTGGATTCAGAGGAGAATGTCCTTCTGGAGGAGTGAGCTTTTCCCCGCCTACCCTTTCCATATGCCACTTTGATGGGGTCTGGGACCAGTGCCCACACCCTGCAGAAGTGGGTCTCTATAACTGGAATGGCTGGGAGGGGAGCAGGACCAGGAAGGAACTCACCAGCTCTTCCCACAGGGCAGGCTGCCGTTGGGACAGCCCATCTCATCTGCCTTGTCCTTTATCCCTCTTGACTCTAGACCACGAATTTAGGCAAAATGTTTGCTGGTTCCCTTTTTGGGTGCTTGGATCTTTACAAATTTGTGTGTGTGTGTGTGTGTGTGTGTGTGTGTGCTAAGTTTCTAGCCCGACAGATCCTTATTTGCAGTCCCAGAACCCAACAGAGCATCTGGAACCAAGCATAGGATAAATATTGTTGATAATTTTACAGAAAAGACTATTCTATTTCTTGTAAACGGTGCGGAATTGTTCTCTGACCGACCCTCTTTTTGTGATTTGGCCAAGAGCTTTGTTTCAGCATAGATTTGAAGGGCATCTTTTGCACTCTTCTGCTGGCCCCATACAAGCATCTATCACCTTCTTCCCTATAGAGTTTTTCATTGAGAACTCGTTTTGTGAGTTCCCCTTCCACCTGGCTTCCCACCAGGTTCCCCTGTCTCCCTCTGTCCCTGCCAGTGTGGTCATGGGCTAGAAAATCAGTGAAACTCTTAATCAGAGGCAGTGTGCAGCAGCAATAGAAGCTGCCTGGTCCTAACTCAGGTTCTAGTACAGTAGGATGTGTACAAGAGAGTCAGCGGGAAACTCTGGTATGAGACTTGCTTGCTTACTCACAAGGAGCCCTGGCTTTTTTTTTCCCTTCTTTTATTTATTAACTTATTTTGATTAATTAGTTTTTGCGGTATTGAGGCTTCATACATGGAAGCAAGCATGTTATCACTACTCCTAACCCTTTGACGGTGGATTCAGGCAGGCTTCTTTTTTTTTTTCTTTTTTTCTTTTTTTTTTAAATTTTCGAGACAGGGTTTCTCCGTAGCTTTTTGGTTCCTGTCCTGGAACTAGCTCTTGTAGACCAGACTGGCTTCGAATTCACAGAGATCCGCCTGCCTCTGCCTCCCGAGTGCTGGGATTAAAGGCGTGCGCCACCACCGCCCGGCAGCAGGCTTCTTTCTATTAGCTGAGCACACACACCCGCAGCCCCTCACTGGTGGATTTTAGACAGGACTCTACTGCTCCCCCAGTGTCTGTCTCCTAGTGAGCATTCTACTGCTAAGCCATTACCTCAATGCACGGGATGATTTTTCAAAGCTTCTCTGGTTTAGCTTCCACTGTCCGCACTCATGTGGTCTATCTATCTCTCCAGACTCTGTGTGGGAAACCGAAGTCCCTCCTCCACCGTCTAAAACAATCAAAGCACCCGGCTACTTTGAGTCATTTCCCCACTCATGGCTTTCCCCGGAGAACTCACCAGATTCGTCTTGCAAAAGTGATCTCACTTTCACAGTGAATATATTTCTACGATCTTTCTGTATTTAAGGTGCTTCCCATATCCAGGGTAAACAAGCTTGTCAGCAGCTGTGCGTTTGGAGCACCCCAGGGGAAAAACTCAGTGTGGCTGCGCTTATCTTGGGGGTTAGTAAAAAATTACTCCTCCGCTGCCCCAGCAGATCAGGTTTGGAAGACCCCAAGCATCCTTCAGGCCCACGTGCCCCAGCAGATCCGGATCGGAAGGCCTCAGACATCCTTCCGGTCCAGGTGCTTCTGGTAGTTAAGGGGTTTCCAAGGTTAGACAGCAGGAGCTCGTTTGGGGGGGAAAATGTTAAATTATTTTCTGTGTATAAGTGTATACCTGCTTGTATGTATGCACATCACCTGCATGTCTGGTGCCTGCAGAAGCCAGAAAAGGGCTTTTAAAACTGCTCTGGAACTGGAGTTATAGACTGTGATGAGCTGTAATCTGGATTCTTGGAATTTAACATGGGAAGACTTCCGGAAGAGCAGCCAGTGCCATTAACCACGGAACTATCTCTTCAGCTCCATTCAGCAGCTCCTTTTGCTACTGTTTTTGAGAAAGGTTGGTTTTATGTTTGGTTTGGAACTTGTTATGTAGCCCAGGCTTGCCTTTAATTCCCATTTATCTACCTGTGACAGTCTTCAGTGCACTGGGGTTATAGGCGTGGTGCTACCATAGCTGTCCAGTGAAGGGTTTTTTTTTTTTTAATTTAATTTTGCTTTCTATTTTTTAAATTTATTTTTGAGACAGAGTCTCACGTAGCCCATGTCGGCCTCAAACTACTGATCCTCCTGCCTTTAACTCCTGAGTGCTGGGGTACAGGTGTGTGCCAACGACCTGGTCTATGCTATGCTGGAGATGGGACCCAGAGCCTACCTAGCTACATCCCCAACCCAGGAACTGTGAAGCAGTCAAGTCCCATTTGATTCTGGTTAGAAGCACATACTGCTCTTCCAGAGGGACCAGAGTTTCTCAACACTGGCACCAGGAGGCTTACAACTGCCTGTAACCCCAGGGGATCATGGGTACCGCACCCCCACCCCACTCTTCACCGCTGGCCACAGACCCACATACATAAATGATAATAAAATAGTATGATTGAATTTTCACCTTGTAAGAACTAGCAACTGGGTGATAAAACACCTTGTACAGCGGAAAATTGGTCCTTACCAATGCTCTGCTCAAACCTACTTCGTACAGGTTGCTGGTGGGGTGGGGAGGGTGGGGCCAGGGAGTCGGGGGCTCACGGTTTAGGCAAAGTAAATCATCAAAGCCCAGCATCATAAGGGAAGAGGGAAAGGGCTGAATCCAGGCTGACTAACAAACGGGGCGTTCACTTTTTCTAGCGCATCTCTTCCTAGGATGAAGGAAAACGCAAAGGGAGGGCCCGAAAGGCCATTTTCTTGACCTCAGGGAGGGAGGCATGGGCTCTTATGAGGACCACGGTTCCCGGGTTCTGAATCACTAAATCACGCCAGTCCAGTGCCTAACTGTGTTAGTGACATGTGCAAAAGCTGCAGGAGATGTGGGAGGGCCAGGGCCAGGCGTGCCCGGGAGAAGGGCGTGGGGGAGGGGGCTGCATGAAAGGGGACATGGATGCATACTGAGTTGTGGTCAGGGAGAACAAGGACTCAGGGCAACACATGAAGATGCCAGGGAGCAAGGCAGGAGAGGAGAAACCTCATCCTGCCGGAAATAGACATGGCTGCCGTTAGGAGAAGACTCATAAATTCAGGGTGACCTGATTTGATTATGGCAACAGGAAATGCAGGGAGGTTGGGGTGGGGTGGGGTGGGGTGGGGAAAATAACCTCTTCTGAGGAAGTGAATTAAATAATAGCGAAGACTTCCCGGTTGCCATGGCGTTAAAATACCTCCGGCCACATCAAACATCTCTGTCTTCTTTTGCTTGATTCCTGTTCTGCCAACGGGCCCATGTTCCTGCAGTGTATCTAGTAAACTAAATTTAGACCCTCTGGGACAATGGGAAAGAGATCGTGTGGCCCAGATCTCTGTCTTCGTGTACTATGGGCCATATCTCTATCCGTGATATATTTGGATCTTTTGCCTGTTGCCGTCTCAGATCTGAAAACGGTAGATTTGGGTCTAGTGAAGCTGCCAAACACAACTTGGGGGAGGGGAAGAGGCCAAATTGGAAACTGTGTAGGAACTGCCTTAGTAGTAACTTCAGAAAAATCAATAAAGATGCAGATTGAAAAAGAAATACATTTACCGTCAAAACCAAACGTGCCGTGCTTCCTTAAGAACAATTCGGTTTCACCAGCTTTTGAAATGTATCGTCTTTGGCTACAATTGCAACGATTAGAGGCTGGGGATATAGCTCAGGTGGTAAAGTGCTTGGCTTGTAAGTACCAGGGCCTGACTCTGTCCCCAGAATCTATATTTTAAAAAACAAAACGAGAAAAGGAAACAAAAAGAAAATAAAATGCCCAAACAGGTTTAGTGGCACATGCTTGTAACCCAGCACTGGGGGTGGGGAAAGACTTGGATGGATACCTGGGCTCACTGGCTAACCAGCTTGACTGATGAGTGAGTCCCAGGTCCCAGTGAAAGACTGTCTCAAAAACAAGGTGACAGCACCTGAGGAAGGACAACAGAAGGAGACCTCTGGCCGCCACATGCGTGTGCACACACACTTCCACACATCTGAACACATATAGGTAACGGGGTCTCACAATTGCCCTACAGAAATGCAGACACTGCAGAAGGCAATCAATCCATTGCACACTCTTGAGTTTGTGGGAAACTGGGATTGGAACCCAAGGAGTATACTCCTTTAACATTGGAAGACTCAGTATGGATTTGGGGGGTGGGGGGGAGCGGTGTGATGGCTTTAATGTCAGCACTCAGGAGGCAGAGGCAGAGGTTGGTGGATCTCTGAGTTCAAGGTCAGCCTGATCACAGAGAGAGTTCCAGGACAGCCAGGGCTACACAGAGAAACCCTGTCTCAAAAAAACCGAGCAGAGAAAAATGTATAACTCAAGAAAGTCAATAAAAAGTTAAAAAGAGAAAACCAAGGGGGAGGGGGAAAAGATGGTATGAATAAAAGATCAATTTCATCTGATATATGGGGCTGGAGAGATGGCTCAGCGGTTAAGAGCACTGCCTGCTCTTCCAAAGGTCCTGAGTTCAGTTCCCAGCAGCCACACGGTGACTCGCAACCATCTGTTATGAGATCTGGTGCCCTCCTGAGGAAGAGACCTGGTCAGTCGTCCTTATCAACTTAGATCATGAAACCCAATATGGACAAGTTCAACAGAACCACATATATGGGCTGCCCATGCCTGCTTTAGCATTGCCAGTACATACATTTTATTCATTTTCCCCCATCTGACGGACTGACTAGATATGTCTCAACAGTCTCCTGGACTCACACAAACTACATCACAGAATGATGTACATATCTGAGTTATGACTGACAGATAAGAATTCTCAGACTGTCCTGGCAAGTACAATCTTTTTTTGAAGATGAAGATGATTGTGTTTGAGAAGACAAGTTTCTTTCTTTTATCTTTTTTTTTTTTTTTTTTTTTTTTTTTGAGGCAGGGTTTCTCTGTGTAGCCATGGCTGTCCTGAAATTCACTCTGTAGACCAGGCTGGCCTTGAACTCAGAGATCTTCCTGCCTCTGCCTCCTGAGTGCTGGGATGAAAAGTGTGGGCCACCACCGCCCGGCTGAGAAGACAAGTTTCCTGCACACATTTGCTCGGGCAGCTTGGAGTTAGGATAAATGAAAACCGTGTGAGCCACAGGAGAGATGTCGAGACATAAAAGCATGAGGCTCAATCTCACCCACTCCTCCTTACATTGTTCTAGCGGCTCCCGAGATCTTGAGTCTTTTTCCCATTCTCCACGTCTGTGTAGCCAACATAACAGACGGTCACATTTATTCGCTTCTCTCTTCTTTTGATGGATTGAACTCAGGGTCCCAAGCATGGCAAGCATTCCCTCATCACTGAGTTCTCCACACGACCTTGGTTTTCTAGTCTATTTTATGTGCATGAGTGTTTGGTGGCATGTATGTTTATGTACTGTGTGTGTGCCTGGTACCCCAGAAGGTCAAAAGAAGGTGCTGGAGTCCTTGGAAATGGAGTGACAAATTAGTGAGAGCCACCATATGGATGCTGGGAATTGAACCTGTGCTATCTTCTAGCTCCTCTCCCCACATCTTCATTTTTAAAGTCATAACCACATCTCTCTCTCTTTCTGATTAGTGAAATCCCTCTAGGGGAATAAGATACCCATGCTTCTTCCTTTCCTTTGCTATCTTGGCTTACTTTGGCTGAATTCTAGTCAAATGTGTTGTGTGTGCTGGTTTTTCTAATATATCTTTCAGAGAGCAAACCGGTCCTCCCAATCTCCTTGAATCGTCTCACTTTTTGTATGGTATGAACCATCACCGGTGGTGTGGTGGCTAACGCTGACCACTTGACAAGAATTTGATGTCTCTGAGGAGACACACCTTTTGGTGCATGTCTGTGAGAGAGTTGCTAGCCCAGGTTCACTGGACTTACGTGTACGTGGGCAGGTGCTTGTGTGTCACTCACACTCAGTGTGTAAAGGTCAGACAACTTGCAGGAATTGGTTCTTTCCTCCCACCATGTGGGACCAGGGATCCAACTCAGGCTTGGTGGCAAGAGCCTTCATCTGCTGAGCCATCACACCAGCCCTGAGTAGTTTTCTAACTTGATTGAATAGCTCTTAAGCTTGACTTTAGTAGAAGATAACGTCATGTCGCAATGTTAAAAGGTCAGACAAGCCTAGATGCTGCCATTTCTTCCTGGGATGTCCTTTGCTGTGGGGATTGTCAGTCTCTGGATCTAGAGTGTCCTTTTAGGTCATTTAAGGTCCTATTGATTCTCTTTGCTGATTCTATAGATTCATTCCTAGGAAAGATGTTTCTGGCTAACCTTCTGGAGTATCTGTCAGGCAGATTGAAAGAGCTCAGCTCAAATGCGTCTGTCTTTGGGATGGAGGGACGGACACAAGACAGGCGGTCCAGAGGCAGGCTTTGTATTGTCTCCTTGGCCAAGGGCCCGTTGATCAGCATGGCCATGGGAATGGGTCTTCTGCAAGTCATCAGCACCCTTCCCAGCCTGGCAGCTGAGGAATGCCTGGGCTGAGATATACTCGCGCTGTCTAGCAGAGTGGGGCACCTCATCACTGCTGGCCTGTAAAAGTGCCTTCTCCACACCCCCTCACCATGCCGAACTCTCTCTCTCTCTTTGGATTCCTCTCCCTGTACAAATATAGCAAGAGGTTGCACGAAACCATGGTCTTTCATGGGCAGATGTAGATGACATAAAACATACATGTAACTTCCACTTCCCAGGCAGTCCTCTGAAAATGAGGACTCAGAGTTTGGGCATTATTCGGGATGTGTGTATATGTCATCATGTTAATAAGGTCATTTTTATTCCAGGTACCATTTCTATTGGTGCATATTCCTTCAAGGTTTAGGATAGATTTAACCCGATTAGAAAGTCATTTGACATCATTTCCTTTATACCTCCTGGCAGTCATCGAGGCAAGAGCGACTTCAAGACTCTTCCCAGGACCTCACAACTAAGATACGACCAATGAGACAAAAACTAGGGCTCTGTGAGGCTTCAGCTGCCTGCCATTCTTCATAAATAGGACCTGGAACCTTCAAGGAGTTGACAGGTTTAGCAGGACTAAAGTGAGGAAGGAATGGCACTTAGGCATGGTCTGTAATGTCTCAACAGGTTGGGTCATAAGATTTAATTCTAAAAATTATCTTTTGAAATCCATTTATAGATGAGGAATTCAGAACCTCAGTGTTAAATAACTTCCTGCCATCACGTATGTAGTAAGAGTGGGACCGCATAGGTATCAAAACTATTCATTCTAGGAGATGGCTGGGTAAGGGGAAAGTGCTGGAAGACACATCACATCATCACGTTAGTGTGTGTGCGTGTGTGTATCCCTGTGTGTGTGCATGCGTGACCCCATGTGTATATGTGTGTGTATGTGTCCCCGTGTATGTGTATGCATGATACCCGTTTTGTTATATGTAATTTTACTATGTTAAAGTTAAAACTTTCCTTTTTATTTAAACAGAAAAGTGGAGGTGATGTGGGATTCCCCTTTGTCTGCTGTGAATATAATTGGTTAATAAAGGAACTGCTTTGGGCCTTTAGCAGAGCTATAGGGGAACAGAGCCAGGCAGGGAAAACTAAATGGAATGCTGGGAGGAAGAAAGTGGAGTTAGCGAGAAATCAGGTAGCAACCCCAGACAGAACTTTTCCCGGTAAACCACAGGCTTATGGTGATACACAGATTAATAGAAATGGGTTAAATTAATATGTAAAAGCCAATAAGAAGTTAGAGCTAATGGGCTAAGTAATGATTTAATTAATACAGTTTCTGTGTGGTTGTTTCGGGTCTGAGCTGCTGAGCAGTCAAGAACACACAAGTGGCCTCCTTCCTACAGTCACTGATTTGACAAGACTAGCTAGTCATCAAGTCCCAGAGATTCTCCTGTTTCTGCCTCCTGATTATAGATATGCATATGCTGCTAAGTCCAGATGTTGGTTTTGTTTTTCACTTCATTTATTTATTTATTATTTATTTATTTATTTATTGGTTTTTCGAGACAGGGTTTCTCTGTTGCATTGGAGCCTGTCCTAGAACTAGCTCTTGTAGACCAGGCTGGCCTCAAACTCACAGATATTCGCCTGCCTCTGCCTCCCGAGTGCTGGGAGGTGTGTGCCACAACTGCCTGGCCTTATTTATATTTTATGTATGAGTTCTCTGTATTTATACCTGCATGCCAGAAGAGGGCATCAGATCTTATTATAGATATTGTGAGCCATGATGTGGTTGCTGGGAATTGAACTCATGACCCCTGGAAGAGCAGCCAGTGCTCGTAACCGCTGAACCATCTCTCCAGCTCCCTAAGCCCAGCTTTTTATATGCTGGAGAATCTGAACTCAGGCCTTTGTGCTTGCAATGCAAGCACTTTACCAACTCAGTCCTCAGTCATCTCCATATATATATTTATGGGTTTACTCTGCAGTCCTAGTTGGCGTAGAACTCACTACATAACCGAGGCTGAGCTCGAATTTGTGGTTGATCCTCCCAGGTGCTGGGAATATAGGAGTGAGCCGCTCACCTGATTTTTTTTTTTCACACTGATATTTATGGTGCCATACAAGCTGGCTCTCTGCAGGTCACACATAGAAACAGCAGGCTCACACTGTGAATGTTTTGCTCTCTAACAACTGGTCCTATTTTGAAAGTTCTGAGAACTTTGAAAGGTAGGGCCTAGTTTGTAGAAGTAGGCCATTAGGGGTGGTCCTTTGGGACTACATCTTACCCCTGGTTTCAGGCTGGCTCTCAGCTTCCTGTCTGCCATGGCATGAACAGCTTCCATTGCACAGTCTCATCATAACCTGAGCGACTCCTTTGGGCCCTCTGAACCATGAGCCAAGGTAGTTCTATTTTCCCTTATGTTTCTTCTGGCAATTATTTTGGTCATAGAGATGTTAAAGAAAATGAGATACAGCTATGTAACTGGCCACAGCAGGGCAAGGAAAGTGTTGAATGAAGGTACAGCTTCATGGATGTGTCCTAAGAGACTTTCCTTATTTGAGATGACTCACTTCATTGAGATCCCAGACTTCTGGTGTAGGAAGTCCTTCTGTATATGTGTTGCTTTTATTGGCCAATGAATAAAGCTGTTTCTGCCAATGGCTTAGCAAAGTAAGCCAGGCAGGAAATCTGAACAGAGATATAGAGAGAGTAGGCGGAGTCAGAGAGATGCCATGTAGCTGCCAAAGGAGACAGATGCTGGATCCCTACCAGTAAGCCACAGCCTCGTGCCCATACATAGATTAATAGAAGTGGATTATTTTAAGACGTAAGAGTTAGTTAATAAGAAGTCCATGCTATTGGCCAAGCAATGTTGTAATTAATATAGTTTCTGTGTGATTATTCAGGTCTGAGCAGCCAGGAAATAACTGAGCAGTCTCTGCCAACATACTCTTTGTTGCTCTTTTGGGTTGTGAAGATTGAGTGGAAAGCAAACAGCCCACCCGCTGCAGATGTAATAGCCTCTTCCATGCTGAGGGCACGTAGGGCTTCTAGAGAGTCAGGACAGCTCATCAGTAGCTGGAATCATACTGTCAGTGAGTGGGGCTGGTTCACAAACCCACCATGAGCAGATGAACATGGCCCTTCTGGGAGCAGCTTGCATCTGACAAGGCACTCAGAGAGCTATGAACACTGTCGTTGGGGAATGTCATTCGTTTAGTTCCTTTTTTTTTAGATTTATTTATTTATTATATATACCGTGTTCTGTCTACATGTTTTTCTGTACACTAGGTCTCATTATAGATGGTTGTGAGCCACCATGTGATTGGGGCAAATTGAATGCAGAACCTCTGGAAGAGCAGTCAATGTTCTTAAGCTCTGAGCCGTCTCTCCAGCCCCAATCTTGTTTTAACCTATTCTTCTGAATGACAATTTAGTATCACTTTCAGAAGTAAATATTCTTGATAGCGATATTAGAAAGAAAGGATATAAAACAAAGTAGAAATCCTTCTGGTTCCTAACAACAGTAGCACCCTAAATCATGCAGTATATATCCTTTCAGACACGTTTTCTGTGTGAATGTAACGTCATAACAAGATTGGCTAGAACTAGATCAACTGGCCCTTTCTCTACTTCTCACCTCCCTGTTCACAATGCTTGTATTTCTTGCCAGCCAACATTCTCTTAGACCTGGCACATTCTTTGGACTTCTAGTATTGTCTATGAACTTCGGTTGGGTTTAAGCTGCCCAGCATAGACACTGTCCCAACCGGCTTCCTCCGGGCCCCCAGAGAATCCTAGCCCTTCTTCTGAGTCACTTTGTGGACTTGGTGCTTACCACATCTACTTCAGAAAGTGCAGGAGCACTCACTGTGTTTCCTGGAGCACCACTAGCAACCAGACCCTTTGTTACTGCGACTGAGACAAGGTCTCACTATGTAGCCCAGAGTGGCCTCAAAGTCACAGCAATCCTTCTGCCTCAGTTACCCCTCTGTTGATGGCAGCATTCTGTATTTTTTTTTTGGAAAAGAACTGTATTCTTAAGTAATATTTCATATGGATTAACTTTCCAATAATTCACAATTTTTTCATAGTATCATTCAGTTCTGAGATAATAAAAGTGTAAAAAAAAACACCCTACACTCAGGAATTATTGCATTGGAAGCAGAAAGACAATTATATGATTTTGAAAACAGTAGTCACGGCTGAGGGCAAAGGTGTTTGCTGCCAAACCTGACATCCTGAATTCATTTCCTGGGACCCACACTGTAGAAGGAAAAAAATCAACTCCCAAAAGTCATCCTCTGACCTTCATATGTACGCAGGGACATGGAGCATGTGAGTATACATATAAATACACACACACAAACACATACTCTCTCTATATATACATATTAATATATATGTTAATTTGTATACTAATATGTATATAATTAATATATACAATATATATTAATATGTATATAACATATATAATATACATATTAAAGAAAGCAGTAGTTAAAATACTTACATGAAACAGGTAGGAAAATGTAAACCAAATGTTAACAATGATTCTATCATAGAAATGCAATATCAATTTTTTTTCTTTTTGTGTTAACAAAAGTTTTTTAATAATGGCTATTTTTGGTTCATATAACTATAAAAAGGGGTTCTTAAAATCCCTCACAGCTGGAGGCAAGTCCTTTACTTTTCTAGGTTTCATTTCCTTTATAAGCGATATTGGAATTCCAGTAATCTCTGCTCCCTAGAGAGATGATTGGGATCAACCAAGCCCAAGCAAAGCCCTCCACGTACAGGGTAAGTGTTGGGGACATGGCAGTCTCCATTGTCTTGGTGGTCACCAGGCTCATACTCTTGGAGTAGAAAAGTGGTATTTCGTAAATTACTGCCTGGATGGCCCCCTTTGGTGTCCTGGCACTTGGGGTCAATTCTGAATTGACACACCATGTAAACACAGACTGTGCTTTAGTTTCCCAGATGCCCAGACCCAAATAATCACATGGAAACTACATTAATTACAACACTGTTTGGCTGATGGCTCAGTCATATTTATAGCTAGCTCTTACATCTTAAATGAACACATTTCTATTAATCTGTGTATCGCCGTGAAGCTGTGGCTTACTGGTAAGGTTCTGGACTCTTTCTCCTTTGGAAACTACAAGGCATCTCCCTGACTCCGCCTTCTCTCTCCCTGCATTCAGTTTAGTTCTCCTGCCTACCTATATTCTGCCCTGCCATAGGCCAAAGCAGCTTCTTTATTAACCAATGGTAATAAAGCATACTCACAGCATACAGAGGGGAATCCCACATCAACACACCAGACGCCCCCTTCACCTCCTTCAGTTGCTCTCTGGTGCCTGACCTCTATTCAGGCTTTGTACTCCAGCTACACTGGCCCTTGGTAAGTTCTAGCCCACAGCAGAGCCTTTGCAGACACTGTCTGCTTGGGATGTTCGTCTGACAGCTTCCCATAGCTGGTTTTCGGTCTTAACATGGAAGGTGCTACCTCAGATGGTTTTGTTAATACCACTGGTTGAGAATAGGACTGCTACCTGAGTTTAAAGTCAAATTTGAAGCAAGCTTTAATTAAATATTAGCCAGGTAAATGGGTTCTGTCAAGGTTCATACCTGTATTCCCAGGAAATGGCCTCAGCCACGTTTTGCAGAAGAAGGCAAATCCATAATTCACTGCATTTCCCACAAGGTCCAATCAGGAGCAATTATACATCCTGACGAACTTTCCGCCTGCATACCTACTGCCTACAGCCAAACGGGGCAAGGGTACTTCCTGACGTTATGTCCCGCCCATATGTGATTAAGCACACCCAGTGCAGATGGGTCAAGAAAACTTGTTTAGGGGAGTGAAACCATGTGGCTTGGTCATCTCCCATAAACAACAGCCTCCAGCATTTCAGTAAATCTCTGTCCTTGGGCAAAGGGCTTGCGAATCAGGAGCAATTTTTTTGTTGTTGTTTTGTTTTGTTTTAAGGGTTTCTTAGGCATAGTAATTAAAACTTAAAATGTAAACTTGGCTTTCACAGTTTTCCTGGATGTCCAGCCAGAAGCCACCTCTACAGACACATATTATTCAAGATTTGCCTTGTGGGATTTTCATGACACCTGTCACTACCTTACATGGTTTTGGGTACCTGTTTTATTCTCTTACCTGGTGTCAGTCTCCCTGTGGTCTTTGCTTGACCTGTCAGAGATGTCACCTGAACATCTAGAACAGGCCAGGGGCCCCATAGGTGCTCAACCCACCATAGGTGATAACATTAATGATTAAATTTGACCCATTTCTACCACCTCAGAGTGTGACTGCTTTCCCACGGAAGGGGTCAACTGTGACTTTATTGTCATGCCCCGCTTTCTGTCCCCCTCTAATTAGGAAGAGGATCCAGAGCAAACCAGACACCTGCTTCTCAGCTCCCCATCCCCTGTAACCATATTCATAACTTCCTACCTTAAATTAATTTCTAAAAAGGCCTCCCAGATTTGAAAAGAGAACCTTCTAGCCTTTAGCTGTGATACTGGCAGGCTGGTCAGACAGTCCTCGCTCTACAAAGAGACAAGTTTCCTTCTGTGCACTGGTAACAATGTGCTGTGATGGGCCCACAGAAGTCTGTTTAACTCACAATGCAAATTAGAAAAGAAAATGCCTTGAAATTCTAGGAAATGTAACATGGGATTTGAACAAGAAATATAATTTGCATGTTTGTCTTGAATATTACTGCTGGAAGAAGGAGGGAAATGCCTTAAGGAGGGTGAGGGTGAGGGAACCAGTCTTCTGAGAAACAGGTCTCGATTTGCCTAAAGGAGCATACGCTGATATGGAATGTCCTTCTGTATGTATGTTGCTTTTATTGGTTAATGAATAAAGCTATTTTGGCCAATGGCTTAGCAGAGTAAAACCAGGCGGGAAATCCGAACAGAGATAGAGATAGATAGATAGATAGATAGATAGATAGATAGATAGATAGATAGTAGGCTGAGTTGAGGGAAACACCATGGAGCTACCAAAGGAGAAAGATGCCAGAAATTAACTGTAAGTCACAGCCTCGTTGCAATACATAGATTAATAGAAATGGGTTAATTTAAGATGTAAGAGCTATCTAGGAATGTGCCTGAACCATTGGCCAAACAGTGTTGTGATTAATATAGTTTCTGTGTGATTATTCAGGTCTGGGCAGCCAGGAAACGAAAGCACAGTTTTCTTTTACAAGACCCTCATATCCACAAGCACCAGAGATGGCCAGAGGCCGATGCCAATGCTTGTTGTACCCACTGAATCCTAGAGGCTGGAATGAACATAAGAGGATTATTCTGAAATACTGGGATTTGCATGTACAAGAGTGGTGACTCACGAGATTTCGTAGGGAACCCCTGCCAGAGTTCTCCAGTACAAACAACTGGACAGCTTTAAAGAGAACAGACTCAGGTCTGAGATCTGGAGCTCAGCTGAGGCTCTGGGTTTAATTTGCAATACACAGACTAGGAGTGAGCAGTGGCCATACACCGTAAGCCCAGCATTTCACAGGTGGAGCATACAAATTCAAACTTATCCTCTTTCCACGGAGCAGGTCCTCAGCCTGTGGGTTGTGACCCCTTTGCTAAGGTCACATATCAGATATCCTGCATATCAATCAAATATTGGCATTACGATTCACAACAGCAGCAACATCACAGTTATGAAGTAGCAAGGACATAATTTTATGGTTGGGGTCAGGTTCAGTTTGTTTTCATCATTGTTTGCTGCAAAGGTAATGTCAAGTGTCATTTTTCTCCTTTATTTGATTTTTGTGCTGTTCCTTTGAGGCAAAAGCTTTTATCTCTTGGAAGTCTTCAGGAAGCAAGAGCAATATCCTAATATGGGAGGTTGAATAAAAATTATGATATCAATTCAGAGGACAAAAGCAAAAATAGGATAGCATTTCTGATGACATTGTCAAATCTGGAATTTTAAATGCTTAGACAAGAGAAACAATATTCTCTTGAAAATGGTGTTAAACAATTCCAGAATGACTGGTCTGTGTGATGATTAAGATGCTAATATTATGGTTGTACATAAAGAAATTTGAATAAAATTTTCATGAGCTGTGAGATCAAAAATAGCAGTTTGTCTAGTGATGTTGGAACGCTCCTTTAATCCCAGCACTCCAGAGGCAGAAGCAGGAGGATCTTCATGAGTTGGAGGCCAGCCTGGTCTACAGAGTGAGTTCCAGGACAGCCAGGGCTACACAGAGAAACCCCACCTCAAAAGAAAGAAAAGAAAAATAGGAGTTTGTCTTTCTTTCCTTTTTCTTTTCTTTCAGTGTTGGAGACTGAACCCATCCATGGTTCTGCATTGTTGGCAAGTGTTCCACCACTGAGCTATGGAATTAGCAAAAGTAATAATATATCTTAAGTAAAGAATACACTAAAACTATTCTTTTATGTCCCAGAACTCACTTTGTAAACCAGGCTGGCCTCGAACTCACAGAGATCCACCTGCCTCTGCCTCTCAAGTGCTGGGATCAAAGGTGTGTGCCACCACTCCCGGCTGTAATGTGTGTCTTAAAATGAATGCAAAAATAATGTATCAGAGGCTGAAGACATGACTCTGTAGTCAAGAGCAGGCATTGCTCTCACAGGGGACTCAGGTTCAGTTCCCAGAACCCATGTTGGACAGCTCATAAATGCTTGTAACTCCAATTCAAAGGGAGTCTGATGTCTGTGGTCTCCACTGGCAGCTATACTCACATGCACATACCCACTCCCAGACTCACATAATTCAAAACAATCAAAATAAAAGTTAAGTAAACAACATACTAAATATTGTGGTTTGAATGTGAGATGTCCCGCCTAGACTCATGTGTGTGGTGATATTTTGTTTATGCTCTAACAAATAAAGCTTGCCTAAAGATCAGAGGATGGAGTTTGCCACTAGTTAACCAAAGCAGCCAGGTAGTGGTGGCACACACCTTTATCCCAACACCTGGGACGTGGAAGCAGGAAGATGAGGAGTTCAAGGCCACACTGGGCTATGTGAGATTTAATCAGTCTGGAAGAGAAGCAGAGCTCACACCTTTGATCCCAGCACTCAGGATCTCATGACTTTAATCTCAGCACTGGGGAGGTGGACATGAGTGATATTGATGGGAGGAAAGAGGAATAGAAGGGAGGAGGAGACAAGAACTCAGCCCATTCGGTCTGAGGATTTTGTAGAGGTAAGAACTTTAGTGTCTGGAGACTTTACTTCTCTGATCACTCAGCTTTCACCTATAACCAGGTTTTTATTAATAAGATCAATTAGATTAATGCTACACATGTGTTTGAACGCTTGGCCCCCAGTTGGTGAGTTACTCTGGGGAGGTTGTGAAACATTCAGGAGAGCCTTGCCAGAGGGGACGAATCACTGTGGGGAGCGCCTTAGGCGTTACAGCCTGGCCCTGCTTTCTGTTCACGCTCGACTTCCTGTTCACGCTCCGCTTCCTATGCATGCCCTGCTTCTTGTTCATGCTCCACTTCCTGAATGTGAAGGCCAGCCAACCCCCAGCACTCAGCACCACGCCTAGCCTGCTTGCTGCCAGCTGTTTTCCCACCACGAGGGGCGACGGCCTCTGGAACTGTTAGACAAAATAAACCGTTTTCCCCACTCAGTTGTTTTTGTCGGGTGTTGGCACAGCGATGAGGGAGTAACTCTGACAACTACAGGCGTTTGACTTTTTCTGCGTACATTCCTAAAAGTCAACATGTCCAGTCAGGCTAGTTGAGGGAAAATGATGTTGTTCCAAAATCGGGGGTCAAATTCTAACGTCACCCCTTTGTTTGGGGACACAGGTGTTCCCGCTTCAAGAGCAGCTTGTTTCTGAAAGCAGCAGAGCCCCCTGGAGGAGGAGCCTGCTCTGGGGCTATTGTGGTAACTGTACCTTCTGGGAACTTAATTGTCTCTCTGTGTGTTAACAGCTACAAAATAGAGAAATAGTCACATTCTCAAGTCATTTTATAAGATCTTCCTGTGTAATTGAGCTGCTCTGGAACTTGGTATAGACCAGAATAGACTTAAACTTTTGGTAATCCCTCAGCCTCAGGTTTCTGAGTTACTGGGATTGCGTATGTGTACCTCTGTGCCCACCTTCCTGCAGCTATACTTAAAAACAGACCGACAGACAGACAGACAAAAGGACAAGGCCATAAGTGTTGACCTCGTTGACTGAGCACTGTGTCAATGTTCTTCCCAGGCTATGTAGTTCGTCCAGAAACCTTTTCTACAGTACCAGTAGCTTCAAGGTCAGGTGACCGGGGACCCCAGCCAAGTCTCAAACCCTTTGAAAAGCTGTCTGATTGCTTAATCTTACTTGGTCACATCTACCTCACCCTGAGACAGAGGCGATTATGATGCCTGCTTCACTGGGTAATGGGGAATGGTTAAACCTGCCTATAAATCTAGAAATAAATGACTTGGCCAGATTTATCAATTATAAGATAGATGGACCCAAACCAAGGTCTTTCTCACAAAAAAGCAATTGTAATATCTTGATCAGATTTCTTTGCATGTGTATATGTGTTTGTGTGTGTGTGTGTATATATATATGTTTGCATGTGCACACCATCATGCCTGGTGTATGTGGTGCTGGAATTGAACCCAGGTCTTTGAGCATAGTAGACTACCACTCTTCCAATGATCTGCATCTCTGCCTTTGACCAAGGTTCTTGAGAGATGCTTTAGGGGACCCTGAGGGTGCCCTCCTTCCCCGGAGCAATGTAAAGTAGGCTGTAATCCTGGCAGGACTCAGGTTGAACTTTAGGAGCTGAATGGCACCATCCCTAATTCCAAAAGCTTTCTATTTCTCTTCTGGGCTTTGCAGTTGAGTTGTAGTAACAGAGGGGAAAAGATGAACTGCGCCTTAGTCTGCCCTTCATCCTTCAAAGATGATGCCCAAATGCTATTTATATCCTAAATCTTCTGTCTTTGAAGACTCTGAATTCTTTGATGGAGTGGTTGTCACTCAATGGCAGCGTATTGATAGTGAATGTTCTAGACCAGCCGCAGACTCAGATCATTTCTTCTCTCCGAGCCTGGCTTACTATGCAAAAGAAAACAAAAACAATAGAATTCTACATTGCCTGGAGCCATGGGCTTGGACTGTGTGTGTTGGGGATTAACACTGAGCCAGTTTAGCCAGCTGTGACATAGCAAGCATCCTCGGCTTCTACGTGGGCCAAGCACATCATTAAAGGGGAGAGTTACGTGACTCTTCCATCAGTAGATCCACATCAAACACCCAGGTGCAGCAAGGGATGACTTGGAGTCATGGAGTAAGTCATAAAAAACCACGCTTCTTCCTTTGCCTCCTCAGAGTCAAAAGAACCAGCCAAGAGTCAAGTGGCCCAAGTGGTCTCCGCCTGTGGTCTCCTAGCTCATGAGTCGACCCCTCCACCAGTCTGTCAGGAAGGACGGCTGTTATCATGCCTGTTGCACACATAGGAATGTCAGGCTGCTGAAAGTGGCAGCATGCTCTGTGGTCACATGGTGAATGAGTCATCAAACAAAGGGGCCAGGGTTCTGGCCCTTCTGGTTTTACTGCCTTAGCCCAGGTCTGACTGCCTCTTTAAATCCTCAAATTCAGTCAGAGCCCAGTGTAAACAGGCTCCCTGATTAGCATCCCTCGTTAAGGGAAAGGACCCTCGTTTCTCCAGTCGTCTACTGTAAACCTGCCTTTTAATTTCAGTGATCAAGGCCTAGAAGGAGGCCAAATACATCCTGTTCTTCAGGCACACAAATGAGTTTGTTCTTTCAGAGGCTGGTATTTCACAGCAACTGCTGACGGAGCCTATACGGGCTGGGACTGCAGCTGCTGGTGAGCAAATGTGTGTTATTTATAGCTCTGTGTGTGTGTGTGTGTGTGTGTAAGGATGGGATTTCTTCCTTCTGAGAAGTATTGATACCACAACAGGAAGTGATCTCAGTCAGAGACAATGCTATCACCAGAATCGAGTCTACTGTTCTCAAATTTGCGAATGAGTCAGAATCACCTGGAAGGGTTTGCTAGAACACAGTGTATCTGATGTGGAGGCTCAGGTCTGCGACTCCAGCACTGAGATGGTACAGGCAGGAACATTACAAGTTCAAGGTCACCCTGACCTACGTAGAAAGACTTGTGTCCCAGGACAAAACGCTGGGGAGATTGCTCTGTCCGTAAAGTCCTTTTAAGCAGGCGTGAGGACTGGAGTTCAGATTCCTAGTGCCCACACAAACGTCAGGTGGTTGTGGTGCCCTCTGTCATCTCAGCATTGGGAAGGCAGAAATTGTGGTGATTTGATTAGGAATGGCCCATAGACTCATATGTTTCAATTCTTAGCCATAGGGAGTGGCACTATTAGGAAGCGTGTCACGATGGGGCAGACTTTGAGGTCTCTGATACTCAAGCTACGCCCAGTATGGCACACAGTTCCCAGTTTCCTGCTGCCTTCAGATCAAAATGTAGGACCTCTCAGCTCCTCCAGCACCATGTCCGTCAGCATGTGGCCATATTTGCTGATGTGTCGATAACGGACTGAACCTTTGAACTGTAAGCCAGTCCCAATTAAATGTTTTCCTTTATAAGAGTTGCCATGGTCTTGGTGTCTTTTCACAGCAGTAGGAACCCAAACTAAGACAGAGATGGCTTAGTAGGTTAAGTGTTGACTGGTCTTCTGCTGAGTTTGGATGCTGGGGAGAACCCATGTAAGTTGAGGTTGTCTGTCTTCCTCTATTGCTCTGAGATAGGATCTCTCTCACTGGCGTTCACCAACTGACTAAGCCAGCTGGCCCCAGAGCTCTTACAGCCCTTCTCTCTCTGCCTCCCAGTGATGAGGGAAGTACTTTCACACTGAACTTTATACCTGGGTGCTGAGGATCTGAACTCAAGCCCCATGCATGGTGCAGCAAGCTCTTTGCCCTCTAAGCCATCTCTCTAGTCCACAAGTGACTCCTTTTGTAAGAATTGTACTTTTCAGGGATGGTGAGATGAGTCAGTGGGTAAAGGTGCCTGCTGGGCCTGAAGACCTCGGTTTATTACCCCGATTACACAGTAGAAGAAGAGAATTGACTCCTGCAAGTGTTCCTGTGATCTCCGCTCAAGGGCCATGGCACATGTGTGCTCATACGTATACACAAGGAATGAAAAAACTTACTGTAATTAAAAATAAAAAATGATGCTTTGCTATATGTGTATGTCACTCCATTTTCTCATTCTCAGTTTTTTTTTTATTTTTAATTTTTATTTATTTGTTTGTTTATTTATTTATTTATTTATTTTAGTTTTTCGAGACAGGGTTTCTCTATGGTTTTGGAGCCTGTCCTGGAACTAGCTCTTGTAGACCAGGCTGGCCTCGAACTCACAGAGATCCACCTGCCTCTGCCTCCCAAGTGCTGGGATTAAAGGCGTGTGCCACCACCGCCCGGCTCATTCTCAGTTTTGTGTGTTGTGTTTTCCTCTCTTTTCTTGGTTAGACTAGTGAATTATTTACTGAAGTTGCTATATTGTTTTTGTTTGTCTTTTTCAGTGACTCACCCCTTCCTGTCCCTCCTCTGCCTTACCCTACCCTTTCCCTGTCTTTCTTTTGCCAGGGTCTCACTTTGAGCTTATACTGGTTTAGAACTCATTCTGCAGCCTGGGCTGGGGTTCCCGGCATGCGTTCCTATGCCTAGTTTTGAGAAACTTTCCTCATCTTAGGAAACTCTTGCTGTACAAACCACAACAAAGGCAGCTGGTATGAAACCCACAGAAAGTTATCTCCCAGCAGTTAGTTCTGCTGATTTTGTAGCCAAGTTTGTTACACAGGCATCCCTGGATATCCACAGCAGGTTGGATTCTGGTATCTTCCCCTCAGATACCCAAATCTGCAGATGCTCATGCCTCCAACATAAGCTCTCAAAATGTTTACATATAACCTACACACATGCTTCTGTGTGCTTTAAACTGTCTCTAGATGACTTAAAATATCCCAAACAATGCAAATGCCATTGCTTTTATACTGTATTGTTTATAGAATAGTGATGAAGCATCTGCCTATGGCCAGTCCAGGCCCCGCCCCCTACCCTGTCAATCCATAGTTGGACCCCAGATGCAGAACCCACGGATATAGATGACTGACTTTGCTTTTATTTAATTCTGTCTTTCTGTTTCCCTTAGATCTTAAAACCTGTTTTCTAAATTGAATCCTTCCCTTCAGATTCATTCTTCTTAAACACGTAGTTTTTAACATTAATTTATTTATCTGTGTGTGATCTAATGTGGGGGTCAGAGAACAACTTAGGGGAGTCAGTTCCTTCCTTTCATGGCGTGGATCTTGGAGATCTAACTCAGGATGTCAGGCTTGGCAGCAAGTCCCTTAACCTGAGCCACCGTGCCAGCCCAACAAATGATTCTGAGAGTTTGGTTTTTCCTTTTAACACACACATATACATAATATAATCTTTGATTATATTTCACAGACTTTAATAAATAGGATTTTCCTTATTATTTGCTAAATGATCTAGTTTTTTTTTCTTTATTCATGGAAATGAAAGATGTTAGACACAAATAGTCATCTTTAAGTCTTGCTGTTCTGTGACCTTGGTCTGGAAACGCCTTTTCTTTCTCTTAGCTTCTGTGGATTAAAGCAATAAAGCCTTTTAAAAGGATTCCTGCGTTGTGTTTGCTCAATGAGGTTAAATTGCACTTCTCTGCAATTTGGAAGGAAATGGAATTGGAAGACGGAAGTTCAAGTACCAACCCTGCCACTTTTCATTGGTAACCGAATAAATAACCCGATTTGAGTCTCACATTATGTTCAGCTGGGAGGTCACGTTGCGTTCTCTCCCTTGCAGTTCAGGACTGCAAGCAACATGGAATTAGTTTCAATTAGGCTGGCTTAATGACTCCTGGGCTCGTTTGTTAGTTGAGTCAGCTTGGCCACCGGAACTGGAGACGCTAAGTACAGCTCTTGCTGTGATCAAGTTGATGCCTTGGCTTCCTCAAGCTTCCCTGTTTGACACCAAGGAGAAAAACACCCAGACAATTCATTTGAGACTCATTTCCTCATCCATTTTAAGACGGGCCCTAGAGCTGACTGGATGGGATGACAGCCCCATGTCAGAGCATGCTCTGTGGATACTTCTCTTCCGGAGAGGCTGTTTCCTCACTGACAGGGTATCTGGATGAGCTGGCTTTTCCTTTCCACATACTTGGAGGTTGTCCGGGCTCTTTTCTTGGTGTGGTTGCCCTTCTGTGACAGGGACTTGTCTCGGGGCTGAGACCTCATAGCTGCAAGAACATGGCTACTTTGCTTGTAGGTTTTCCCAGTAAATCAAACACCACAACACACACCTGCCCTTTTGTACAGCCGTACGATATGATGACCGCAGCGACATATTTTACACATATCATGTCTCGTATTCCCCATAGCAAGCTTGATGCTATGCAAACTATCCCCCCTCATAAATTGGGGACTCCTGGTGCTCAGAAAACATGAAAAATATCCTCAAAGAGGCAAAGACAGAGATAGAGCCCCAACTGCTTGGTTTGGCCTTGGATTTCAACTTGAGTGCCATTTCCATCCCAGACTTTACAGTTTTCCTGTAGGTGGTGCTAAAGGGTTTGATTCGGTTTGTTTATTATGATAGATTTCAACAGAGGGAAGTAAAGTGTAGGGAACACCTTTTCTCCTTTATCTGAGAGTCCCACGGGGGCGAGCAACAGCCCCGAGGTAACATGCTGATGGCACAGGAAAAAATTAACAGAGGGTGATGAAGCCATAATTCTTTGGGGGAGAGATTTAACTCTAAGCACACTCTCTTTGCAAAGAAAGTCAAACCTAGTCTCAAGAGGGGAAGGAGGTGTAGAGACAGAAGCAGGAAGGCCAAGAACTCACAGCCATCCACCTGCTTCTGCCTCCCAAGTGCTGGGGTTAAAGGTGTGTGGCACTGTCCAGCACAAAACACTCTTTAATTCATTGTCAGGAGGCTCAAAGTCCTGCCTCCATGTGGCAGTTTGAATGAGATGTCCCCCATTGTCTTAGTTAGGGATTATTGCTGTGGAGAGACACCATGGCCACAACTCTTATAAAAGAATCCATTTAATTGGGGCTGGCTTACAGTCCATTATCATAATATCGCAGGCAGACATGGTGCTGGAGAAGGAGCTGAGAGTTCTCGATCCCCAGGCAGTGGGAAGGCAGTGAGCCAGCCTGGCTTGAGCGTCTTAAACTTCAAAGCCTACCCCTGGTGACACAGTAACCCCCCCAAAGGGCACACCTGCTCCAACAAGGCCACCCCCACAATAATGCCACTCCCTCTGAGTCTCTGGGGGCCATTTTCACTCAGACCACCACACCCATGTACCCGGGTGTTTGAATACCAGTCTCCAGTTGGTGATGTTATTTGGGGAGGCCTAGGCAGTACTGTTGGAAGAAGTGTGGCACTGGGGTGGGCTTTGAGGTTTCATAAGCCTGGGTTCTGTCCCTAGTGTTTTCTTTACGTAGTGCTTGCCATTTAAAATGTGAGCCCTCTCCACATTTTGTGGGGATTCCTTCTCCAGCCACCATGCCTGCGTCTTGCTGCCATGTTTCTCTGCCATGACAGACTCATCTGTCTGGGACCGTAAGCCCAAATAAACTGTTTCTCCTATAAGCCCGGCTGTTCACTGTGTTTTATCACAGGACCAGAAAAGAAACTAATATACTCCACCATGCTATTTTCAATTTCACACTTCTAAGACCTGCCAGAACTCACAGTAACACACCCCCATCCTGTCTTTATGGCTCACCAAATGAGGAAGGGTTCTCTGGAGTCCAGATCACTCCTGAACCAGCATTCTCCTCGGCCTCAACTTTCGTTTGACTTAGATGATTGCATTCGGGCAGCCATCGTGAGAATGAGTGTACATGTGCACACTTTCACACGGAGGCCTCAGTCCCGGGAGACTCAGATTTGCAGGGCATGTAGGGAGCAAGACTTTCTTGTGTCAGTTAGCTTGTCATGATAAGAAGATACCTGGGAAAACAATTGACAGGATCAAACTCAGGCTTTGTGGCAAGTGCCTTTACCCTGCGCCAGAGAGATGGCTCTTGACTTTTTTTTTCCCTATTAGATTTCTTTCTTTCTTTTACCTTTCTTTCTTTCTTTCTTTCTTTCTTTCTTTCTTTCTTTCTTTCTTTCTTTCTTTCTTTCTTTCTTTCTTTCTTTCTTTCTTTCTTTTGTATACAGTGTTCTGCCTGCATGTATGCCTGCAGGTCAGAAGAAGGCAACAGATCTCATTACAGGTGGTTGAGAGTCACCACGTGGGTGCTGGGGAATTGAACTCAGGACCTCTGGAAGAGCAGCCAGTGCCCTTAACCACTGAGTCATCTCTCCAGCGCCCCCTTTTTAATACTTATGTCCCTGTGTTTCAATTTATTTATTTTTATTTTATGTGCATTGGTGTTTTACCTGCATGCATGTTTGTGTGAGGGTGACAGATCTTGTAGTTATAGACAGTTGTTAGCTGCCATATGAGTGCTGGGAATTGAACCCAGGTTCTCTGAAAGAGCAGCCAGTGCTCTTAACCACTATGCCATCTCTCCAGCCTTCCTTTCTGCATCTCTTTCTATCAGTTACTTGAGGAAGACTCTGATGACAATTGGGGCAGTTGTCAGGTATTTTCTTTTAGACGAGCCCCTCCACCAACACAAATAATTCCAGTCAGAGCAATCAGACTGAGTTAAAAGTTGCCTTTGTTTAATGGACTGTTCCTGGCTGTGGAGAGGGGACAAGAGAGAGAAGGGGAGACCACACAAAACCAGGAGATCACATATTCATTCCCTGGGGGGCAGTTTAAATAGCCTGTGGAAGTGGTCTCGACCTTCCCTGGGGAAGGGTTACTGTTTGGCCAGCTTTCTTGACCCTCCCTGGGGAGGGGTCACCATTTGGCAAGCTTTCTCAGAGGTGGAGTTTGGACTGAACCAACTCTCAGGGGAGGGGGCTTATACCAGGAGCTGGGGTGAAGCCCCCAACCAAACAATCCAGACTTTTTGTATAAAGGGGTGTCAGAGAACTGAGGTGATGCTTCCGACCAAACAGTGGTCACCATTCTGATCACAGGAGATGGCCAGTTCAGGCTACAGATCCACTATTGCTAGGAGTCTTAGCTAGGGTCACCCTTGTAGTCTCGTGGGAGTTTCCCTTGTATCAAGGTTTTTATTAAATTTTATTATTTTTGTGATGATATGCATATGTGTGTGCCTCAGTGCCAGTATGGAGGTCAAACGGCAGCTTACTGGAGTTGATTTTCTTCTTCTAACCTGTGTGTGTATCAGAGATAGAACCTAGGTCATCAGGCCTGTTAGCAGGTCCCTTTAATCGCTAAGGCATCTTGCTTGCTCTTTCTAGATTTCTTAAAACTATAGTTCAGTTTGAAATCTAGGATCTATGATTTTCTGTGGTTCTGTGGTACAACTGAAGCAAGGGGAGAGCTTTGTGTAGTGATATTTCATGTGTATTTTAATAAATAAAGCTTGCCTGGAGATCAGAGAGTAAAACAGCCGCACTGGTCAGCCTTACAGATCAGGCAGTGGTGGCACACACCTTTGAAGCCCAGTAGCCACACTAGTCCATAGAAACTGGGCAGTAGTGGTGCACACCTTCAGTGCCAGCACTAGAGGGAATATAAAACGGGAGGAGAGAGAGACTTAGTCTGTTTGGTCCACTTAGTCTGCAGTCGCTCAGCCTTGGTAGAGGTAAGACTCCTCTAGTGACTTGACTGCCTTGCTTTCTGGTTTTCAGGTTGAACCCCAATATGTGTTCAGGTTTTTATTATTCGTGCTATAGCTTTGCTCTCATGAGACTGCCCCAAGTATGAAAGGAGTCTTGTGTCAGCGGCACAAATGCCTCTTGAATTTATTTGTTTATTGTTCTATTCTTTTTTGGTTCATCCCTTTGAGCCTTCTAACAGAACCTGGTTCCCTGAGAGGCTGCCCCTTAAGCACCGCTCCTCTCAACAGGGTTTCAGTCATTCCAAAGATAGCTCTGTTCAGCATTTTTTGGGGATGTTCCCTAAGGAAATATTAAATCAGGTTTATCTCTCACAGCAAAATAATAAATGTTTTCTAG
The DNA here is from genome assembly GCF_950005125.1 of Chionomys nivalis. NCBI lineage: Eukaryota > Metazoa > Chordata > Mammalia > Rodentia > Cricetidae > Chionomys > Chionomys nivalis. Next base: position 24,795,304 of record NC_080109.1, on the reverse strand, counting down.
TATATAAATTAGTCTTCTGACAATTTGGTTATAAATTCACTTCGTAGAGTTTGAACTAAGAAAATAGAGCTATTTTGAACAGTAGGTCAAATGGTACTTCCTCAGAACATTTATCTCGAACTTTTTGGAGATAAATTTCTAATTTATTAATTAGTAATTTCACAGCATTCATACATTCATTTATTCATTCATCCAACAAGTATTCATTTAATGTCTAATTTAGTGCCTAAAAGAAACTTTGTACAAGGGCTTATTTTAGGTGCGTCAGTGAACAGATAAGTTTCCTGTGGTTCTCTTGCCCTTGGGAAGACTGGATCTTGAAACTTTATTTACATGATGTGTATTTATTAATTTGTGTGATTAAAAATGCACTATTTGTTTTTTGGTTTTTATTGTTTACATTCTCTCTCTCTCTCTCTCTCTTTGTAGGTGTGTGTGTGAATGGGGGTGTTTGCTATGGGGTATGTGGAGGTCAAAGAACAACTTTTGGTGAGTCAGTTCTCTCTTACTATATGAGTCCCATAAGATGAACTTGGGTCATCAGGCTTGATGGAAGGTGACCTTACCCTCTGAGCCATATCACAGGTCTTTAAATTACTTTAAAACTAATATATAAGAACATACAAACTATACATATTAGTAAGGTATCAAGTATGTAGTAGGGTATCACCACATTTTTTTTTCTTCTCTTGTAAGATCCACGTAGATGAGGCCAGTGATGTGGAAGTCCCCTCTGTAGGCTATGATTACCATTAATGAATAAAGAAACTGCTTTGAACCTATAGCAGGGCAGAACTTAGCTAGGTGGGGATAACTAAACTGAATGCTGGGAGAAAGAAGGCAGAGGTCAGAGAAGCCGTGGAGCCACCAGAGACAGACGTGCTGAAACTTTGCTGGTAGGCCAAGACCTCGTAGTGATACACAGATTAATGGAGATGGGTTAAATTAAGATGTAAGAAGCTAGAGCTAATGGACCAAGCAGTGGTTTAAATAATATAGTTTCTGAGTGATTATTTCGGGGCTGAGCAGCCAGGAACTAACTAGCGGCCTCCCTAAACAACAGGCCAGTGTTGCTGATGATTGTCTATCTAGTTCTCACACAGTACCAGTACGCAAATTTGAGTAAATATTTGATGAATAGATAAATTAACTCTCAAGGCTTCATAATAAGACATTGGATCTCCAGTGACTGATCCTCTGAGCCTATAACTAGTTTGCAGGCTTAGAAATTGCTCATGGGCATTATTGTCTTGTTCTAAGATTTCTGGCAGCTGGTTTTTGGTGAATCTCTAGGAAGTGAAAGTGAAAGTTAGGCAAGGGTAGCCTTAAGCTTGGCTTTCTTATGCTCTCAGAGCTGGATCCTCCATGAACTCTGGGTGAGTGGCATCACAGTAGGGTTTTGGGTAGACCAGTTATCCAGCTGGAGAATGCGGGAGAAGCCTGGGTTCCTGTAGTAAAACCAGGATGAGCTGACAAGGACAGAGGTCCCCTCCACAACTCTGTCCATACTCCTGCATTTCTTGCATTGGAACTGATGAGTCAACAGTAGGCAGTTTTCAAATTTGAGTCCTGGAGCAGCAATGGGGAGAGGAACATGGTCAAGAGACCATCTGAGATGAACCTAGAGCTAGGCTTCTACACCATATCCAGCACTCAAACATGCTTATGCATGCCAATCGAGCACGGTCAGGCAAGCCCTTGAACTGGTGATGATGTAAATGAGTAATAACTTGGAGGGCAACAGAGGCAGAACTCTAAATGCAGCTCCAGAGGGACAACCCTTTGGAACAAAGAACCAAATTTTGGTGCTGGAGTTATCTTAGCTTAGGCAGCTCCTTCACTCCCCCCTAGAGGAGGCTGAACCATGGTTTTGTGTTGGACCACATTCATAGCTAATCTTAGCCATGGGTTGGACACTTGTATGGTGTTCTTCTGTCAGAGTACTGGTTGTGTTCTACACTAGACAAGACAAGTCCATCACCCAGGATCTGTTTTAGGAAAGAGCAGGGGAGGGAATGTATGTAAGAATGGAGATTATTTTTTTTTGAGACATTGTCTTGCTGTGTAGCACAGGCTGATGGCAAAGTCCCCATGTCTTGACTTGGCCTCTGTGTGCTCCCATACCCAGGCACTTTGCTTTCTATAATCAACTTTGCTGAGATATTTACATATGAAGAAACCTTAGACCTCAGGAAACCACAGAGCTGGGACACAACTCATTCTTCTAACTCCAAAACCAAGTGTCGAGTTTGGTGTATTAGTGACCTTGAGCTGCGGAGACCACACCAGAGGTTTGCAAAGCTATTTCAAAGGATATGTGGCTTAGAGGGCCTGAAAGATACAGTTGCTTTGCTCTTCCAAACCCATCTTGAGCAGTGTTTCTGACCACATGCTCTCATCAGGAGATGCCCGAGTCTACCCTTGATCCTGGGTAGGCCATTGTGAATGTCTCAACTGAAAGAGTTGGCCAAAGGGATTCCCTGCAGCTTCTGAGCTTGGGTGCAACAAAGACTTACAGCTGACACTCAGGTCTCTCTTAAGATGCTTGCTTTTGGAACTCGGCCACCATGAGTGAGGAGGCTCAGACTTTAGGCGGTATTAGAGACCCTGAAGATCACACTTCTGATGATTCACTGCAGGTTGGCAGGGCTCTGTGTGTAGTTGTCATTATGACTGATCCAGTATGGTGAAAGGAAGAGCCATGTCAGATAAAGCTAGGTAGAAACAAGGCGCATGCTTCATAGTTGTCTTGTCAATCGCCCTGAAAGGAAACCTCTGGGTCTGTCTCTGAGGACTTAACTTCAGAGGGAAGACTCATCTTGAATGTGGTGGCACCATTTCATAAGCTGGGTTCTTGGGCTGAATAAAGAGAGAGCAAGTGAATCAAGAAACACTCCCCACTGACCCCTCTCTTCCTGACTGCAGATGCTGTGTGACAAGCTGCCTTGCACCCCTGGTGTTGTGGGTTAGCTAGGGTTTCTTTTGCTGTGAAGAGACACCATGACCACAGAAACTCTTACACTCTTATAAAGGAAAACATTTAATTTGGTGGCTTATAGTTAAGAGGTATAGTCCATTATCATTATGGGACACAGCAGCATGCTGGCAGACATGGTGATAGAGGAGCCGAGAGTTCTACATCTTGATATGCAGGCAACAGGAAGTGAACTGAGACACTGGACATGACTTGAACATAGGAGGCCTCAAAGCCCACCTCTATAGTGACACACTTTCTCTAGCAAGGCCATTCCTACTCCAACAAGGCCACAGCTCCTAACAGTGCCACTTCCTATGAGCTTAGGGGGGCCAATTACCTTCAAGTGACCACAGGCATTTCTCAGAGAAATGAGAAAAGATACAATTAATTTCTCCAACCACCACTTGTAACAAACAACCCACATGAAGTGCTACCCACCTGGGAAGCACATAGCCATGTGGGCAAAAAGAGAAAGCTTCCTTTCCAGTACTTAGCAGATCCTGGACCAGGAGGGAAGTGTTCGCCCATGCTATCTTATTTGTCCACCTCCCCCAACCTCAGCGGCACAAAGTCAACCAAAGGCCACCCTTGCACAGGCCTGGTTATCTCTTAGAGCATCTTGGTCCTTGAGGAAGGGTTGGTTGCTAGGGGTGGAGTATAGGAGGCTTTTTGCTTTGATTGACAGGCTTGGGTTATGTAAATCTTTGCTCACTGCGCATATCCTTTCCCATGATGCATCTGATTGGAATCATATGCATACCAAGTCATGCATCTGATAATAGAGGAATTGCCTTCAAAGTTTGCTCAGAAGAAGTGGTTTACTGTGTGTGGACCCCAAGCCAATCTAGGTTAAGTTGAGCTATTGTCTCTAGTTCCTGGATGTATTGTGGGATGTGATTGGCCACAAAAGGGAAGTTACTAAGGGCTACTAAATAGCGGTAGGTCTGAGTAACTTGTTGCTTTGTTAGAGAAGAGAGTACATGTAGTTAGCTGGATGCAGGTATGGTCCTGTGTGGCTAACTGTTTGGAAAGGGGTATGTGTATAGTTCAGGCCGATTGGGGACCCAGACGGACAGCTAACCTTTTCCTGTGCTAGCCTCTCCCAGAAGAAACCTGTCACTCAGATCTAGTTTGAAGACTCTTACCATCTGAGAGTCAAGAACTCTTTAAGCACAACTAAGAGCCAGGGCTTGAACCTACCACACCCTGTCTCTCCACTCCCCCTTCTGGTCCTTTGAGACATTGTCTCCTGTAGTCTAGTCTGATCTTGAACCCATGCAGAGTCAAGGATGACCCTAATCTCCTGCTTTTACTTCCAAGTGGGATTTCAGCCCTGCACCACCAGGCCGGGCACACAGATTAATTCTGTTCCTACCTGTTCACCATTCACAGCTACAGTAGCCTTCACTATTCTTTCTAGAAAATGAGGCATAGAATTCGCAAACAAGCCTGTCTTGATTTAGTAACTAGTCATATTAATTTATATGTGGTAATTGAAAAAGAAAATTCTATTTTATCAAGAGACATCTTTCAACAAAATAATACTTTGTCACATATATTTATGCTTTTTTTGTAGATGCGCTAGGTGTCTTGATAATGTAACCCAGAGTAAAATTTGTAAACATTCAGAGTCTCAGGAAAATTTAATTTTTGTGCATATTCATGGCAGAGACTTATATGAAAATGATCCAAATACTCTTAACCATAGCTGTATTATATTAGCATCAAATTTTACTGGAGAAAAGGTGTGGAAAGAAAAATTTTAGGAGAAAGAAGAACACAAAATCTCCAATAACCAGGAAGAGCTTCTTCTTGTATTTCGGAAATAGACCATGGAGTCTCACAGACTGCTGTTGGTTTAACTTCCCAGCGACATTTCAAAGAGCAATTGGACATTTTCATATTTAAATGCCAATATTTGCAGCACAGTAGGCAAGCCGATCTCAAGCCGGCCTCACTGAGGACTTCCCAGGAGAGCATACTCTCAGGCCCCAGCCCAGGCTGCTAATCCAGAAACCAAGAGCAGGCGACAGTCTGTGCTTCAACGGGGTCCCCACATTATCATTCCTGCTGTTGAAGATGGCTTCCTCCACAGCTCCGGAGCGACTCTATGGTCTTACCGAAGCTCCAGCAGAAATACCCAAGCTGCAGCCTTCTGTACTTCCCGGGGAAAAGCCTGTCATAAAGCCAAACCCAAAATGACAACCCTTCCAAAAGTGATTAACGCCACGGGGCTTGTGTGTGACATTTGTTTCAGGTACACACGTGTTCTGCCTCAAGACTGAGGCACGGAAACAAAGAGTGGGAAAATGTGACTGACCTGAAAGGAACGGCGATATTCTGAACAGTCACGTGGGACCTTCCTTTGGGTGATCAGACTATTTTAAAAAGCATTCCAGGATATCAGGACTTTCCCAGGAGTCTCCTGCGGGAGAAAAAATGGGAAGGACTCTTGGTGCCAGCCAGAGGGAGAACTCGTTCTCCAAAGAGGTTTTGCGCCTCTGCCTATCTCCTGCCTTCGATTTAAGCCTTAACTTTCTGTCAGACCCCCAAACACAGACACGGAAGTCACCGGAAGACCCCCATGCTCGTCTTTACAATACATTCGTTTCTACATTTTACCACTGTGTTTTTAGTTGGCCTATGAGAACAGGAGGCCAAGCCTAACTTGTTAGGGCAGCTAGGGCACAGGCTCTGACCCTAACAACTCCAACAGCCTGCAGCTCGTTACGGGTTTAATGGATGGAGTTCCTTCCTTCCTAGGAGGGAGGATGGGGACAGGTGTCAAGAGAGCAATTGGATGGGACTTGGACACCCATCGCTGCAGATGGATGTTCTTGGAACAAGAACAAGGCTCAGAGGTGGAGGACCGAGAGCGAACGAGGGGATGGTTGGGTCAGGCTGGAGCTGGACCTCGATGCAGCAGAGAGTAGTTGGAACTAAATTGGAATGGGAAGATGTTGTCCTTGGCAGGGGTATAGCTGGAATTGCAGTGGGTATAGTGGAAGAAACCACAGCAGATGCCAGGGCAATCCTCTGGAGCCTACCTGTGCCCTCAGAAAGAAGGTTACTCACTCTGTAGTCTAAGAGGTCACTGCTGAGCATTGCTGAGAAGGGGAGGCTGAAAAACCCTAGAGATGGGCTGTTTTGCTTTGCTTTGTTGTTGTTGTTGTTGTTTTTCGAGACAGGGTTCCTCTGTAGCTTTGAAGTCTGTCCTGGAACTCGCTCTGTAGACCAGGCTGGTCTCAAACGTAGAGATCCACTTGCCTCTCTGCCTCCTGAGTGCTGGGATTAAATGTGCCACCACTGCTGGGCTGAGACAGCCATAAGTCATCTGTGGCTTTGAGGTCTAGCCTGAGACCACATTCAAATTCTTATTGTTCTATAACTAGAGATCTCACCCACTGAGACAGTGAGGTGGCTGGACACTGTTAGAGTTGCCCAGGCTGAAGGAACTCACAATCCCTGGAGAAGAATATCTTTTTTTTTTCTCTTTGGCCAAGGACTCTCCAGGGAGGAAAGACATTACGTCATCGCAACTGTCCCCTACTGGCTGGCCATTTACTTCGCAGCTGCTTAGTTCCCAGTGTTCTATGTATCATGGAGGCATGCTCTGCAGCTTCCGTCTCTGGATTCGAAACCTCCGATGTCATTAGATTATGGCCTGCCAGTGAGATAGCACAAGGATGGAGCATTTTGGATGATGGAAAGTGTGTACCTTCCAGGGGACCGCTCCGAGCACCTCAGTGACTCTGTGGGCTTTGTGTCGCTACATTAATTCATAATGCAAAATTCATGAGGGATGGGGACAATGGAACCGTGGCACCCTCTCTTCTACTTGGTATCCCATAAAATAGGAGGCAGATAAACTGATTTTTTTTTTTAAGTCACATGGCTTCAGTGCATAGCTCCTGAAAGATTCCTGTCTTTGTGAGTCTCAGGTGCCATTTCCTCTCTCATTGTCAGGTTAATAACCGAACTGGTTTCTTTTCAAGAAAGAAAAAGTCACACAATTATGTGGAGGAAATGGAGGGAATTGTCACATTTGCTTTTCTCCAGACTCGAATTTGATGTTCTTTTTGGGTGAGAAGAGTTAAAATGAATACCGTATTCCTCTCTCTCTCTTTGCGGTTAAAGAGCAGCATAATTCTAAAGTGAAGTTTTACAAAACCCATCAAGCAGTTCCAACCATTTGATGAAAAAAAAAAAAAAGAACGAATCTTCAAAGGGATTTTATTTGAAAATAGCCATTAGGCATGTACTATAATAAAAAATTTTAATGGCCATTTTATATTTCAGTCCTGAGCTCATTTTTAGTGAAATTACTTGGTGGCAAATGGAACCGGGTGAACACCTGGGAGGCAGAGCTTGCAGGTTCCTGAAATAATAGAGTGTGCGCCTTCTGGTGACAGAATCCTCCCCAGGACCAGCACTTTCAGGAAAGATCTTCCAGCAGTCTCCCCCTGGCTTCCTTCTTGCTGGTGACGGTAGCATTAGCCAGCCTCCTTTGGGGCTTGGCCTTGTAGATGCAGCATAGGAAGCCATACGGCTGCCCCGAGTTTCCTGAAAACACCCACACCTGAAATCTAGGGAGACCAGGGACACTGGACCTCAGAGCAGAGCCTTGGGCCAGCCTGCTCTCCTCGGAGAGTATGCATCACGTGACTTGTGTTTCCAGGGCAAGGAAACCAAGTCTACTGAGGTCTCTTAGCACCACCGTAGGTGGCAAGGAGCCGATGATACCGGAGGCATTTTTCTGTCATGCTAAATTTCTAAAAGGCAAACCAGGTTGCAATGGTGTCCAGTAGAATCCTTCGGTGAGACTGTGCTTCGTGAAGAGGTTTTCTCTTTGTAGTGAGGGATGGAGTTGGAGCTAATATGTGCGGGATGGAGAGATGATTCAGCCGTTAGGAGCATCTGCTCTTGCAGAGGGCCTGGTTCCCAGCACCCATGTGGCAGCTTACCTGTAATTCCAGTTCTAGGGGATGTGTTGCCCTCTTCTGACCTCTGAGGGCACTAGGTACACACATGGCACGTGCGCACACATGCGCGCGCACACACACACACAGGCAAACAAAATAGTCAATTGCAAAAAGTAAAATGATTAATTTTTTTTTGAAAAAGAGCTAATAGGTAGTATGATTAAAACCTCAGGCCCTTCATTTATGCTGGGTTGGACATCTGGCTTTAATATTTTCTAATCACATGCTCTCATTAGCAAAACTTTCTAGACTTCAGTTCAGTTTCCTGTAACCTGGCAAAATAAATTCACCCGTGGGCCTGGTGTATAGGTGAAATGAGATATTACATACACACCGCCTACATAGTAAATATTTGCATCAGTTAACTTCTTTTCAGGAATACTTCTATCATAAATGTGACCCGTTATTGAAAGGTTCTGAATTGCTGAATCTTTTCTGCAGCCTCGCCTGCTAGAACAGACCTGAGGTGGTTGGGTAGAGAACAAATCACTTCTGGTATTTCACTGAAGATGTCTTTCTTTACTTGAGTTTTCGAGACTGGAATAAGCTGGTGGGGTGTCCACCCTGGTGAGCAAGTCACAGGTTCTCTGAGGTCGGAGGCAATGAATGACTGACTGAAGGGGATGCTCTCTGAAGGGCTCTAACTGCTGCTCCCATTTTCGTAAAATCCCTGTCTGTTGCTGGAATTGGAAGCAATCTTCCTGATATCATTTAGAGAACAGAAAAAACAAAAAAACAAAAAACAAAAAAAACACAAAACTTTCTAAAGAAATGTTTTTGCCGGAGACTCACAAGAACCTGGGCTGTTTCTAGAATGAGGCCATTCCCACACAGGTAGCACGATTCATGCCTGGAGCGGTAGAGGGCTTTGTGGGTGAACCGAGAGGGTTTATGAACACAGTTTGTGACATTCAAGGCTCCAGAAACCTCGTGTTGTCAGCCTTCCAACTGACTATAACCATGTAAGACTTGCCGTGGTCATGACGTCTCTTCACAGCAATAGAAACCCTAAGACGGGGACCTCCGAGGAAGTAGGCCTGAGCCAGGTCCTCTGCGGGTCGGGGCACACCTGAGTCTGGGACCTCTGAGGTCAAGGACAAAGAACAAATGGCTAAGTGATGGCTGGCGGTTAAGAGCACAGACCGGGGTGCTGGAGAGATGGCTCAGAGGTTAAGAGCACAGACTTCTCTCCGGGAGGACCTGAGCTCTGACCAGCAAGCACTTTGGGCAGCTCACAGCCTTCTGCAATTCCAGCTCCAGGGGACCCGACGCCCCCTCCTGGCTAACATGGGCACTGAACTCATGTGCACATAGCCACACAGACACAAATAGACATGTCACTAAAAATTAAAAATGAAAACAAAACATATAAAATGAAGCAAAGCAAAACATTTTGATTTGGAAATAGTAGCTTGTTTGTTTGACGAAATGCTGGGAGGGGGTGAGAAAACTCTCCAACGAAAATGCTCACAGATCAGTTTGGCACTTTGAAGACCCATCAGTGGTTCCCTGGGAAATTATTCCTAAAATGCATGTAAGCAGTGAGAAAAGACATTTGTCTTCACGCCACCCTTTCAAATCATTTACAGCGACATTTGGAGACGCGCATCCCTGGCATGAAGCCTAGGCTGCGTGTATGTGTGGCTGCCGCGTGAACAGTCTGGCTTTGTGACTCCCAAGGCATTAGCGTTGGAAGACAGCACGGCTGGGCATTACTGGTTTCGCCGGCTCAGGAGATGAAGCAAGTCTTTTACTGACTGGTAGCCAGACCACAGCTACTCATTACAACAGCAAGTGGGCTGTCTTCTTCTTCTTCTTCTTCTTCTTCTTCTTCTTCTTCTTCTTCTTCTTCTTCTTCTTCTTCTTCTTCTTCTTCTTCTTCTTCTTCTTCTTCTTCCCTCTCCTCCTCCTTACTTTTGCATCTATGTTCATAAGGGAATTTGATCTATAATTCTCTCTCTTTGCTGAATCTTTATGTGGTTTGGGTATCAGGATAATTATGTCCTCATAAAGTGATTTGGACAATGCTCCTTCTGTTTCTATTTTGTAGAATAATTTGGGAAGTATTGATGTTATCTTCTTTGAAAGTCTTGTGGAATTCTGGGCTAAAACTGTCTGGTCCTGTTTTTTTTTTAATTTTTTATTTATTTTTATTTATTTTTGACTTGGGAAACCTTAAATGACTGCTTCTATTTCACTACAGGTTATAGGTATATTTAAGTTATTTATCTGATCTTGATTTAATTTTGGTAAGTGGTACCTACCAAGAAAATCATCAGTTTCTTTTAGATTCTAATTTTGTGTATTATAGGCTTTTAATGTATGTCTTCATGATTCTCTGGATTTCCTTGGTGTCCTTTATTATGCCTTTTTGTCTCTGATTTTAACTTGGTTATTTTCTATCCATCTTTTAGTTTGGATAAGGGTTTCTCTCTCTTGTTGATTTTCTCAAAGAACCAACTCCTTGTTTCATTGAGTCATTGTACTGTTCTCTTTGTTTTTATTTCATTGATTTCAGCCCTCAGTTGATTATTTTTGTCTTCTACTCTTGGGTGTGCTTACTTCTTTTTTTCTAGAGTTTTCAGGTGTGCTGTTAAGTTGCTAGCATGAGATTTCTTCTATTTTTTCTTTATTTATGTAGGCAGTTAGTCCTACGAACTTTCTTCTTAGCACCGATTTCACCATATTTCATAAATTTGGGCATGTTGTGCATTCATTTTCATTTAATTCTAGAAAGTCTTTAATTTCTTTCTTTCTGTCTTGACCCATTGTTCATTCAGTAGAGAGTTTTTCAGTTTCCCTGCGTTTGTAAGCTTTCTGTTGTTTTTGTCGTTGATACCCTGCTTTAGTCTACGTGGTCTGATAGTGTGCAGGGGATTATTTCAATTTCCTTGTGTCTGTTGAGACTTGCTTTGTGTCTGAGTATGTTTTCAATTTGGGTGAACATTCCATGAGGTGCTGAGAATGTATATTCTTTTGTGTTTGGATGAAATGTTCTGTAAATATCTGTTAGGCCTGTTTGGTTTATACCTTCTTTTAGCTCCAGTGTTTCTCTGTTTAGTTTTTGTCTGGGTGGCCTGTCTGTTGGCAACAGTGGAGGATTAGGCTTCCCACTATCAGTGTATGAGGGTCAATATGTGATTTAAGCTACAATAGTGTTTTCTTCATAAAAGTGGGTGCCCTTTTTGTTTGGGGCATTGATCCTAAGAATTGAAATTTCAGCTTTTGTTTTGTTTTTCATGACAGGATTTCTCTCTTTAGCTGTGGCTATCCTGGTATTCTTTTTAGACCAGGCTAGCCTCAGATTCACAGAGATCCATCTGCTTCTGCTTCCCAAGTGCTGGAATTAAGGGTGTGTGCCACCACCACCCAGCTTGAAACATCATCTTGGTGGATTCTTCCTTAGATGAGTATGTATTATCCTTTCCCATCTCTTTTGATTAGTTTTTGCTTGAAGTCTATTTTGTTAGATATCAAAATGGCTGTACAAGTTTGTTTCTTAAGTCCATTTGATTGGAATACTTTTTTCCAACTCTTTACTTGGAGGGAATAAATATCCTTGATGTTGAGGTGTGTTGCTTATATGCAGCAGGATGAATCTTGTTCTTGAATCCATTCTGTTAGTCTGTGTTGGGAACCAGCCCCAACAAAATACACTTCTCACCAAAGTAGAGGCGTGGGAAAATAAAGACACAAATCACAAATAAAAAATAAAATAAATTTAAAAATCACAATAAAAAAAAAAAACAAACCCTAAAGACAGTATCAGTATCGGGAGGGAGTTTCAGGGATTATTCAGATCCTGAAATCACCCATATTTATCTCCCCAACAGCTTTTATACCAAACATAAACTTGGGGAACAGGTAACAAAAGACTTCTGTTACCTAGCATTCTGTTGCCTAGGTATCAGGATGACTCAAGTCACATTTTACTCAGGTCTGCTCGGTCACATAGGCTGAAAACACCTCCTCTCCAGGTGACCTCATAGTAACAATAGAAGGAACAGAACCACATTAGTATATCCTGACCCCCTCAGGACGGCTGTGAGTTTACTTAACTTCAAAAAGGCCAGGCGACCACCTCCTGTGTTGGAAAGTACAAATTGTGCCTGCCTGTTAGTCTCTCACATTTTCTGACTGTCCAGACAATAGTGAGAAGTGGGCCTACATTTCTCAGCTCCTACAAGTCTCTATCTTTTTATTGGGGAATTGAGTCCATTGATATTGAGAGATATTGATGACCAATGATAGCTGATTCCTGTTTTTTTTTTTTTTTGGTTTTTCGAGACAGGGTTTCTCTGTGGTTTTGGAGCCTGTCCTGGAACTAGCTCTTGTAGACCAGGCTGGTCTCGAACTCACAGAGATCCGCCTGCCTCTGCCTCCCGAGTGCTGGGATTAAAGGCGTGCGCCACCACCGCCCGGCGATTCCTGTTATTTTTGGTGGTGGTGGTATTGATAGTTGTAGTGTGTACATGTGTGTGTTGGTGTGTGCATGCGTGCATGTGTTTCTTTGTTGTGCTTCCCTTCTTTTGGTTTTGCTGATATGAAATTTTGTCCTGTGTTTTCATGGGTTGGAGTTTTCCTTCTAGTATGTTTTGTGGGGCTAGATTTATGAACAGTTTATTTTTTTTTTAAATTTGACTTTGTTATAGAATATCTTATTTTTTCCACCTATGGTGATTGAAAGTTTTGCTGGGTACACTAGTCTGAGCTGGCTTCTGTGGTCTCTTAGAGTCTGCAAGATATCTGTCCTGGACCTTCTGGCTTTTAGAGTCAGGTGTAATTCTAGTAGGTTTGCCTTTATAGGTTGCTTGGTCTTTTTTTTTCTTGCAGTTTTTAATATTCTTTCTTTGGTCTGTATGTTTAGTATCTCGATTATTATGCGGTGGGTGCTTGGTTTAATCTTAAGAAACGCCTTTCCACCAACGCAAAGAACTCCAATTAAACCAAATTAGACCAAATTAATAAATGCAGCACTCTCAGGTGGAGCATGGTGGGGGAGAAGAGCCCACACAAACCTGAAATCACGTGTTCCTTTTTTCAGTGAGAGCCTAAATATCCCGTAGGAGTGGCCCTGACCTTCCCCAGGGAGGGATCAACACTTGACAGGCTGGGAATTGGGGTCCAACTCAATATTACAGTGGGGACTTCCTTGTCTAGTCCAATCTATTTGGTGTTCTATATGCTTGTTTGTTGTTTATCTTTTTTGTTTTTGTTTGTTTGTGGTTTTTTTTGAGACAGGGTTTCTTTGTGTAGCCCTGGTTGTCCTGAAACTCACTCTGTAGACCAGGCTGGCCTTGAACTCACAAAGTTCCACCTGCCTCTGCCTCCCAAAGTGCTGGAATTAAAGGTGTGTACCACCACTACCCAACCTGTTCTGTGTGCTTCTTGTACCATTATAGGCATTTTCTTCTTTAGGTCAGGAAATTTTTTCTTCTATGATTTTGTTGAAAGTATTTTCTGGGCCTTCGGGCTGGGGTTCTTCTCTTTCCTCTATTCCTATGATTCTTAGGTTTGCTCCTTTCGCATTGTCCCAGATTTCCTGGGTGGCTTGTGTCGGGAATTTTTTACACTTAACATTTTCTTTGACCAATGTATTCATTTATTCTACTGATTCTTCATTGCCTGAGATTCTCTCTTTTAGCTCTTGTGTTCTGTTGGTGACATTTGCCTCTGTAGTTCCTTTTCAAATTCCTAAAGTTTTTCTTTTCAGATTCCCTCAGTTTGTGTTTTCTCTGTTGCTTTTATTTGCAGTTTTAGGCCTTGAGCAGTTTTATTGGTTTCCTTCACCTGTTGCTTTTTCTTGGGATTTGTTTGTTTTCCCTAATTGTTTGTGTCTTCCTGGATTTCTTTATGGGATTTATTCATTTCCTCTTCAAGGATCTCTATCATCTTCATCTAGCTGGTTTTAAGGTATTTTTCTTGTGACTCAGCTATGTTGGAGAATCCCAGGCCTGCTGTGGTAGCAGTCTCTGAACTCTGGAGGAAACGCATTGTCCTGGCTGCTATTGATTGTGTTCCTAAGCTGGTCCCTAGGCATCTGAGTTTGGGATGATTATAGGTCTAGGTGCTGACTTCTGGGTTTGTCTTGGTTGGGTGAGTGCTGTGTTTCTTGGTTTCTGTTTCCTCTTTGGATTTTGGAGTTGGTGGCTGACTATTGCCTGTTTTCTTGGCTGGTGTGTTCACAGGGAATACCCAATACTGTTAGAGGCTGGGATGCAGAGATGAAGAGAAGGAGGTCAGGGTGGGGGAGGGAGATCAGGAGAGAGGGGAAACTGCAGCTGGTGTTCTGTTGCAGCACTAGGGGTGACCCTGAGGATTGGGTCTGAGGGAGCAGAGAGTGGGGAAAGTTCTCAGGCAGCCTGTTCTTCTCATAAGAACATCTTACTATTCAAAACAAAACCCCCGAAGGACACCTATGAAGTCTTCTGAGGTTACCTGTTTTGTGAAACTTTAAGCATTGGTTAATTACAAAGTCTGAGGAGATTCCTTTTAACTGTAAGGACAAAACTCATTTCTTCCATAATGTTAAGCAATGGGTCCATTTTAATGGACATTTAGATTTAGAACAAGAGCCAGCCAACTCCTGTCACCAGAGGGCACCAATGCTCAAGGTGCCAAGAAAACTGCAAACTTCAGGGTTCCGGCATCAGGGACTGGTGTCATCTGGGGTCTGCAGACTGGTCTCTAATTCTGCCCGAGGACTGTGAGTCCTTCTTCAGGGAAGACCTTTCCTGCATGGCGCGTTCTTAGCTCTGTCTAGTGGTTATCAGCTCTCCCGCCACACGTTCCGGGCAGTATATCGTGGACTCATCCACCCCCCCATGTGTTTATTGAGCACTTACTTTGTACCTAGCAAAACAACAGTGGGCAACACAGGCAGCGTCCCTGTGCTGAAGAATTTGCACCTTAAGGGGCGGAATGACTTTAACAGCTCAACCAGCCAAATTCAAGAAAGTTTCCAGAAAGGGCAAGAGTCAACGAGGTGGGAATATCTGATTGGGATGAGGTCATGGAAACATAGGATTTCCTGGGGACATCTGTAACAAATTGCCACATACTGTTTGGCTTAAGACAACCAAAATCGATTATTCTCTCTCACGGGTAATCTTATGTAGCTCAGGCTGTCTTCTTTTCTGACTGTGTAGCCCAGGCTGTCTTCTCTTCTGACTGTGTAGCCCAGCCTGGCTCCTCGTCTGACTATGTAGCCCAGGCTGTCTTCTCTTCTGACTGTGTAGCCCAGTCTGGCTCCTTGTCTGACTATGTAGCCCAGGCTGTCTTCTCTTCTGACTGTGTAGCCCAGCCTGGCTCCTCATCTGACTATATAGCCCAGGCTGTCTTCTCTTCTGACTGTGTAGCCCAGGCTGTCTTCTCTTCTGACTGTGTAGCCCAGGCTGGCTCCTCATCTGACTATGTAGCCCAGGCTGTCTTCTCTTCTGACTATGTAGCCCAGGCTGTCTTCTCTTCTGACTGTGTAGCCCAGGCTGGCTCCTCATCTGACTATGTAGCTGAGGATGACCTGTACTTTTGGTCCTACAGAGTGCTGAAGTTCATAAATGTGCACCAACACACCTAGTTTATGCATTTCTGGGGATCAAACCCAGGGCTGTGTTCATGCTAGGCAAGTGCTCTACCAGCCGAGCTACATCCTCAGTTCTGTATTTTATATTTATTTAATGTGTGTGGGGGGAGTGGGGGTGACTCTTTCTGTAGAAGCTGCTCCTCTCAAAGTCTTCAGCTCAGCCCAGCTTAAGTCACACAGCAGGATATTCATGGGTGGGGAGGTTGAATTCACTACGGGAACGGTGAAGGAGCAACAAAAAAGTTGAGCCCCGAGTGGAAGGGAGCAGGATACAGGGGATGTGGGGGACCTTTCCGAGAGTGGAAGGAAGAAGCAGAGGAAGGCCCAGAGTAAGTGGAGGTGTGAGTGCGAAGGGTAAGGGATACAGGGAGAGTAAGCCTGGGGCTGGTGTGGCAGCGTGAAGGGCCAGGTCAAAAGAGCCCAGGGTACCAGGGCTGCAGCTTGGATACAGAATATCCTTCAAAGGTTCCTGTTGAAGGTTTGCTCTCTAGACTATGGTGCCATTGAGACGTGATGAAACCTTTAAGAGGCGGGGCTAGGGCAAGGAGGTCAGGTCACTGAGGGATGCCTTTGAAGGGAGGTGCTGGGACTCTACTCATTCCCCCTCATGCCTTCCGCCATGATGCGCTGCTACAGCCCCGAATGTATAGGGTCCAGGGATGATGTACTAAAACCACGAGAGGCTAAGCCAAAAGAAACCTTCTTCCTTGTAAGTTGATATCTTGTCCCAAATGGGGCATCGGCCTCACCTGCCACACCGGATAGGGGCTCAGGGAACGCCGCTGCAGAATAGGAAAAAGGGGAGGAGCCTTGGGATAGACTGGTTTCTGGGCATGGTGTGGCTGCCGCACTCAGGCAATCACAGAAGCTGGGGCTACCTGCACAGAGCTGTACAGGATCCGCGCAAATTCTGCCATAGATGGGGTAGATGATCTTCAGGACCCACCCTTGCTGAGATGCTATTGGTAGCTGATAGCTTCCAGAGGGAGCACAAGCATTATTTTTACTGATGAGACCACTGAGGATTCCCGCGTCCCAGCGAATGGCCTACACCGTGCATGTGTGGCCCGCACTAACTGAATTTGCTTATTGGTTATTAAAAAAACAAAAAAAGACTAAAGTTGGGAGGGGAACATGTGAGGATATAGGAACAACCGGACCGGGAAATGGGGCACAGATATGGTCCGTTGTGTACTTGCATGCAATTATGAAGAATAAAGAATTTTTTAAAAAATTGATTATCTTGGGTTGTTTTTTTTTTTTTTTTTTGTCACAACAATGATGAGCTTACTAAGAACAAGTTAGGGACATTTTAGAATTCACCATGGAAGGGTTGGTGGCCTGGAATTTTCAGAGGTGGCCAAGAAGGGGAGGACGAGTATCCAGAGGGAAAGGGGCTCCTGGGATTTGTGTGTGGAAAGTGGAGTTCGGAGAATTAGCCACTGGCTGGATCTGAGAGGGACGAGAGAGGAAGGCTTCAGCCATCCCTCCCGAGGTCAGTTTAAGGTCTGTGCCGAACAGGGGATGGTGCCAGCACAGCTGGCAGACGCAGGCAGTCCTGAAGCTGAGACCGGAGCCTTCAGAAGGGTTAGCCAAGGACGCCGGCTGGAGGGCTGAGCTGGCACCGGGAGGGACGGAGAACGAGTCGATCTAGGGCAGGATGGGGCTTTATAGGAGCAGCTCCAGGGGAGGTGCCTGGGTGCAGGCAGCTGTCTAAAGCCGGAAGGAAGCAGTAGAGAGGGAAAAGAGGGATGGGGTGGCCAGACTTTGAGTTGTAAGTGAAGGAGCACAGGTTGAAAGAGTTTAGAGAATGGATTGAGGGAACAGGCCGGGACAGAGCTCCAGAAAAAATGCAAAAGACTCCATTCTAGGTTAGAGGAGTTTACAATGAAGGAGGAGAAGAAGAAGGTAGGTGGAGAGAGACAGACAGGCAGGCAGGCAGGCAGACAGACAGACAGATAAATGGACTAATAAGACCAAGATGTGGCATACATTATAGGAAGAGGACATTGTAGCAGAAAATGTTGCTGGTGGGTAAGACACAGTGTTCATTACAGAGCCCCATCCAGGTGACGGTGGCTCTGGTGACAGTCATTTTGGAATCTTGGTCTGCAGTGGGGCAAGGGGAAGATAGCTAGCTAGAGAAGATAAGTCTCCAGAAGAGGAAGGAGGGTGATGGGAGGGGAATGGGGAGTCAGTGAGCATTTTGGTGTGTGTGTGTGTGTGTGTGTGTGTGTGTGTGTGTTAGGTCAAAAGTTGATGTCATGTGTCATCCCCAATTGTTCCTTGCCTTTGTTTTTGAGACGGCATCTCTCATCTCTTGCTGACCTAGAGTCTACTACTTTGGCTAGGCAGTTTGGCCAGCGACTCACAGGTCTTTGTCCCTAGCTCCCCAGTGCTGGGGATTACAGGAGTTCAAAGTTCTGCTCAGTTTCTACATGGAGACTGGGATTGAACTCAAATCCTTGTGTTTGTGTGGCAGGCACTTTCCTGACTGAGCTATTATCAACGTCTCTCATTACTGTAGCAAAATGTGTGACGGAAGACATGGCTAAAGGCAGGAACTTGGATTATGGTTTCCTGGACTTTAGCCACTGTTTTTACTTCCATTGGTCATGGGAACATATGGAGGGGTCTGTTCATGTTATGATGGACAGGAAGTGGATATCAAGAACGGGACCAGGGACCAGGGACCAGGGACCAGTTACAACCTTAGGAGGCTAAGCCCTGCCTCCTAAAAGTTCCTCTTCCTCTCCAAACAGCATCACTAACTGGGGATTTGAGCCTATGGGGGACTTTTCATAGTCAAGTCGTAACCAAGGAAACCAAGGAGTAAAACCAACCATGCTTAATGCTGATGGGGAGAGTCTGTAGGAAAGAGGAGATTGCAGGCAGCCGCAGGGCTAATCCCTCCAAAGAAAGGAAGTTGATCAGGGATTGATGGGGGTGACATGGTTTATTATACAAGAGGGAAGAGAAGAGGGAAGCAGGTGTGTGTGTGTGTGTGTGTGTGTGTGTTAAGAAAGTTAGGAGCAAAAGAAGCCAAAATATTCTGTGAGACCATTGTAAACAGATCTGTTTTTTTAATTTCAGTTTCAGGAGTTTAGATCCCAAGAAACCGATGCAGATGCTGGGTGGCCTGGCTATAATTCCAGCCTGGAAGGCAGGAACAGGGGACCTGGCTACTCAGACTTTTTTAGTCTTGTTTGTGGGTTTGTCTTTTCAAGACAGGGTTTCTCTGTGTAGCCCTGGCTGTCCTAGAACTTGCTCTGTGGTCCAGGCTGGCCTTAAACTCACAGAGTTCTGCCTGCCTCTGCCTCCCAAGTGCTGGGAGCCTGGCTTACTGAGACCATTGAATAAGGTGGAGGAATGACCAAGGATGATTCCAAACACCAATATCAAGTCTCCATACGCATGTGCACTAGTACAGTCACACCACACACAACTTGTACCTGCTCTGCTTGCAAGGCCCCAGTCCACTGACCTGGGGTGGAGGTGGAGGCCACTGTGAGATGGAATGGAGAACTTCTGTAAGCACCCCTTTTTCCGGGCCCAGAACCACACATGTGAATTTTGGAACAGCATCCTGACCTCTTTTCTGAGTCCCGAAGCTTCTCAGGTGCCAGTGAGGGATGTGGAAATGCCCCCATATTTATCATTGCCTGGAGTGAAATCAAGCCTACATAAACTGGAATATATGGTTCTTACCTTATTGAAGAAGCGTCTGAAATGGTACTTTTCTCCCAAACACGAGCAATACTTAGTATGTTTATGTTGCTGTAACAAAGCAATTGAGTAAAGAATATAGATGTATTTCTTACAGTTCTGAGGGCTGTTGAGGTCAAAGTTAAGGACAATGTGCTAGCTGATTCAGTATGAGGTGAGGGCTTGCTTACTGCTTACACGGTAACACCAGAAGGTCTCTGTGCTCCCAGGGTAGATGGCAGAAGGACAAAGCTCATCCAATCCCCCTGAGCCTTTTCACATAAGAATTGATCCCCTAGATCAGAGTGGGGCCTTCAGGACTTCTTCAGTTATTAAAGGTCCCACATCTTCACCTTGACTTTAAAGTCTGACATACATTCAAATAATAGGGGTTTTCTCTATACTAGATATTTCTTCATGTGTGTTTGTGTATCTGTGTGTGTCTGTGTGCACATGGGTACATGTATATCCATGTGGGAGTCAGAGGTTCATGTCAGGGAATGATCTTGATCACAGAACACCTTATGTTTTGAGACAGGGTCTCTCACTGGATTGGAATAAAATGATTTATCTAGACTGGCTGACCATTTTCTCAGGGCCACGTCTACTTACTAACTACATTAGATAGTCAGGTGGTATATGATATGGGCAAGGCCTCATTAGTTGTGTAGGCAAGACCTACACAATTTAGAGTTGTGTAGATATAAAAGCAGTGTCCATGCTAGGAGCAAGAAGCCTGCCTTTTCTGGATAACCTGATGGATCTAGATGACCTACGGCTATATAAACTGGCCATGTCATTGATAACATTTATCATTTTTCTTAGGGTTATATAAAGTTTCCCAGGGTCTACAGTTCCCTCAGTGGCCATTTGAGTCACAGGGAAGAAAAAAAAATTCTCCAGAAAGCACAGTCTTGGGGGATAGACACTCATGGCTATGACCCACTCACAGAGTTTTGAAATATAGGTCGGGTGGAGAGGAAGTGAAACTTCCTGTTGAAGTTTCATTTATAGCATGTGTCTGGAAATTGCTAAATGTAATTTCTTGGTGTAAAATAAACTGCAGAAATCTGGCCTGTGTCCGTCTGCTGCATGTTTATGGAAGTCATTCTGACTGAAGCTGAACATTTGTAAAATTATATAGTGGCATGAACAGCCACAATTAGGGTAACAGATGTGACCCTCTTCCTTGGCTGAAAAGCTGTCAAGATCTCAGCAACCGGATCCAGAAAATATCTGGGAACTCTTAAAATCCACACAATTCTACTCTTGTGAAGGACAGCATCAACATTTTATCTGTTACGCATTCCTTTGGCGTCTTAGTACTTTCTCCCTTCCTTTGTTAGTGGTTTAAAAAAGATAAGCATGGGACTAGAATGATAGCTCACTTAGTCAGTACTAGCACTGAGGAGGTATAAACAAGAGGATCTCCAAGGCTCGATGACCAGTCAGCCTATCAAATAGATGAACTTCAAGTCCCAGTGCGAGACCCAATCTCGAAAGCAAGGTGGAAAGAAAAAGAGGGCCGGAAGGATGGCTCAGTGGATAACATGATTGCTGCGTTGTTGCAAGGAGGGTTGCTTGTTCATCCCTGCCTCCCAGAACCGAAATAATCACACAGAAACTGTATTAATCAAATCACTGCTTGGTCCATTGGCTCTAGTTTCTTATTGGCTAACTCTTACATCTTAGTTTAACCCATGAACCATGTGTGTGCCTAGTGCTCAAGGAGGTCAGAAGAGGGTGTCAGATCCTCTGGAACTAGACAGACAGTTGTGAGCCACCGTGTAGTGCTAGGAATTGAACTTGAATCCCTAGGAAGAGCAACCTGTGCTCTTAATCACTCACCCATTGCAGCCCCTATATTCATTTTAAATACTGAGCCTTTGAAATCCAGTTGTCCACTCATAGTGCATCTCAGTTCAAACTAGTTATGTCTAAGTACTCAACAGCCCCATGGCCAAGTGTGTTTTACAGTGGACGTCAAGCTTTGTATGGGTCATCATCACAAATTCTGGTTCAAATGGTGTGTCCCAATTCTTTCCAGTTGTGAGAGTCAGGATTGCCCTGGAAACAAATCTCTGGGCAACGTCTGTTGGAGAATTTCTGGATTGTGTTAAGGTGGAAAGGCCCACCCTAAGTGTGGGTGACACCGTTTCATGGGCTGGAGCTCCCTTCTGAACAAAACAAGGAGGAGCAAGGAGAAAAGCCGCATTTCTCTCTCCCTGCTTCCTGCCTGCAGAGAGTGTGGCCAGCTGCCTCTCCTGCAGCCACGTCTTCTTTGTGATGATGGAAGTGTCCTCAAACCACAAGGCAAAATAAACCCTTTCTTACTTGCTTCTTTTCTCTGGTATTTTACACAGCAGTGAGAAAGGTAACTCATTTGAGCAGTTTCACACTCTGGGATTTTCCTGTGAGACACTGTGGTGTAGTAAAGAACCATGACTGAAAGCGACTTAGGGAAGAAAGAGGATATTGGCTTACAGTTCCAGGGGAGACAGGGGGCCATGGCTGTGAGTGGCGGGCGTGGCAGCAGGAGCGGGAAGCTGAGAGATTGCATCTTGAAATGAGAGTATGAAACGGAGAGGGAAAACAAACCGGATGTGAGGAAAGTCTACAAAATGCTCAAATCCAGCTTTGAGTATTGTTCTTCTAGCATGATCACACCTCCTCTACCTCCAAAAGGAGCCACTAATTGGGATCAAGTGTTCAAATACCAAACCTATGCAGTACGATCTCGTTCAAACCACGATAGTTATCTGCACCTACGCCAGATGTATTTGCATGTTACACGCATTATGCTAGTTAACCTATATTTACTCTTGGAACTGGTATGGCCCATTGATGCAATTGTTTTGTTGCATTACTATGGCAACTATGTGCATCAGCATACTGCCGTAAACGTCTTTTTCTTCAGGGCACAGTTGATTCTTTCTCTTTGTATGTCTCTCACTTCCTTGTCTCCTATTCTTTTCTAGGATTATAGAAAGTGAGGTTGGGGAAACTTCCTTCCGTAGTTGGTCCAGGAAGGGAGTTCACATCTCTTTGCTTTCCAGTAAGCACATCTCACCTGGGGGCACCTTCGTCCTCCGTGATGAAGTCAAAGGTAGCGTTCCTGGGTCCAAAGCAGAGGCTCTGAGAATATGCACAGAAGGAACCAAAGATGCCAGAAGGAAGCTTGAAACTGCTAAGAAAGCACCTTTCAGAAAGGCTTTGGTAGGAGAAAAGAAAAGGAAAACAATCCACCCTATTGTTTTGGAGACTAAAGGAAAGGGTGTTGTAGCACAAGAGAAAACACATGCAAGAATATGGGTGTGGTTTTGTACACGGTCCCAGTGGCTCTGGAAGAAGATAATGGAAGTCTATTATGGGTCTGATTACAAAGATGATGGGCTGGGTAGAAATACGGATTAAATCTGAAATTCCCAGTCCATAGCCAGCAATAGGAAACTTGAAAAGTCGCCATCACCCCAAGTTCCCTGAAGGAGAACAGCAGCATGTCCATTAGGGTAGGAGACTTGGGGGACCTGCCCACAGCCTGCCAGTCATCACGGTGCCAAGGATCAGGGAAACCCAAAGGGTAATGTCCCTTTCTTTGTTGTGTGCATCAGCCGGCATCTTGCTAAGGGTGGTGACTTGTCAGGAAGCAGACCCGTTGCTAGGCAACCAAGGAGGCTGAGGAAATTACCCTCCCCAGGCAGACAGAGTGCCAGGGGCCTCCAAGAGGGATTTGGAAATTAACAAACAAACAAAAATGTGCTGCCTTAGGGAGGAAAATCAAATTTTTTTTTCAGAAGGTTCAGTGATAGAAAATTATGACAGGGGAGGGAAGGGAAGGAAAAGAAGAATAAGGACAAAGAGGAGGAAGGAGCAGGTATCCTCTCTCTCTCTCTCTCTCTCTCTCTCTCTCTCTCTCTCTCACACACACACACACACACACACACACACACACACACAAATCACATATATGCATATATGGAGGATGCAGCAAATATTAGCTCATTACTTTGCTGATTGCTGTGACAAAATACCTGGAAAGGGCCACTTAAGGAAAGTCACCCTGGCTTGCGGTTTAAGTGGACACAGTTGACGGTGGCAGTGAGGACACGGGCAGTGTGTGTGTGTGTGCGTGGTTTGGTGGTGGTGGGAGTGGGGCATGCAGCTGGGACTTGTTGTCTCCTTTCCTGGAGCATTAGGAAGTGGAGAGAGGTGGCTTTGGGTGCTCTTTAGGCCTTCACATTTTCCTCCCTCTTATTTGGTCTCAGCCTCCAGTTTATGAGAGGGTGCTGTCCACATTCAGGGTGGGTGTTCCCTCAGCTAAGCCCCTCGCTGGAAACATCCTCACAGACATGCAGAATTGAGAATGTAACTCACCACTGCGGTCTGAGGGGGCTCTGCAGGCGCCAGTGCAGGCAAGGAACCGCAAAGGGAGGAGAATGGAAACCCCGTGTAGATTGACTTGGGGAGTCTAAGGACAGTGGTCCATTGTTGGCATATTTAAAGCACAGTACAGTTTGGGGAAGGTTTCCAGGCAACAGTCATTCCTATTCTTGATAGACAATAAAGCTTAAGGTATTGACTGAGTTGTCTGTCCTGCCCGGTTCCTGCAATCGTTAAGTCCCAAAGAAATCACACAGAGGTCTACATTAGGTTATAAACTGATTGGCCCATTAGCTCAAGCTTCTTATTAACTCTTATAACTTATATTAGCCCATTATTCTTATCTGTGTTAGCCACATGGCTCAGTACCTTTTTCAGTGAGGCAGTCACATCTTGCTTCTTCTGTGGCGGGCTCACAACTGCCAAGGAATGGGCTTCCTCCTTCCCAGAATTCTCCAGTTCTCCTTGGCCTGCCTCTACTTCCTGTCTGGTTGTTCCGCCTATACTTCCTGCCTGGCTACTGGCCAATCAGTGTTTATTTAAAATATAATTGACAGAATACAGACATATGTCCCACACCATTAAGGGATGACTACATAAAAACTCTTTACTAAGTACGTGTGACCACGAGGGTGGGTTCTATAGCTGAAAGGCCTAGAATCTAGTGTGTTCTCTGACCCAGACAGCATGGAGGTAGGAATGGTATAAAGTACATGTGTCATCTCCCTTAAGGATGGGTGACAGTTCAGGGAGGTAAGAATCTCGGATAATCATTCTGGGGAATTTGAGTGAGGTCTGCCTCTATAGCAAAAGGGGAGTGAGATTTTTCCTCCACAGATATCAAAAAGGTCACCATGTCATTAACAAAATCCACTCCCAGCCTTCTGGGTGGAAAAACAGCTATTTTACCTCCTCCACTGAGAAGAGGCCCCTGTGTGTTCAGTGCTCCTGGTCTCCCTAATGACCTCTGTGCCCACAACAAGTCTCTATCATCAGTGGGCATGGCTCTATCACAGGATGGCAAGGTCCTCTGTAACTGACCGGCCTTCAGAAGGTTAAGACATTCTATGTAAACAATGGATTGGGTGGCTCCCCAAGTACTGTCTCTGGATGGATCAGTTATGTGTCATTTGGAAACTTGCTGGGTCTACTCCTCTGCCGGGAGCAACGACCTGTATTTGGTTACAGCCATCTTACTTCACAAATTAAGTAAGATACTCAACTCTGTAGGGCAAGTTCTGGGCCCAGAAAATAATCCTTATCTCTCCCTGTGAGTTAACAATGCCAGCAGACTTGCAGGCCCCAGGACCCAGAAGTAATTAACATTCCCCTTGTAAACATTTACAGAACCTCAGCATCTCCTTATCTCTTCCTGTAGCTAGGGATGCCTCCAGACCTGACATTCCAGCATCCTACCCTCCCCCTGCCTTTTTGCTATAATATAACGCTCCTGGGAAAAAATAAAGTTAGCAGCTTGATCAGAATACAGACTTGCTGTCCATTTCTTGTGTTTCTAGTCCCTTCCATTCCTCCCCTTCAGAGTTCGGGATCACGAGTCGTTTCCCACTGGTTGGGACACTTCTCCAGAAACTCTTTCAGCAAGGCAGTTCGGAGCTACTGCTGAACTTTGTAGGCCACTGCTGCTAAGGAATGGCCCAGGTCTCAGATGTATGAGAAGGCAGTATCGGAGCAACAATTCCATCAGGCAAAGATAACAGGAGGTGAACGAGAAGTCAGGGCTGCTGCACTGGAGGACAGAGACCAGGGTTTACTGGGAACTTAGCTCAGTGGAAGCAGAGGGATGGAGAGGCTTTAGGGATGGGATGAGCTAGTGGAAAGTTCTAGGGGATGCGAAGGGAAAGGTCACAGGTGCTCTGTGTGTGCTAGTGAACTCCTGAGGTCTTTATGACTGGGGATTCCGAAGAATTGGAACAAGGTGTGCCACTGAAGCCAGACTCTCAAAGACACGGTAAGAGAGATGCTATCACTCTTGATTGCGTGTGTGCGTGCGTGTGTGCGTGCATGTGTGTGTGTGTGAATGCTGCAGTGAGCCTGTGGAGGTCAGATGACAACTTTTAAAAGGTTTTTTATGCACCGTATGTATATGACTGTTTCATCTGCACACACGAAGGCGGCATTGGATCCCACTGGACTACAGCTACAGACGGTTGTGAGCCTTCATGTGGGAGCTGGGGTTGAGCCAAGGGTGCTGGAAGTGCTCTGAACCCCTGAACCGCTGCCCAGATGACAACTTCTTAGTTCTCTCCTTTACCTACGTGGGTCCTGGAGATCAAACTTAGGTGCTTAGGCTTGGAAGAAACGTCTCTATTCCCTGAGCCATCTCAAGACCAGGCTGGCCTCCATCACAGAGATCCACCTGCCTCTGCCTCCTGAGTGCTGGGTTTAATCCCTTTAATGTCGTGCGCCACCACTGCCTGACTTGCCAGGGGTTTTCTTAAAGGCCTTCTTTCCGTGCCGCGCAGCTGTGGCGACCCAGCCAATTGTGTACCTGAGTATCAGAATTCTTCCAGAAGGGCTGGCTTTCTGCCCATCCCCGTTGTCAGCTCTGGTTGAGAGTTTCACATGTAGCTGGTGACTGGGCATGCACCTCCAACTGGAGTTGACGTATTCCAAGGGACAGACCTTTCCCTAGTGAGCCTTTGTGAAGCAGAGAGAAATTCATCTGGGAACAGTTCTTCAGTGTGGTTTCACCAGCGATGAGCGATGTTAGGGAACTTGCGTAGGAGAAGGACGTCTATCTCAGTCCTAACCTAGTGCCTCCCTGCCGGGGAGTGGCACTCAGTAAACACTAGTATGAAAAGTCTGCCTTCTGCCATTGAGCCACCACATTCTTCTGAAAACGAGAAGGTCTGTATTCACAGCAAAAACACTGCGGTTCACAGCAGACGAACCTGAATGTCTCAGGCAGTGGTCCTTGCTGTGTAGTGTGGCCGCATGCGCAGTGCGAGCTGTGTGTTTAGAGCAAGTCTGCTTTGAAGTCATGTGACGCAACACTGACACACTCTCCCAGAAATGCCCCAAATTCATTATGTCTTTATTATTTTTTTTTAATTATTTTTTGGTTGCTGCCTGTTTGGAAACCTTTTTTTCTGTTGCTAATTTTTTTTTTTTAAAACTCTGCCTTCAGTTATAACCTTTGGTTTAAGAAGCACCTAGAGAGCCGGGCGGCGGTGGTGCACGCTTTTAATCTCAGCACTCGGGAGGCAGAGGCAGGCGGATCTCTTAGAGTTCGAGACCAGCCTGGTCTACAAGAACTAGTTCCAGGACAGGCTTCAAAGCTACAGAGAAACCCTGTCTTGAAAAACAAACAAACAAACAAACAAACAAAACCAAACCCCCCCCAAAACCAACCAAACAAAAAGGAGCACCTAGATAGGCTGAACGGTGATGGAGCATGCCTTTGATTCCAGCACTTGGGAGGCAAAGGCAGGCGAATCTTTGTGAGTTTTAGGCCAGCCTGGTCTACAGAGTGAGTTCCAGGACAATCAAGGTTACACAGAGAAACCCTGGCTTGAAAAAAAAAAAAACCAACGAACCAAACAACAACAACAAAAGCACCTAGAAGGAGAGCTGATTCTGCCCAGGAAATGCCCCATCCTTTGTTGAAGAAGAAAATGAATGAAATGCCCAGAATCCTGTTTCTAAAGGAGAACTCGTAAATGCTGAGTTTGTGGCAGAGAGTTCTGCTTTCTTCTCCACTTTTCAGAGTTTGAAGAGTGATGAGTCTCTATCTATTTATTTATTTTGATTCGGAAGCCAGGTCCCTAATGATGAGTCCGGAATGGCACTATACAAATTGAATGAAAAGAAAAAAATAAAAAGGGAAGGAAGGACCTGACGGCTCTGAGGTATGATGGAGAAGAAAGTAAAGAATAGGTCTTAATCCCCTTATGCAGTTTTTGTGACCCATGCTTTTACCTTATCACATTGAAACCATTCTATTATCTCATTTATCAAGAATAGAGGGGAAAGTGTGGGGAGTTCTTTAGAAACACTTTGAAGAAGGATGTGGTGCTGGTTCAATAAAAGCGCTTGCTTTGTAGCTTGGGGACAAGAATTTGATTCCCAGAACTCATGTTAAAAATAAGACAAACTTGCTGATTCAAGTTTATAATCCTGGGGAGGTAGAGACAAATAAACCTTTGGTACTCACTGCCCAAAGAGCCTAGACTAATGGGTGTGTTCTAAGAGAGTGGGGGACCCTGCTTTAAAAAGAGTGAACAGTGCCAGAGGAATGACACAAAAGGCGGTCTTCTCATCTTCATGTGCACAGGCACACATGTGCACATACCTGTATACACAGTTAATCCCACCGACAGGAGAAAGAGCACTGACATAAATTATGGCCAAGGCAAAGCAAGGTTTCTTTGAGTACATGGAAGCCACCCAGGGGCCTGTCTCCCCTGAAAGCAGGGTTCAAGAGACAGTCCTGGGCTAGTTTCTCAAGCCCCTTTAATAAGGAAAAACCTGAAGGGTGAAGGGTTTTGCACACAAGCAAGCGTGGTTACAGAGCAAAACCAGGCAGTTAGGAAAGTCTGTTTTGGAACAAATGATATACAGGAACACACGCATAAAGGATGGAAAAAAGAAAGTCTTTTAAACAATGCAATTTCAGTGATCACCAAAACGGATATGGCTGCTGCAAAAATATGTCAGTGTGACTCTCTTTTGAAAAGGCCGTGCCCATCCTCGGGTGAGCACAGTCTTTTACCTGAGCATGTCTCTTTGTTTGCCATGGCAACCAGAGTCACTCATCCCCTTAGCCATTGCAGAATCCCTTGTGTGTTGAGCCAATGTCACAAGGAAACCAAAGCTGCCAGGTGAATGAAACTGCCACCGTGTCTACAAATAGATATCCCTTCCCTGAGGATGAAAACAGTCAGGCTAATAGGACCTAGAGCTACAGGAATGGGAAGCCAAACTTTCCATGGAGGGCCACTCAGACTAATGGGAAGAGGATCCACCTCTGTGAAACCCAGTTGTTGGAAGAAAAGGGTTGTAGAATGAGAATGCACATTTCGTTTCCTGGCTGCCCAGACCCGAATAATCACATAGAAACTATATTAAGTACAAGACTATTTGGCTTATTAGCTCAGTCTTATAAAGTAACGCTTACATCTTAAATTAACCCATTTCCATAAATCTATGTATGGTCACAAGGCTGTGGCCTACTGGTAAGTTTCTAGCATCTTTCTCCTTTGGCAGTTACATGGCATCTGCCCGACTCTGCCTTCTTTCTCCCTGCATTCAATTCAGTCTTCCTACCTAGCTCTATTCTGCCCTGCCATCGGATAAAGCAGTTTCTTTATTAACCAGTAATATAACATATCCACAACATATAGAGGGGAATCCCACATCAAAGGTGCACTTAGAAGTGGATAGAAAACATCATGCACCTCCCATTTAACTTCACAGAGGGCCTCTAATAATGGGTTTCCTTGTCCATTTTTGTCATCAGAATGTGGGCTCCCTGTCTCAGCTATCTTGAATCCTCAGGTCTCAGGGCAATTCTTGACATGTTCTAGGTGCACAACAAAAAGTTGTCACGGACACTGAGGGCTGATTGTTTTCTTTGGAGAAAATAAATCTGTTTAAATCCTCTAGCCATTTAAAAATTAGGTTGCTTTTAAGTATTTTAGTTGCAGGAGTTTGTTGGGTACACTGAATGGCGTCGTCTTAGCAGATGCATGACTTATGAACACGCCTTCCCATTCTTCGGACTCAACAGCCATGTTTTTGTTACCTTTTGTAGCTCTGACCTCTGTTCTTTTTCACTCATGCCTCCTGGCATTGTGGCTTCCTGCTTACATGTTGGTGGTGTCTACATATCTTCTACCGCTGCTGAAGTTTTTCCCAAGCTTTGTGTGGCTAGTATTACATCTGTCGCCTTTCTCCTTGCTGGGACAAAATGCCTAGCAAAAGCAACTTAAGGTATAAGAGTTTGTAGGTATGGTCAATCACCATGGGAAGTCATGGCGGCAGAGGGGCAGGCTGCTGGTCATGATGCAACCACAGCCAGGAAGCCAGGAGAGCTGAAAGCCAGTGCTTAGCTTGCTCTCCTTCTTTTTCTGAGTCTAGATCCCAGGAGCCAGTGCCACCAAATTTATCTTGGATTTTCCCACTTAAGTTAACCTGGTCTGGAGACTGATTCATATACATGCCTGGTTCTCACCTCACTCAGTTAACCCAGTCTCAAGTCTGATTCATGGACATACCTGGTTCCCACTTCGATTAACCTTTTCTAGAGACTGATTCATATACATGCCTGGTTCCCACCTCACTCAGTTAACCTTGTCTGGAGTCTGTTTCATGGACTTGCCTGGTTCCCACCTCAGTTAACCCGATCTGGAGTCTGTTTCATGGACATGCCTGGTAGTTTGTCTCCTGGGTGATTCTAGATCATTTCAAGAAAGTTGTTAATAAATATTTTAGGATTCATTTTTATGTAGTATGTGGTTTTGTGTGCACATGTTCCACTGTAGAGGTTAGACAAGGGTATCAGATCCCCTGGAGTTGGAGTTATAGGCACTCTACGTTGTGGAGTTGTGAGCCACCCTGCATGCGTGTTGGGAATTGAACCCGGGTTCCCTGCAGGGGTAGTACTTGTTCTCAGCTGCTGAGCCATCTTCCCAGTCCTGACAGTAAATGTTTACCAGCTGTGATGGCTAACCTTGGCTGTCCACTTGACATCTAGAATCCCATTTGAGGCAGGTCTCAGCATCCGCCTGTGTCCATTAGATCCATTAATCTTAATTAGATTAACCGAAGCGGCAAGACCTTCCCACTGTGAGTGGCATCATGATGGCCCGTACCTCCACCTGTGAGCCACACAGCACCCTTTTCTTCTCAGGGTGTTTTATCACAGTAAGAGGAAAAGAGACAAAATCTGCATGCAGGCATCTTTACGGCTGGTTGCGTTTCTTCTCGATTGTTGGAATGTGTGGTACTTTTATGTGCTGTATTGTGATGTGGGTTTTGTACATATTACTATGTGCATGTTGCAATGTGTATTATGTGTGTGCCTTGTAATGTGATATGTATCGTATGTATTATGTGTATGTTGTGATGTGCTGTACCGTGGAGTGGTGTGTATGCTGTGATGTATTTGTGTTGTGTGTTGCATGTCTGTTGCGATATAAAGTGGTATCTACCTTGTGATGTGATACATGCATTGCTGTGTGTGAGTTGTATATGTTCGGATATGCTGCATTGTGATGTAATGTGTGTGTTGTTGTGTTGCACTATGAGGTGATGGAATGTGGCGCCTATCTTGTGCTGTGTGTGTTGAATGTACGGTCACGTGTGTGTTGTGATGTGCTGTACTTCAATGTGACGTGTTGTGTTGTGTTGGGTGTTGAAGGGGCTGGGGTGTGATGTGGTATGTGTCTCTTGATGGGATGTGTGCATTGTGTGCGCTGTATGTGTTGTGATGTGTGTGTATTGGGTAGGTGTGCAGGATGGGTGTGCCAGCGAGGAGACCCTCCAGTAGCTATAGAGAGACATGCAACTTTGAGCCTCTTCCACGACCCAGCTTGCCGCTGCCCTCTTTCTTCAGGACACTCTATTCAGTGACGTGGGTGGGATTAGTGCTCTGCCCTGTGTCAGGGATGGAGAGAAAATAGAATCAGATGTGGGTTAGCAGTAGGATGCGGAAAGAAGAAAAGATAATTCACTTATAGCCTGCCGAGAGCCAACCAAGTATCCCGGTGGGAGACAGGGGCAGGCTGTAGACTTCACGTTCTTAAATAGAACTCTGTTTTGACATTCTCTTTGCTGCGGCTCCCCCACGCATGTCTGTCTCAAGAGCACTGGCAAGAGGCGGGAGCTTGCTTCTCGTTGCCCCATCTGGTGGCGAGCCTGGAAAACTGCAGGCTGCTGGAGCCCTGAGATCTCCACGACCAGGAGTAAACTGAGGTAGCCAGACGTGCCTGGAAGACAGCAGTGGCGCAAAGCACTGGCCTAGAGCGCGTGACGATCGGACTCGGCGTCTCTTATCAACTGGGCCATTTTAGGAAATGCTTTGTCGTTTTGTACCTCACTTTCTTCTTGGAGAAAATGTGGGTTATTGGGAGGATCTTGGGAAGTCGTGCCAAGGTAGTCATTCAGAAGAGCAGACGGTGGACCGTGTGGTCTCAGGAAAGGAATCACCTCTTTTCATTATTTCACTCACACCTCCCACCTGGTATTTTCCCCCTAACATGACTGTGAAACCAGTCAGAAGTTACTTCTGCTGTAGGCACCGTTACAGTGAAATTTGCTGGGAACAGGAAGGGTAAGAACCTGCGGGGAACAACCGCAGGATGGAGGCATGGAGCCCCTAGTGGATCTGGGACACGGCCGAGGCCCCGCCATTCTGCAATGGCAGGTCTTCCTGGGACTTTCTGTTTCACAAAAGGTCTTAGCTACCTACAGTCAAGAGGTGGGTACACTCTCCATCACCTTAGGCATCCAGGCATAGGAAATTGTACATTTTAAATTTGGGGGTTGAAGCCGGGCGGTGGTGGCGCACGCCTTTAATCCCAGCACTCGGGAGGCAGAGGCAGGCGGATCTCTGTGAGTCTGAGGCCAGCCTGGTCTACAAGAGCTAGTTCCAGGACAGGAACCAAAAGCTACAGAGAAATCCTGTCTCAAAAAAAAAAAAAAAAATTGGGGGGTTGATGGTGGGGATTGACCCTGGGGCTGTGTGCTTCTTAGGTTTATTATTATTATTATTATCATTATTATTATTATCATCATCATCATCACTTTATGTAGCTGTAACTGATCCTGAACTCATACAGACCTTGCTTCTTCCTCTTGAATGCTGGCATTAACAGTGTATGACACCATACCTAGCTACAGTACTAATTCCAGCCCTGGACTATTGCTAGTTTTATGAGCTAAAGCGACATTTACAAGAACAAAAGTCAAAGGCACCAATGACAAAATAATTTGTGGAAGACAAGCATTGCACACACGGAGACCTTACCATTTGGGTTAAAGGTCAGAGGGAGGACACGTGATTCTTACAAATTGGAAACAACAAAATATTAGTGTTTCCTTCTCATGGATTTTCTTAAACAGAACAATAGAATGGTCTCTCCCCAGCAAACTTTGGGATCTAGGCATGTGCCTGCAGAGGGTGGTTCTCGCAGGAGCCTTGCTCTTCCTGTAGCTATCACCTCTGCCCTCTTCTACAGACCGCTTTTGAAATATACGACTCAGTTGGTGAGCATTCCCAGCCTGGTGCATGGAAAATGCTACTCTGGCGAGGAGACTACACAAACCCTCAGTCTTCTGGGGTTAAGACCCGTGACTTTGCCATAGATTGGGTGGACTGAATTTGTTAGTTTTTTTGAGACAGGGTTTCTCTGTGTAACAGCCCCTGGCTCTCCTGGAACTTGCTTTATAGATCAGACTGACCTTGAATTCAGTCCGCCTCTGCCTCTTAAGTGCTGGGATTGCAGGTGTGCTCCACTGCCGCCAGGTAAGTCTTTTAGTCTTACCTGAGCTACCTGTCACGGTCCAGCTTTTACCTCATTAAGTTGCATTGTCACCAGGCCACCTAGTAACTCAGGTCCGAAACCAGAAATGGCAGGCCCGGCCTTCCTTCCTTCTTCCTCCGCCATTCACGCCAAAGGTATCCTTCCTAAGATTGTTGACCTCATCTCTGTCCAGAGCTCACAGCAGCTCACAGCCAGCTCTCCTTGGCTCCACGGAGGTCTGGGGTGTGGGGTATGGGGTGTGGGTGGGGTGTACTCAGCTTTTTCTGCCTCTTGAGGCCCACCAGCCACACTTCTGATGCTCCCGGCTCTTGTTTGCAATGCCGTTCTTCCATGGCGTCCCTGAGTGGCTAACATGAAATGGGGCCGTTCCATGACCACTCAAGGGTGACAAAGCACTCGTCTCTCAGCTGGGGACACTCCATAGTGGTAAACGAGAATCATGGGAAAATATCTCCAGCAGGGGCAGGTAGTTCATGATTGCTATTGGCTGGTGTTTACTACACATGGCTCTTCACGTGGCCTACCCTTCATCTCAGCACAGTGGCTTGAGGGAAGCAGCTGACTTCCTGTAGCCGAAGGCTCCATATTTGGGTGTGCGAACGAGCAAAGCAGATGCTGTGCCACTCGGCCCTGGAAGTCACACAGCACCACACTGTCTCGTACAGTGGTTATACATGAGTTGAGGCTAGTGTAGACTTTCAAAAAGGATGTCTCAATAACCTCAAACTCACAATGGGAGACATGTCCGAAGTTGTGTAGACAGTTTTAAAGCCGCTACAGGGAGATTGACCAGTGGGAGGCAGGGCACAGGATGTGAATTCTCTCTCTTTTCCTCCTGGGGTGGAAGCAGTGGCTGCACTGTTTTGCAGATGCTTTCCCTACACACTCTGTCCAAAGATCTAGCCGAGGATGCCTGTTCAGTTCCAGGCTCTCACAGCTCATCTGAGCAGCAGCTTGGCTTGGGCACACTCTGCTTCCCCTGCTGTTCTGCCTGACTTCCTGGTCCCTCATTCTTCCTGCTCTGGTGATACGTCATTGATACACAGTGCACGGTTTTAAGCTTTGCCTGGCTGCTGCCTTATAGTGAGCTGAGACCCTGCACATCCTTCATGCCCCGACCCCAGTGATGTGACCCTCCATGTCCTTCATGCCCTCAATCCCAATGATGTGGTCTTTCAAACCTCCTTCTCATCCATTCACTTTCATGTCCATTCTGACAGTTCAGAGGCCAGGGTACCCAAATACACTTTCCTAACAGATCCCTTCTTATGTACAGTGACAATACTGTCCCATTACCCATACTGATGTCACAGTGAGCCTTAGTGCAAACCTCCTCACCCAATCTTCCAGCTAAATGTCCTCAGATGGCTCTGCAGCCTCAGCACCTGGAGATTGTGAGCAGGATTGTGATCATTCTTTGCTGGGCGCTGTCCAGTGCAATATAGGATATTGGGTGGCATCCCTGCCCTCTACCCACTAGGTGCCAGTAGCATCCCATTCCTCAGCTGGTCTCTGACATTGTCCAGTATCTAGGGAGGTGGAGTGGCCCCAGACTGAGTGCCTCTGGTATGAGGTAAGCATGCTTAGCGTGGCCCTGTGTGGGCCCAGCCTGGCTCCTTATTTACTCAGCCCTCCCACAGCTCCAGGACTCTTTGACCATGACATATCCTTTTCCTCCTTAGGCCTTTTACTGCTGTTCCTTCTGCCTACACTCCAACACACACACACACACACGCACAAACACACATGCACATTCTTACACTAACACACATTCTCACTCACACAGACACATAATCTCTCTTACACACACACACAAACACATGCACATGCATCACATACATACACGTACCCTTAACACTCACACACTCTCACTCACACACAGTCTTACACAACACACTCTCACACAGACACATAATCTCTCTCACACACACACGCATGCGCATACCACATACACACTCATACTCTTACAGACACTTATATTCTCTCTCTCTCTTACACACACACACACACACACACACACACACACACACACCCCTCTTTGCAGGCCATTCATCTAACTGACATCTTGCTGCTAGCTGAAATGCCACCATGCATCTTCCTCAGCTTTAGGAATTCCCTTGCCTGCTAAGCCAGACTCTCTTCTAGTGTGAGGAAAGGGCCTGACAACCACCATCTTCTGCCCGGGTCCTGGAATCTCTGCAGACTGCCCGACTCTCTTCCTCGCTCCTCTCCACTGGGTTTATAAAAAGTCCTAGCAGAGCTATTTATGTTCATTTTTTAAATCAAGGTAGTCTAGAAACCAGAGCTCAACGTTCACAGCGAGGTGTCCGCATCCTCAAAGCGTTTTCAAGCAATTGGGTACCTAACACATGGAGTGCCTTTTTCTTGTTCCTCGCGGACCCCAACAGTGGCTTTCAGATCTGAAGAGTTTCCTGGATGTGCTCTTCTCAGGGGATGTGTCTCTGCGGTCTCTGTGGCTAGTCTGGTCTGGTCTTGTTCTGACAGGGTGAGGGTTAAGGATCCAACCCTAACAGTTTTGTATTTTCCTACTGTGGTTTTAAGCAATAGTGTGTGTGTGTGTGTGTGTGTGTGTGTGTGTGTATGCGCGCGCGTGTGGCTTCTTGTTGAGGCCTCTTGGAGATGATCTCTTTGTGGATCTCTGAAAAACACTTTATTTTTATAGATCATTTGGAAATGATGCCAGCAGATTTTGCTTCTTTTTCTTTTCTAGCTGACTTGTTCCAGTTTTGCTGCCACGCATCTTTGGGGACTTGAGCCAGTGGGAAAGTGGTAGCAATACCTGCAAGATCAGAGTGGCTTTGCTCAAAGCAACAGCCACAGAGACCTGGGACTTCTGGGACTTTCGCCCCCTTGTGGTTTGACAAAATAGGCTAGCACGACCCAGTGGACAGAACAGCCCTGCTCCCCCTCTGAACAGGCGACTCCTTGATTCCTCCTCCTGCACGCCAGGGGTGTACCGAGTCTGCTGAAAAGAAAATCAGAAGCAGGCTCAGGGAGGTGAGGGTGGAGTAGGGTGCATGAGGCAGCTTTGTTGGAAATTCAAGCCCCAGATATTTTGGGGTGAAAAATGTCAGAGACCGAAATTCTGAGAATGTTTTGTCAAAGCCTCAGAAATAAAGGCTAGAACCAGGCACAGCCTAAGGGAATCAAGAAGAATGAACAAAAAGGAATAATAAAATTAAATTAAATAAAAGCAGGTGTCTGAGCTTTGATATCCGTTGCTACC
Source organism: Chionomys nivalis (assembly GCF_950005125.1). NCBI lineage: Eukaryota > Metazoa > Chordata > Mammalia > Rodentia > Cricetidae > Chionomys > Chionomys nivalis. The sequence goes on along the minus strand of NC_080109.1, from coordinate 24,758,925 downwards.
CTGCTGGACAGTCCCCACCAGGCCTCCAGTGTTAGGCGAGGCCCCTCCCTCCTGGTGGGGTGGGTATGTTTGTTTTCCAGGGTTGCATTCCTTCCGGTTGGCCTCCACTCGGCCTGGATCTGGCTGGATGGGTATTTTCCTGAGTCATGTGGCGACAGGCTTGGGCTGCAATTAACTGTAGACAGGCCCCTTGGCCCAGATTCCGGCTTAGCACTGCATTTCAAAGTGAGGGAGAGCTGGCTGATTTCACTGTTCCTTCTTTGTTGGCCAACCTTTCCTGAGGGCTGGGGATAGCACAGGACTTTTTCCTTTTGCCTTAACGCATTCACCCCCCCCATCCCCCAGAGATATGGAGAAAACCACAGTACCCCCGTTTCTTTCTTAGCGCCATTGTTAGCTGCCATTCACAGACGTCTTCACGGCTACACAGGATGCCTAGCGAAGGGATTGCGACAACATGTTCACAGGAGACAAAATTACACGTAAGTCTGAATGACACAGGAGTAAGAAGTACTGGTTTAGGCTCAGAGGAACCAAGCACAGACGCTTCGGGAAGTTCTCTGGCCATTTTTGTGCCGAAAAATTGAAGAGATTTCTGAGTTCCATAGATGTTTATTTAACTCTGCCCCGCCCCCCCCCAATTGAAGGCGAGACCCTCCACTCTAGATGTATATCCAAGCCAACAGGTGGGAGGATACGGGTGGGTTGAATAAGACTTTGTCTACAGCCACACTTGCCTGTGCGGACTCAGGTCTCTTTCCCATGCTGGTCTGCTCCTCATGTCTCCATCAGATACCCGGATGTTCCTGCAAAGAAAACCTGGACTTTGCTCTAGCATTTTTCCTGAGTTACATCCCTGAGGTTCCTCTTCTCCTCATCTCTTCATTCCTGCCATGATGGAAGCTTCCATAGACTTCTTTCTTCCTTCTTGGACAACGGTCATGTCCTACTTGTTCATCCTCTGCAACCCCACTAGACCTTCCACTCCGGGTGGTAGTGAACTTGGCACAGTCTAGCAACAATGCAGACTAGGAGTCTTGATTGGGTTTGTTTTCTCTGATAATTAAAGAATTAAAAATTGCATGACATGGTGAGAGAGAGAGAGAGGAGAGAGAGAGAGAGAGAGAGAGAGAGAGAGAGAGAGCGCACCTGTGAGGACCCAGGAAGCTGAAAAAGAATCTAGTCTCTTGCTGAGACCTGGGGGTTTTAAGGCCTCTGAAGAGTCTTCCTTCCCTACTCCAGGGTTGCTGAATTTGAAGACAGGCTGGCTGATTGGCCCATAATTGTTGTGTGACAATGTCCTGACCAGGCCTTGAACTTGTTGAACCAGTGCATCAGCAGGCTTTTGTCTCGAGTCAGGACGGTGAGGAAGAAGCCGGCCATCTTGGACATCAGTCCCCTTTATTACGGAGCCGTGGTCCTTCTCCCTGTCTGCCTGCCTACGAGGGCCCTGTCTACTCCTGGTCTCTTGAACTAAAGCAATAAAGCAGGCCCTGGAAGTTCAGTGGATCTTTGTTTCTTTACCTGTATGATAGGGATAATTTATAGCTGTTTGTGAGCCTTGCGTGAGTAACGTAGGGCCGTATGTGACGGCTGAGGTGCAGGAAGGGAGCCTGAATGGAGGCCAGAAGTCTGCGCATCTGTACTGCGCAGGTGACATAGAAGTCTGAGAAGTGTTGGCAGAGACTCTCACCAGGCATGCGGGGCCACATTCAGGGCTGGAGAGATGGCTCAGGGGTTAAGAGTGCTCCCTGCTCTTGCAGAGGACCTGAGTTCTGTTCTCTGCCGCCATGTCAGCTGATTTACAACTGCCTGTATCTCCAGCTCCAGGGGATCCAACATCTTCTGGCCTCTATGGGCACGGCACACACGTCACACACACACACACACACACACACACACACACAAATAGAACTAAAACCAAAATCTTTTAAAAATTCCTTTAAAATAATCAGTTGCTCAGTTAGAATGGATGCCAATTAAGTCAGCCTTCCTTGTGTGTGGAGGTGATCCCATAATGTGGCCAAAGTTAAACAGGAAGGCTTTGCAGGGTGCAGGTTTGGCCTGGTAGCTAAACTCTGAGCCTCGGTGTCGCTGTCTGAAAAGAGGGAATAAAACATGTATTTAGCTTTCTACGGAAATTCCTTGAGATGATTTTGTGCATGGTTGTCAGTGGGTGAACATTAGCGCCTTGTCTTCATGGTTCTGTTATCTATTTAAGAAATACATTTCTTAGAGATACACTTTCTTTTAGGTGTGTGTGTGTGTGTGCGTGCGTGCATAGGTAACTTCAGAAGGAGGCCAGAGATGTCAAATCCCCTAGAGCTGGCATTACAAGTGTTTGTGAGCCACGTGGCCTCGGTGCTGGGAACTGAACTTGGATCCTCTGAAGAGCCGTACACGCCCTTAGCTGCTACACCACTTCTCCAGGCCCCCTTCCTTTCTTTTAAGACTACAACTCTGTGTAGCTCAGACAGGCTTCCGACTCGAGTGTATGCATTATGCCAGTACCATGGTACCCAGCAATTTTCTGGGAGCTAGTAACACGACATCAGGGACTTCGGGCCTATCCTGGACACCTCAGTCCCTGGGCCCCAGGTGTGCCAGTCTCTTGTTGCTCTGAGCCTAGTTGAGTGTAGGTATCAGATTCTGATGATGGCCTACAGGGGCCCGAGCAGAGTGCTCATGACAATCCTGTTTTAATACATGCAATCCAGAATCCTGTTCAGTTTAAACAGTCACAGTTAAGACTTACTATACATTAGTTAGAGACAGATTATAACATCAGTTCCATTGGTCGTTGTTGTTGCCAAGCCACCAATATGTCAACCACTTTATGAGTCAAACTTTGGTTTAATGTGTGGTACCGTGGAAACTGGCCACCCTTTGTATGCAGGAGTTGTGTGCCGTGCGGGTATGGGTGTTAAGTAAGGGTATACGTCTGGACATGGATGTGTGCTTGCGTGTGCATCTAAGAGCACGGAAGGGCACGTGTGGCCCCAGATGTGCACATGTGTGCGTGACCGTGTGGAGGGCCTCAGCGCTGTGGGGTGGTCGGAGGGAAGATTTCTGCTCTTCATGGCCTCTGGGTTCTTTCGGCTCATCCTCTCCTAATCCTTCAATAAACTTAAGATGACTCAGATGGAGACCTTGTACTACTGTCAAAGCCGTCTTGAAGCCTTTCAAATGCTATTTCCAGGCTTCTGGGGGAACTTGTGTAGCCTTGACGGTTATGCCTGCCTTCTGGGACCCTCTGTTTTGGCATATCAGCCTTGTCAAGGTACAGGACTGGTCTCTCTGTCCCTGCTGGAGGCTGGCAGCCATGAGGTTGTGGCAGCACGTGCCGGTGGTGATGGCTGCGGACGACATCATGTTTGCTTCCCTCGTGTTATTTCATCTGCACATTTGAGGGGCCCTGTAAGGTTGTAATCACCACTTGCTTTGAAAGGGAACAGGTCCAGGGAAACGCAGCCAGCAGCTCTTACCCAGGGGCGGGAGTTTAGGTCACTACTCACATCTGGCGTTTTTCCTTACTGCAGTGGAATGGCCTATCTTTTTTACATGTTGCTCTTTTATCTTTGGGTTTTGACATGACACTCTGGTGTTGGGTATCAGGCAGTTTCTGCTAAAGCTTGCTCTAAGGTGACTGGAAGCTCTCAGCCCCATGTCCAGAGCAGATGGTTCCTCAAAACAGGTAAAATGTCTTCATTCTCTTTAGTTCAGTTTTTTCCACTTAGGATGAAAGAGCAAAATGCTTCTGTTTTTGAAAGGCAAGAAAGATATTCTGTATTGTTTAGCTTTGTGTTCCTATAGTGAAATACCAGAGAAAAATAAGTTAAAAGGGAGAGAGGGCATTTGACTTGAGGTCTGAGAAGTTTTAGCCATGACTGTTGTTTTGGGCCTGTGGTAGCACAGGGCCTCATAGCAGGAGGATGCTACACAGAAAGCCTGTTGGCCTCTGACGGCTGGGAAGTAAGGGGGGTGAGCAAGGTTTCAATATTTCCTTTAAGGGTGCTCTCACAGTGATCTCTTTCTTCCCAATAAGCCCCAACTTTTCTTTTCTTTCTTCCTTCCTTCCTTCCTTCCTTCCTTCCTTCCTTCCTTCCTTCCTTTCTTTCTTTCTTTCTTCCTTTTTGAGACAGGGTTTCTCTGTGTAGCCTTGGCTACATTGGAACTCACTCTATAAACTGGGCTAGCCTTGAACTCAGAGATCTACCTGCCTCTGCCTCCTGAGTGCTGGGATTAAAGGTGTGTGCCACCACCTCCCTCACCTCTTTAAAGATTAGCCCACCACCTCGCAATAGCACGACAGGTTGGAGGACCAGCCTTCAACACACGGGCCCTCGGAGAATGCTTATATAAATGATGGTGTAATCTACCATCCTGTTGCTGTTCCTCAAGTTCTGCAGGATGTGACAACATGGGCGTAATTCCTATTTCATTTATCTGAGTTTTTCTTTAAAACTTGCCGAGTTGGTATGGGCTTCTTCAGCTGGCCAGAACTTCCTCAGGATCATGCCCAAACTTGAGGCAAGTAGAGCGCAGCCACAACCACGTTTCAATCAGGAGAGCAGCCACGCCTACTTTTCTATCAGGACCTTTTTCTATCACCAACAGAACCGCCTTCTGGATTGTTTCTGGGCAACTCCGGGATGGAGATGATTTCCGTCTCTTTCTTCCTCTGCCACACAGCGCGTTGGCAGCTGGGCAAGCTCTGCCACTGTGCCCTGAGCGCTCTAGGATGATGGACAAGCTGTCATCATTTGAAAGCTGTTATTATTTTTAAGGATAGGGACAAAAGGAAGAGAATGGGCCATAGAACAGCTGGGGGTTGTGCAATGGAGAATGTTTTTGTGAGGAAACATTCTACTCCAATCTAGATATCATTTATTTTCACCAGGTATCAGAATAATGCAGAAATAGCCATGTTTGCTTTGAGACTTGTTTTGCTATGTTGCCCAGGCATAACCCCATTTAATACCTAGCCCTAAGGAAAACAAAGAGAAAAAGGGGACCATATTCTAAAGAAATTGATGTGTCCTGCAGAAAAAAATGTCTTTTCTCCTTCAATCCAGGGAAGATTACAACAAAACTCTAAGACTCAGTAGGTAAAAAGACTTTCTGTGCAAGCTGGGAGACCTGAATTCACTTTCTGTACTTCACAGTGGGAGGAGAAAACCCAGCTTTACATGGGGTTGTGTTGCGTGTGCGTGTGCGTGCACATACACAGAGACAAACACACAGACAGATAGACAGACAGACAGACACACAAAAAAACACAGACATACACATACAAATGAGAGAGACCACACAGACATACACATGCACACATTCACACAGACATAGACACACACAGAGACACAGACAGACACACACACATGCACACATGGGGAAGCCAGACTAATCCAAGACTTTCTCCAAGGCCCTAATAGAAAATGGCAAAGGGAACTCAGATCTGTGTCCTTGCTCAGGAGTGGACTAGGCAGTGCCTGACTGACCCAGAGTCGGTGCCCTGGAAGAGTCAAGGCTGTGGCTTCTGCGACCCTTGCCCCTGGGCTGTGGTTATCAGTCCTCAGGCAGCTGCCAACACTAACTCAGCTCTCTGTTGGCCTTGGCTGTTATTCCCCCTGAAAACAGTTTATACGATGCTACACTTCTTAATAACTTTTCTTGGCATAAGTCATCATTTTATGCAAGAACTCCCAGGCCCAGCTATTGCATTTTCTTTTTTGTTCCTCATGCAGGTCCTCCTACTCAATACCTCACTGTTTGGGACCACTCTTTCTGCTGGTTCAAGTCATATACGTGCACACTTGAATTCTGGATCTTCAATTTGCTGGGTGAACTAAGTCAGCTCAGGGTTAGATTAACATAGAAAAGTCTCTGTGGGATTAAGGAATGCTCCCTTCACACTGAAACAAGAGATGAGCGAGATCTCCGGGCGATTTTGGGGAGGGTGTTGGGGGCAATAAAGGGACCATAGAGTCGAAGAAGCAGAGGAGTAGGGTAACCGAGGCCCTGAGACTGGAAGGCTCACAGCAGGGCGAGCTGGTGTGTGTGTGTGTGTGTCGGGCGGGTTCAGGAAGGAACAGAGATGGCTTTGTGCCAGCTGGCCTTGCCTACCTTTGTGGTTTTCTGTTCCGGGGCAAAGGTTGTTACACAGCCTTGAATCCCGCCTTTCTTTTTTTTTCATTCTCAACTCTGGCGATTCAATTCTGTTGACTCTGTAAGGGAACGAGATCAGCCCTCCAGGGTCCTAAAGCGCCTGTGCACTTCAGCTGGGTTCGGACAAAAACTGAAACAGACCAGAGATGGCGGGTGATTCAGTCCTGCTGGCTGCCGTCTCCCTTCTCTCTGCCTGTCAGCAAAGTAAGAACATGGGAATCTTGTGTGTGGCGTGTGTGTGTGTGTGTGTGTGTGTGTGTGAGAGAGAGAGAGAGAGAGAGAGAGAGAGAGAGAGAGAGAGAGAGAGAGAGAGATTGCTCTAGTGTTTGGGTTTCATGCTTGTGTTTGGGTTGTAGTCCTGGGTGTCCAGCAGAGCCTAGATTGCTGATGGTGGTCTGCATGCATCCTGCCATGCATGTTCCAGAGGTTAGTTCTCACAGGGCTGTGGTGGCCTTAGAGCCCAGTGACTCTGCGTCACCTGTGGTGACAGTCCACATCCCAGTGCAGAGGAGCGGTAGGAGTTGCAGGGACGTGAGCCTGTGAGAGCGGCGATGACAAACATCCATTATGCATGTTCACAAGGAGACTGTTCCCGTTTCTAAACTTGGCCGTAGACATTTAGTGTGTTTTCTTAGAGAAACTGCCCGTGGCAGTTCTGCAGAAACACACAGCTTAGATCCAGTCATGAATTCTAAACGTTGCAACATCTCCCTACCTCCCGGGATGACTCCACACCCCTGTGCCTGGTTAAATGGAGGCTCTGTCTCTTCAAGAACCAGTTACTTAACTCCTCCTATCTGCCCTACATGCTTAGGGAACAGAGTTTCTTACCAGGAATGCCTGCTTATTCTTCCTGGGGTACACACATTCAGAACCAGGTCTGAGAGGTGGGGACAGTGTAGGCCACATGCTGCAGGAAGCAAGAGACTCTTATTATGCTCAGTGACCAAGTCCAGTCTTCACAGTTACTCCATGGCTAGCCTGGCCAGTCTGCTTTGGGGATGAGGGAAACTCTGAAACCTTCAGACACACGTTTTGTTTCCTAGTCTTTGTGGAACCGGCAGGTGTTTGCTATGAACCAAAGAAGAACGTGGGTCTAAGCAATCAGTGTGTTCTGACCCTGTGATTGCAGAATGGGCAGGGGCAAGGGCTGCATGCCCCCACTCAGAGGCTCTCTCCTCACAGAGAGCCTTTTGTGTGCTGTCTGATGCCAAGGACACTGTGAACTGGGACCAGCAGTTAGTCAGTTCCATGGAGAGGGAGGAAGGGGACAGGAAGGAAAGAGAGTGGAAAAATTATGTCTGTGATAGAAAAATATTTCATTGTTGGGAACGGAGCCCAGAGAGACAGGGAGCTGCTGTTGAGCCGGCCACGTCAACAGATGTTTGTTGTTCACAGAATTCAGATGTGTTGTACCAAGGTACAAACAACTCAGGCTTTTAAGACAGACCCACTCATATCTGTCTGGTCCAGCTCCAAGACAGGGTAGTCTGCCCTTCCCTGTTCTCAGCACAGAAAGTCAAACAGGATCCTGAGTAGGAAGGGCCTCCATGGTGACTGGCCCGGAATAGGTCCTTACCACTGCTCCTGTCCTGAACCCGTTACCTGCAGAGAGAAGCTGCTGGGTGGAGAAGTGGCCCTCCTGGGGAAGGATCCGCCTGGGACCGAGTGGGCATCGGTGGTGGCAGAGGGTTCTCCCTTCACTATCCTAGCACACAAGCATCCCCACCCCCACCCCAGGAAAGAGGAAAGATGGGCGAAACAACAGTGATTGTGCCCACGTGTGTAAGAAGAGAGATTCAGTCTTTCCACAGAATATATGAAATGGCTTCTTCACCAATATTATATGCCATCGACAACCATGATCTTCCTGAGGCCCTGAGCTGGGAGTATAGATGGAGCTTTTAGCTCAGAGGCTGGCACCAAGCCCAAATATTCCTTCCCTTTGTGGGTGTTCACACGCCTCTCCCATTTACCAATTAAGGGCTTCACATTGGCTGGTGGAGCAGACAGGTGCCTGCTGGCCTCAGTTCAAGGTGTTAAGAGAAACTGACTTGGTTAGGCTTAGGGTTAGGGGTCAGGGTTGGAGAGCGTTTGCTCATTCACAAGCCCTTTTGAAACCCTACGTTTTGCGTCTCTGCTCATCTGTCAATCTAGGAACACACAGCCTTCATTGTTTCCAGACCCTAGATGTTTCCTTCCCAGCTGTGAAACAAATTAGAAGCCACGGGTGGGGGTGGGCAGCGGTGGCCAGAAAGGCAGAGTTCCAATTTCTACCTAATAGACAGAGTCCCCCAGCTTGGCCCATGAGCCGCTGCTTTGTCCACATGATACTGCCCAGAGCGGTTGGAAAGAATCAGTGCCCACCCCTCGCCTTCTGGATTGCTTCAGTACCAAGCCAGCACACACTTAGAGTGTCCATTTTCACAGTTTAACTCCTAAGCAACTACCTGGGCATCAAAGGGAAGGGAAGGAGCCCACGAAGGAGCCCTTCCTAAGCCAGGCTCAGTCCTGACTTCTTGTTCAAAGGGCAGGTGCATTTGGAGTCAGGAGAAAAAGCTCCTCCATGAGTGCTCACTCTGGAGAGACTGAAACCACAAACTTGGTGTGGGATTTTTAGAACATCAGTGAGTCAAAAGTGGATTCTGAGACGCTAAAGAGAGACCAGGTGGTGTTTGAGGCAACAATTAAGGACACGAAACTGTGGGAGCTAATGGGAAGGGGAAAGATATACGCCAGGAGGTAATTATGAACTGAGGAGGACATGAGGGAGCCAGGAGGTAATTCAGGTGGTAAAGAACTTGCTTTGCAAACCCAAAGACTTGAGTTTCATCCCCTGAATTCATGTCAAAACAAAACAAAACACACTGAACATGGCGGTGCAGGCTTGCAATCCCAATGCCAGGGAGGCAGAGGCAGCTGGGTGCCTGGGGCTCACTGGGCAGTGTGTTTAATTTGATGATTGCTAGTGTGCCCGTGGTACCCACCTGTACTCACACTTTGCTGATGACCAGGGATGCTCCACACTTTAACACGACATTCCTTTCCTTTGCAGCTTACTTTGCTGTAAATGTTGGACAAGCAAGATTTAAATACAAGATTTCACCCCCGGCAGTCTCAGGGTCCCCGGAGTTTGAGAGAATATTTCGTGCACAGTAAGTAATGTTTCTCAAACAGGCAGGTATTGTTTTTAATAAAGTTGTTCTATTTATTAGACTTGGGAGTCAGATGTTGGGGTGAAAACCTGCTGGATCAGAGAGGTTGAGAAGCAACCAGCTGACCTTCCTTTATGGCCAGAGACCCAGCAAGAGGTCATCTCTCCACTCATCTCAAACCAAAAAAAAAAAAAAAAAAAAAAAGCCCATGGCTCTTTGAGTGCCTCCCTACTCCTTCCTGTGTGTCTCTCTATCCATCTTCCTGGATTCTCTGCATTCTCTATGGCTAATTCCTGCTAACTAGTTGCTGAATCCACCCCCTGATCCAAGGTAGACTTTAGCACAGTTTTGGGTGTGCAGAGAGCAATCAAGTATTCTAAAACAGGCAGACTAGCCACAGACAGACAGACAGATTCTGATTAGGGAAAAGAGCAAGAGAGAAGGCCCTACGTTCATTTTCAGTTGGCAGCCGCAAGTCACTATGCGCCAGTCTCAGGCTCCACTATTATGAGTGTCCAGCGTATGTTACTTTCCCAACTTCAGTACAGACTGAGTAGGTCTGTCTATTTACCCAAAAGGCTGCGGCTGGGGAAGAGCGGCCGTGTCTCTCAAGCATGGTGGCTTGATCAGAGACTTCTCCAGCCCCAGGAGGGTTCAGTAGATTCAAGTGGAACTATTTTATAGTTTCTTTTCTCCTTCTGCCAAGTTCTCAAAGAACCATTTTCTGAAATCCGAGCTGCCCCGAACACACGTGTTCTCAGTGGTTTTATTGTCCTGTGCTGCCTGCCTTTTCAGACACACACAGAGCCTTCTGTCAAAAACACCATGCACTTTCCTGGAGAAGGTAGGGTAACCTTCATATGTCACCCCCAAACCCTAGTGCTTTGGAAACCATTGCTTTGATCAATACTTACTCATTGCTGCATTCTCTCCTTAGTATTCATGATTTCCTCTTTATGTCCATGAGTAAGGTTCATCTAATGTTTTTCTCTTATAGTTCTTGTCTCATTTTGGCTATTAAAAAAATTACACCTTGAATTCAATTTGGTAAGGCAAGACCCCTGACGGACAGCATGGCCTCTTGGCTACCGTCTTACCCTCAGACATTGACAGACTGTTGTCTCCCTAGGCTTCAAAGTGTACCAGGAATGCCCACAAGACAATTTTAAGTAACATCACACCATACAAGGAGAAGGCACTCCCATCCTAGCTGTCTTTAAACACTTTTGGTATGTCAAGTAGCAAAGTGTTGGTTTGGTGCCAGTGTGTTTTACACCTAAAAGTAAATGTTTATTTCATCAGCCTGTGCACAGCCTGGAAAGAGAGAGGAATGACGAGTCTTATTACAAGTCCTCGTCCCTTGTGCCTGCCAACGCTGTGATTTCACTGCTGTTTGTTGGTCCACAGTTTCAGGCCTTGCTAGTTGAGGTCCTTTTATGAAACAATGTCACATCGTTCTCTCTTCTTAGCCCTGTAGTTGGTCTGTAGTCACCTTGTTGCCTTAAACCTGGAGCTGGTTTGTACCTTTGTGACTACAGAAACAATGTTGGGAATGGAGCTACACGGTGTCCTGTGGTTATAGTTTCTTCTTGTGCAGATTTTATTTTTTCTTAGGGATAATAATTGCTTCTTTGTTGCCTTAGTTTCATTCTTGATTCTTCTACAAAATCGAGAGTCTCTCCTCTGAGCACTTTCAGACACACTGGTAATCTTCTAACACCTTTCCTGGCTTTGAGTCACTGTGCCTGAATCCCCCCTCCCCTTGTTTTGCTTCGGTGTAGAGGACGCTCTTCAGAGCGACTGCATGGCTGTTATGCTGGGACTTCCCGTCGCCCTCCTAGACTTTTCTTATACTCTCTGGATTTGGATCACCTGCTACCTATTCTCTCTCTCTCTCTCTCTCTCTCTCTCTCTCTCTCTCTCTCCCTCTCTCTCTCCTTTTGTCTCTTGTTTTCATGGAGCGTTTGCTAGCTTTCTGTACAGTGATCAATACATGAGATCAGCAGCTGACAGAGAAGATTTACTTTGGTTCCCAGCTTTCGATATCCCGCTCCGTTGGCTCTATTGCTTTGGACATGGGTGGCGCATACATCATGGTGGGAGCATGTGGTGGGCAAACTGTGTTCACCATATGGGTAGATGCAGCAAAGAAAGAGTCTAGACCCCATCATCCCTTTCAAGGGTGTCCCACCAATGACCTACACCCTCCTACCGGTACCCCAATCCCTGAAGATTACACACCAACTCTGTAACACATCAGCCTATGTGTTACACTTTTAGATTCATGCTAAGACACCTTATCTAGATGCTTACTGAGAGATCTCAGGTCTGTAGAATTTTGAGGTTTATCTTGTTTGGATACAGCCTACCCAGCCCCACACCCTCGATGGCCTGGGTAGGTACATATTTCCATATTAAAGAGATTATACCTTCAGAACTATGAGACAATTGCTCCATCACTTTCTAGTATCTTTGGGTATTGTTGACATTTCTCTTCTAGGCCTTGCCATGTGGTGTGGGGACAGCTGAGAGGCTCCCACAGACCTCTCCTGAATTACATTATGCTGAACCCCAGAGCAAGTGACCTTATGATCCAAAAACTCATGTTCTTTTGTCCCAGATTAAAAAAAAATCATTCTCCCCAATTTCTTTTTCATGTTTCTTTTCTGAAATGTGCTGGTTGCTCTTGAGTTGAGTCTTTCATTTTCTTTTACCTCAAGTTCTCATATTTGGGTGCTCTTATTCTTTCTGTAGAAAATTGGGGAACAGCTTTCTACTTTCAGTAAAATTTGGGGAACAGGTTTTGGAGATAATCATTCCAACTCCAGAAGCTTATTTTTACTCTGTGCTCTTCCGTTGCTGCTGTGGATAATGTTAAGTCGTTACGTCCTTGGGTCTCATGGGCACAATTTGTTCTTTTCCATTTGAGAGTTTCATTAATCACTTTAAAAAATTTGCTATAATCATTTTGGTTTAAATATCCAACAAATTTTAATAACATCAAACCACACAAGGTAAGTCCTGCCTATTTCAATTTCCCAAGTCCTGATGGTCTTCATGTTCAAGTTATTATCTATTTTGAACTTTGTCTTTCATTTCACAATTAAGCAAAAATACACATTTAATATTTACGAGTATCTCCATGTACTATGGCTTATCTTTTATCAGTGAACAAGCCAAGAGCCCTCACCCTTTTGGGGTGTGTGGCCAAGGGAGACAAAGGTCAATGCCAAGCGGATTTCCTTGGCAGAGGTTTACGCTCTGCAAACCTCATCGGAGAGCCTGGGATGGGACGCAGCTGCCTGAGCTGGGATAGACTGCAATCTGAACGTGGGTGGCTGCTGTAAGCCTGAACTTCACAGTGACACCCTGTCACCAAGAGTTGGGGACAGAGCTCAGTGCTGAAGTGATTGCCTTCGGTTGCGCCGCAAAATTACACCGCCGATCTCGAACCAAAGAAAACCACAAAAGAGACGAAGGAAACCCCCAAGCCAGCCAACCCCAACCACTGATTTCTAGAAAACTAGTAAGTGGCACGTGCAGAGGCCGAAGGTGGGGCCGGCGATGGGTTCATGCTCACAGAGTCACCTTGCGGGGAGACCTCAGTTCCCCTCGCTTTGCCTCTGTTGAACTGAGAACTGAGTGTGGGCGTGTGTGGCTTCCAGCAGGTTAGATCTGAGGGCCACTTCTTGGCTCTCGTTCTTCCTCTCTTTCCTCACATTTGATTCTCTTTCAAGTTAATGTTTTCTCCCTCCCTCCCCTTCTGTAACCGGGCTCCTTTCGTCCTAGAAACAAAGTTGGGCACCATTCCCAAATGTTTTTCCTGACGTTATTTATAAAACAAGTACACAAGCCCATTTCATTTCTCAAAACTTAATTTGATTTTTTTTTTTTTTTGCTTAACCACAGTAGGACAGGCATAGGGTTAACATAATATGCTCATGGCATGGCCGGCAGTGGTGGTGGCACACGCCTTTAGTTCCAGCACTCGAGAGGCGGAGGTGGGTGGATCTCTGAGTTCAAGTCCAGCTTGATCTACAGAGTGAGTATCAGGACAGTCAAGGACAGAGAAACCCTGTCTCAACGCCCCCCCTTCCCCCCAGCCTCTGCAAACCAAAACCAAACCAAACCAAGCAGTGACAACATCCCTCCCTTCCCCTAAAAATCCTCAAAAAACTAAAAGCAAGCCCTCGTAATATCAAGGGGGATTTGGAGCTTGATGGAGGGGCCAGCAGAGCATCCTATCCCATTCCCTGTGTTTTCTCTTGGATTTTTCTATAGCACCAGTCAAGTTCTTGCCTTGAGTTCAAATGTTTGGGACAACTCTGACTAATTCAGATTCTATTTGTGAGGAATACGGCTCTGCGAGGTGCCTGGCAGGACTCCCTGGGCTCACCAAGTCTTTACAAAGCCAGCATGGCTGTTTATTTGTGTCTTCCACGTTGCCTTCCTTGAATTCTGAGGAAGGAACACACTCTGTTTCTTCCTGTCCTGGGCTGAAGCACGTATCCCCTCTAGCTATCCTTGACTCACAGAGATGCTGGATTTTCCTACGCTTCTCTCTACCGCATAGACCTCAGAATGGCCAAGGTGTCCAGAGTCACTGCTCAGTCTTTCTCTGAGTAGAAATTCCATCTCACCAGAATCACTTAATGATCCTCTGAGTGTGTGATTCCTGCGCAGTGTGTCTCCTGCGCAGGTTTCTTCAGGCTGGGAGTCATCTGTTAGGCAGAGATGGATGCATTGGTGTCCTGGTATCCCAGGGCTGCTGGCCAGACTTCCCTCCCTGAGCCCTTTCCCCTTCATCCCGGGAGCAGCCTTGGAGGTGACTAAAGGTTTTCCTGTGTCGCGATACATTTTTTCTAAAATCATAAGAACAGCAACCATGATTTTATCCAGGGCCATTTTTATGTTATTGCTGAAACTTAAAAAATTCTATTCTAATTCAAATGCCTCGATGACTTTAGAGTAAAGGCATTTGTAAAAATCTACAAAGTAGATCTAAATAGTAAATTGGTAGTTGCAGTTTAAACATTTCCTGGGCCAGAGCGATGGCTCAGCAGGCAAAGATAAACCTGATGGCCCAAGTTTGATCCCAGGACCCACAAGATGGGAGCAGAGAACTGATGCATGCTGAATGCTCTGACCTTGACGTGTGCTGTGGCAGGCAGTGTACATGCTCACAGGCCTGTGGACTTACACACAGACACAGATAGACACACACACACACACACACACAGGCCTGTGGAATTACACAGACACACACATCCAGAGACATACACACAGACAAACAGACACACACAAAATAAATGTGAAAGAGCCACTCTTCTCCCTCCGAGTCTGTCTCCACAGGGAAGGGAGATGAAAACCTGACCAGTTCTCTCCTGTGTTCAGGCCACACTATGGAACATCTTTCTTTTTCTTGGGGTAGGGGAAAGTAAGCTCCAATTTTGTAGTGTCTTTTCTAAAAAACTTAAAAAAGATACTTCGGTTGTTCCTGTTAAAATAAAAAGGTTGCTATAATGTATAAGCCTGGATCCCTGAGTACAAATGCTGCCAGTTTAATGTAGAGCAGGGGTTTCGTTGGTGCCCGGTAGGACTGAAGGACAGTGTCCCTCTCTGTTTAATGCGGGCCACTGAGTTCCAGACCCAAGTTAACCTTTGCACATGCAAACTGGCTCATCCTGAATCCAGCTACTCCAGGAAGATTGCCCGTGCGTTCTCTGCTGTGGTTTGTGTCTGTTGTTTTATTCTCTGTGTGGGCATGTGCCACAGCGCCCGTGTGTCGTCAGAGGACAAAACTCAGGATTTAGTTCTTTCCGACCCTGGCGACTGAACTCGGGCTTTCACAGTGAGCGAGCTCCTTTCTCACAGAGCCTTCTTTTATAGGCCTCACAGGTTTTATCTTATTTTTTAAATTTCATTGACTCTATGTTTTTGTTTTAAAGCATGATCTCACTATGTAGTTCACACACATATGGACAGAGGGACAGAGAAGGACATCAGGTGTGCTGCTCTGTATGTTTGTATGTGCAGAAGTGCACGTGCATGTATGTACACACACAGGGGGCAGAAAAGCACATCAGGTGTCCTGTTCTGTGTGTGTGTGTGTGAGAACATGCTTGCACACACACACACGTGCACACATGGGGACAGGGAAGAAATCAGATGTCCTGTTCTCTGTATGTGTATGTGTAAGAACATGCTTGCATGCACACACACATGTGCACACATGAGGGCAGGGGGAGGACATCAGGTATCCTGTTCTGTGTGTGTGTATGTGCGAGAGCATGCTTGACTGCACACACACACACACACACACACGGATGGGGAGGACATCAGATATCCTGTTTTGTGTGTGTATGTATGTGTGACAGCATGCTTGTGTGCACACACACATACACATGTACACATGGGGGCAGGGGAGGACATCAGTGCCCTGCCCCACCACTCTCCTCTTTATTCCTGTAAGACAGGGTATTTCACTGGCCCCAGACCTAGGCTGGGGGCCAGCAAGCCCCAGTAGACCACGCCCCTGGCCCTCACATTGCTGGACATTAAAGGTGCACACAGCCACAGCTGTGTCTTCGTTCAGGCCTGAGCATTTCCCAGGAGGCTTACAATCCTGAGTTCAGCTGGAAACCCTACAATGCCCTTTACCCACTGAGTTACATAAAGCGGGTGCCCAAGACACTGAATGGCTCTGGTGACTTCAGTGGCAGGCAGGGGGGGGAGTCTGGAGAGCTCTAAGTCTTGGGCCCTCATGTGTCCATCCTTCTACCAGCAGGCTCAGTTGCTGGGTGGCAGTTAGACTTCAATACTGCCACCACCAGGCTCCATTTCCTGCTGCATTCCCATAGGGGACTGCCCCTAAAAGGAACAAATAAATTAATTGGTTAATTCATTAATTAATATTTTAATTTTTTGGCACTCTCACTATGTAGCTCAGGTTGGCCTGAAATATTCTGCTCCAACCTCCTCAGTGCTGGAACTCCCTGCCTGGACCAGATGCCTGTACTGAGCAAGGTAGCGAGTGATCTGCCTATACCACACCTCTAGCAGCCCTTTTCTCACTCCAGAGCCTGCTCCGGGCATGATGAGTGTTACTCTGACCCTTCTGCTAGGGTCATAACTCAAAGGTCTTCTTGTTCAACTTCAGACTGGGGTCAGGCACCTGTGAATTTGCAGCGGCTGAGTCAAAGTGATTCAGCAAAACAGGAGGGAGGAAGCAGAGAGAGAGAGAGAGAGACTTGAAAGAGAAACGGTTTAAAAAGCCTCCTTGAAATGCCTGGCCTGTTTTTATTTTTAAAAGCACTCCTACAATGAACATGGGGTTGGAAAGGTTCTAGGGCCGGCCAATATGTCTCCATTCCCAGCTTTTTAGAATGAGGTTGGAGCACACAGAAGTTCATGTTGTATGCATGGGAGTCTGTCAGCTAGAGGAGGCATTGAGAAAAGTTTCACACCAAGGGGCTTCTCTTGTAGCAAGAGGGTTACCCTAACTGGTACAGTGTTTGAGAATGACGGCACCAAGTTGGTCCAAGTGGGCAAGGCCCAAGGGCATAGGGTGTCTTAGTTATTTTTCTATGGCTGTAATAAGACACCATGATCAAGACAACTTATAGAAGAAAGACTTTACTGGGGCTCATGGTTCCAGAGGGTTTGAGTCCATGACCATCATGATGGGGATCACTGCAGCAGGCAGGCAGGCATGGCACTGGGGCAGCAGCCGAGAGCTTGCATCTTGATCCACAAGTAGGATGCAGAGAGGGTTAACTGGCCTGGCATAGGCTTTTAAAACCGCATAGCCCACCCTCAGTGACATTCCTCCCCCAACAAGGCCACACCTCCTAATTCTTCCTAAGCAGCTCCACCAACTAGGGACCAAGCGTTCAAACAGATGAGCCTATGGGGCTGTTTTCTGCAAACTGCCATGGTGGGTGTTGGAAAGTCAACGGTCACTAAAAGTCAGCCTGAAACAGTGATGCTTTGGTTTCTTGTTCCACACAGATGAAGATTAAAAAGCGGACGGGTAGGGGTTAGCAAAGGGAAGTGAGCTCTACTGAGGGTCCCTAAAGAAAGTGAGAAAAACTCTTCAGAGCGGGAGCGGTTCTCAGAGGAGAGAGAAGAAATCATCAAATCGTTTTATGTTATGTAGGAGTATTGTTGTTTTTGTTTCTATAGGACTTATGACAGAAAAGAACAATGACTGTTGTAATTTCTGCTGCAATTGGTTAATTTTCTGGGCTATCATGGGCGGAGTCAACAGTCCCCTCCCCTATGCCTCCCCATAACCCAACCAGGGAGATAATAACGCTGTTTGCTCACTGTCCACCCAGTTAAGGGTGGCCAAAGTCCTCCCTTTGTTCGCCTCTGATTTACGCTTTATTAGCTGCTGACCTTGGCTGTCTGATTGCACGTAGCCTGCAGTCACGGACCTTGCAGGTGTCCTGGTGATTGTTAATTAAATCGTGCTGTCTTTGTTCTTATAGTTCATGAGCATCTTGATTCACAGCTGCCAGGATGTGTCTACAGTATTTCTTCTTGCTCACGGGCAGGGCTGCAGTCTTGTGTGTGTGTGGGTCTGGGGTGGTCCTTTCTAGACTAGGTGAGCATTTCTCGCCAGAAGTCAGTTTTCTCCATAATTTGCTTTGTTATATGAAAGGGCAAACATGCCTTGCATATGTTCTCCAAGGGATAGGGTGGAGCTGTTGCATCAGGGGAGCCAGCAGGCCTGCGGACACGGCTCAGAGCCCTGTCCCTCTCATCTGGTGGACACGGTTGCCTCTAAGTCGCTAGCCCTCTTTTTTATCTTTCCCAGTGGTCCTGATGTCACTGTTTTAAGCCTAATCTTCCTATTACTCCTGTGCCGGTTCTCTGTCTTCACCGTAATATTTGTTAGTAAGACAAGCTTGTCACTACAGGCTCTTTTCTCTTACTACTGACAGAGAGCTAGTTCCTGCCTCTAAGTAACCCAGGAGAGGGGACAGTATTGCTACTTCTATTTATATTTATCCTTAGAATTTCATCTTTTTGTTCTGTGTGTTCTATAACACATACAACATTATTTTCTAGTTGACTGTCCCACATTCTCAGAGATTTAACATAATGGAAGTTTACTGCTTGGTCCCTGATCTCTGGGTGTCCCTGTGGGGGTGATTTTGACATAGTCATGGAGGTCCAGGCTTCTCCCCCCAGGTCCTCAGTCTCCTCCCTGCTGTGCCTATAAAGCCATACTAGGTGTCCTTCTTTTATGGGGTCCAGGTGAGGGTGTTACATCTTTCATTGGTCTACTGCGGTTGGTAAGTCTTGGGCCTGTATTTTCTAATACAGTTTGAATCTTCCCAGGCACCCATGCGCTCCTGTTTTATTTTGATAATGTTAAAGTGCTACCTTTGCACTTATAGGCTGAATTTTCTTTCAGTCTGTGCCCCGTGGCAGGAGCTGGACAGCTGGCGGTGTCAGTGGGCGGACCTAGGGCTATTTTCCTCTGCGTATGCACTCGACATGGAGCCGAAGGCTGCTTGCAAGCTGGAATTACCCTGGGCAAGGCGCAGCCCGCAGTCGGTGCTCCTTAGTGTCGAGGAACACAGGGCACCCGCGCGAGCATCACCGTGCCCAGCGGGTTCCATTCTTCTCAGGCTTTGCCCCTTTTCTCCCTTAAGCCTCACATATCCTGAAACATTTTGGCTCCAGACAAATCAGGGCATTGTACCAGGGTCTGTATTGGTTTCAAATCTTAAATTCCACGGTCTGGAATTCCACGGTCAGGGCACTTGCTCCCCCTACTGGCCATCTACTGAAGACCTTTTCAGTTGCTCTCCCTGGTGTGGAATTTGATGATGCCCTTGGTGTCATCTGCTTAAAACACGACCCTCTTCCCCGTATTTCTATAGGGGTAGCAGTGTGCAAAGGAGTCAGGATTATTGCGCAGTGGTGGCTGTGGCCAGAAAGTGACTCCTCACAGTCTATTTTTCCCTACGTGGACGAAGGGGAGGAGATAGTCCATAGACAGTCATCACCGACTGTGTTGGTGAAGGGCAGCTGACACAGGACTTTCCCTCAGGACGTCTCTAAGGAGAGTTCAGGGTGTAGCTGTGCCGGTGGTTAGAAGGAGGCTAAAGTTGTTTCCGTATTAGCTGCTGTTGGCATAGGCAAGGCGTGTTCAGGATTTGGTCCCCTTAAGTCGAAAGCATCCGCTGACAGTTGACAGTGGTGGCTGTCGTGGGGCACACCATACTTGATCATCATGCTGCGGGAGCTTGATGCTGGGGACTCAGAGGTACTGCTGGTGGGAGAAGGGTATGGGCTCAGGGTGGCAGTGAGCAGACAGAAAGGGCCTCCAGGTGTTTCCAGGTAAAGCCATGCTATCAGGCAGCAAAGAGTTAGGGACCACAAGCGGCAGTCAGCGCAGTATTTCCAATGTCTGAAAGATGATTCTGGGAGACTGATGAGGATATATGGTGGCTATTCCTTGTAAATGGCCTGGATTCGAGTTCACTTAGGAGACACGCCTCTGAGCTGCCTTTGAAGCTATTTCCCAAGGGGTCTGATGGAGGGGGCCAGACCCACCCTGGATGTATGTGGCACCATGGGATGCGGTCCCCGTCTAAATTAAAGGCAAAGAAGGAAGAAGCCAGCTGAGCAAGTAGCATCCACCTCTCTCAGCTTGTTGGCTGGGGAGGCGATGTGACCAGCAGCTCCATGCCTGTCCCCAGGTCTTCCCTACTGTGGTGGGCTCTACCCTCAAGCTGTGACACAAGTCCTTCGTCCCTGCAGTTGCTTTGCCGGGCACTTTGTCATGGTTACGAGGGGACTAAATGCCACCCTGCACTCTAGAGGAAGAGTGCAGGCTTCAGGCCTGTCTGCAAAGAAGGACATGAGGTTGGGTGAGCTCAGGAGTGACTCCTGCTTGTAAGGGGACAACGGACCCATTTCTTGGGGGATAAAGATGCAGAAGATAGAGTAGCCTGCCTTAGTATTAGTACTCCAGGCTTTTCTTTTCCATGGCCACACATGGAGCTACAATCAATTCTTGCCTGATCTCCATGGCCTCTAACCACCCCGTGTCTTAGCACCAACGTTTCCATCTTCTTGATTGCTTCTGGAAGTTGGGGTGTTCCCAGTGACCCAGCCCCAGCTTCAATCAACTAAATGGTAGACGGCAATGCTGCACATGGTACTCTCCTTGGGTGCTGGAGCATTGTCTGTACGTGGGTGTGCTGGCTAGTTTTATGTCCGCTTGACACAAGCTAGAGTTATCTGAAGGGAGGGAACCTCAGCTGAGAAAATGCCTCCCACAGATCAGGCTGTGAGGCATTTTCTTAATTAGTGATCAATGCGGGAGGGCCCGGCCTATCATGGGTGATGGCATCCCTGGGGTGGCGGCCCTGTGTTCTATGAGAAAGCAGACTGAGCAAGCCATGGGAGCAAGCAAGTGAGCAGCACCTCTCCCTGCCTCTGTACCAGCTCCTGCCTCCAGGATCCTGTCCTGTGTGGGTCCCTGTTCTGACTTCCTTAGGTGGTGAACAGCAATGCTGAAGTGTAAGCCAAATAAACCCTCTCCTCCCCAACTTGCTTCCTGGGTCCCGGTGTTTTGTTGCGGTAATAGAAAAGACACGGGACCAAATCCCAGCTGTTCTGGGTGCTGCAGTGGGAGGAGGCGAGGTTCAGCATCCCCTCACCCTGTCACCCGAGGCCTGGTACCGCCCTTCACAAAGCTGAGGCATCCACACCCAGGCTGCTCTCCACTAAGGAGTTTCTCCAGCTTGAGTGGCAAGGAAAGACCCGCACAGCCCCACCATTCTCATTTCTCTCTTCTTCTCCGAGTCTTTCTTGCTCTTTCAGGCAGGGGCGCAAAAACACCTCAGCGTGTCAGCTTCTGTGGACAAACCCTAAAGAGACCCGACTCCCCGACTGGTCTCCTGAGTGGAACCAGGGTGTGGCTGGGAGGCTCTGTGTGGCATCTCTGCCCCTCAAACGCACACTGAAGCCATTAATTCACCACAAGGAAAGTCCTCAAAGAGACTTCTGTGACCGATGCTTCAGAGGTGTTTAAAACGTCACAGCTGATCTGAGTAAGAAGATGTGGAAAAACGCGTCTGGAATAATTTAGGGTATAGGAAACCTAATAAAAAGGACGGGGCAGTTGTGGGATGTTTCCAAAAAATTCCAGAAAATTGCACTGAGGGGGCAAGGGTTTGACCCCTCCCGCGTGTGCTGTTCCCTCCTGCTCCCTGGGAAAGGTTCCATGGATCTAGCCAAGGAAAGGAAAATGCGGAGAAATAGGTTCTTATTTTTAGCTAGCTGCCATTACTCTTCCTGTGTAAATGCAGAAAGTATCTTTCACTTCCGCTATCATAGCTCCTTACAAACGTACGAAACCATCAGAAGCAAAGCCATGCCGAGGACGCAGAGGAAGAAGCAGCTTAGTCACTTCTCTGAGCACCAGAGGGCCGCACCTCTGGCTTGTGCTACGCTCCAGAGGAGTGCTTCCTTGGGCCTTAAAGAGATAACGAGATGAGACAGAAGAAAGCGTCTCTACATTAGTATCGTTCACCTGCCATTTCCAGGCTCCTAGAGAGTAAAAGGGTCCTCATTGTTTCTGTTGGTGAGGTCAGGGCTTTCTCCTTGTGCTTCAGGATGCTGCATCGGCCATGGCCTGCGTGTGTGGGCAGGGTGTGTCAATTGTTCCCTTTCCTTATTCCTATCGAAGGGGTAGGGATTGTATCTAGAGCCTTGCACATGCTAGGAAAACACCCCAATGCTAAGAAACAACCCAAGTCTTAAAAAAGATTTTATTGTTATTTTTATTTATGTATATGTGTGTGTGTAATGCACATGCATATGGGTGCCTACAGAGGCCAGAAGAGGGCACTGAGTATCTTGGACCTGGAGTTACATGTGGTTAAGTCCCTTGACATGGCTGTTGGGAACTGAACTCGGGTCCTCTACAAGTACTAAACGGTCTTCTCCAGCTCCCCTTCCCACATTTCTATAGTTTTCATTTTGAGAAAAGGTCTCACTGAGTCGCTCAGGTTGGCCTTGAACTCATTCTCTAGCTCAGGCAGGACTTGAATGTACACACCTGCCTCAGCTTCCCAAATAGCTGAGATGACGGGCGTGTGTCACCAGGCCTCAGAAGTCACACATTGTTCTTACGTGACTTCAAGGGAAGCTGAGATGACTGTTGAGAGCTCTGTCTTCTCTGCTTGTGCTATCTGTTAACAACACGGAGCTAACCTGACCACTATTCTGTCTCATCTTTCCCCTTCTCTGCTACATAGAGAAGAGTTAATTGTAACTCCCGGAGAACTATTCCCTTGTGCTTAGAATAGTATCAAAATTTCCATCTGAGCTTCCCGCAAGTAGAGGCAATTTGATGCTACTGTCTGCCAGTTTTGCTTTCTACTCTGGGTCTATGATTGTTTTGCCTGCATGTGTTAATGTGTGGCACTCGTGTGCCTGGGGCCCACAGAGGCCAGCAGTTACAGACAGTTGAGAGCTGCCATGTGCATGCTGGGAAATGGACTCGCGGCCTCTGCAAGAGCTGTCAATGATCTTCAAATTCCGTCAGGCAACTGGCTCTCGGGTCTTTCTTCCCACTACATAGAATGAGAACGAAATGCATTCATTTCTCTACTTCAGAAGGTTTAAGTGGAATTATTTAAAGACAACCTGAATGTTCTGACTGACTCAAGTGAAAAGCTATGGGTGTCAGGGACTTTTTAAGAAGAAACCTGTTTAATAAGAGCCGAGTAGCCTCTTGGGGAACTTGGATAAGGCGAAGAATGACATTCAGGCTCAGGAGACTTGTCTTCTAGAAAGGAGTCATGACTTGCTCCACTAATGACAAAATTAGCGTATAGGAGAAGGTTTTGCCCGACTCTGCGCTTTGAGCAATGTTGAGTCTCACCTTGAAAGACTCCTTTTAAGTGGAAGGGCCCTTTAGATTTCTTATGTAAGTTCTTGTATTATTTCTGTTTGAATGGATTGAACACTCACCTGCAGAAGGAAAGCCAATGCATTAGTGTGTATTTCTTCATGAATTCAACTTCACCTTTATTCTTTTCTCCCTGCAGACAAAACTCTTTGGAGTCTTTTCCCGTGTTCATCCTAATACTGTGGCTGGCCGGATGGTATTTCAATCAAGGTAATTATAAGAGCACGTCATCTCATCCCAAAGATGACTGCGGTGTTTAAACACGATTAAGGGGCAGATAGCTGACCACACTGCTACTGATGCTGGAAATGACTTTAAATATAAGAAGCAATGTCTGTGTATGTCCAAGTTCTAGGCGGGCTCACATGGCTTCCATGTACGTCAGTTCAATAATTAAAAATAAACCAAAACACTAGCAGTCGGATACAGGAGTAAATACCTGAGATTCCAAGAATCTCAGGATCTAGAGACAGAGTTGTGTAGTGAGATTCTGTCTCAAAAAGCAAGAATTAAAACTAACCTGGGCTCGTAGAAGTCCATAGGGGTCAATAGCGGTTCATTGAGATTTTATTGACAACCAGGGAGTCTGCATGGGGCTGGCCTAGACCCTCTGCATATATGTGACAGTGTCTTCATGTGGGACTCCTAACCGTGAAAGCAAGGGCGTCTCTGACTGTGTTGCCTGCTTTGTGGACCCATTCTTCCTACTGTATTGCCTTATCCAGGATTAATAGAAGAGGAGGTGCCTAGTTTTGCTGCAACTTGATAGGCCATGAGTGGTTGATATCCATGGGAGGTCTGCCTGTATCTAAAGAGAAGCAGTGGAGGAGGAGTGGATGGGGTGGTGTAGGCGGGAGGGACTGGGAAGAGGGTAAGGAGGGGAAAACTTTGACTGGAATGTAAGAAACAGCAACAGCAGCAGCAGCAGCGGCAACAACAACAAAGGTTAATGTAGCTCAGTGGAAGAATACTTGCCTGGAATGTACAGGGCCAAGGGTTTGGGTCTGAGTATCCTCCTATTCCCCAACATAAGTATCTTGGATGAATAGGATGCATTCAAGGTTGTGTGGCTATAGATCATACACAAGTTGAAACAAAACTATATGTGAGATACCCAAGGATAAAAGTAGTGTGGACCTTGTCTCCAAATCTAATAATCTGATTTAAGGAAAGGATCAGAACACAGAAAGCAATTTGCTTCCGTGACAGCAATGTTTATGGAAACTTACTGTGTGCCAGGTCATTGTTTGAAACTCATAGATTTGTAGGACTTAAAACTTCCATATGAAACAGAGTCAACAATTGATTTCTACTTTCCATATGAAGAAACTAAGACACACAAACGTTAAGTTGTCCAACTTATTTACCAAAGTGGAGAAAATCTTACATTCAAGGACATAGCAGGTCTATTGAATTTGTTCCAAGGGCCCAGAAGGACATGGTGCTGCACGTTGGACGCAGCAAGTCTGCAAGCATGCCCTTTCTGTTTAGCTGAAGTTTCCTTGGTGAGCTGAGGGCTTTGTGAACCCACAAATTTGGAGGTTGGACCTGTACGGACACCCTAGCTGGGGAAATAGAATCCCCTTTGATTCCTGGCAACTGTAATGGCCTCATTTGGGTATGCATCTGATTGCTAAGATTTAAATAAACTAAGAGCCAGCTGCTTCGAAAGAACCTTTCATCAATCTCTTTCTTGCAATTTTTACTGTCAACCAAGGGATTTCAGATACAATGACCTTTAGAGAATGACTTTTAAACTTCACTCGGCTCACACTTTTGTTCCTTAATGGCACGCGTGAAGTGGCTGTTCCTTTCCATCTAAGGGCAGATGAACAACTAATAAGGGAAGTGCCTTTAGATAATGGAATTCTGTCTCTGTCACTTGACCCCTCGGATTTCCCCACGATGGGCGGAATGAGGTAGACTGCCTAAGCAGAAAAGGGTTCCTAGGTATTGTCATTCTTTTCTCGCCCAAAGTAAGTGGCCTACTAGACTGCTTCTGGCTGTTCACTGGCTTTGGGGACAGCAATTCAGTAAGTTGGGATAGTAATTCTCAACAGGGAGCATGCCCAGAATCTACCTTAACATCCTCAGATGCTAGGCAGCTCTGCCATTACTCTGGGTCCCCTTGTTGTCATCCTTTGGTGCCTGCTCCCTCCACAGTGTCCCTCAGAGTCCTTTCTAAGAAGACAGCAACTCCTTCAGCTCCCTCCTGCCCCACATTGCTTTCCACAATGCTTCCAAGCCTGCAATTTTCCGGTCTCTGTCTCTTGTCTTCTTTATTGACAGAATAAAACTCCATCGGGGCTGGTGAGATAGCTCAGTCCTTAGGGTGCCTGCTATAGAGACTTGAGTTCTAACCCAGCATCCACACAGAAAGCCTGGTACAGAGAGTGGGGTCGTGACTGAGGATGATATGTGACATTAGTCTCTGCCTTCCATATGTACATATGCAAGCACATGCACACACACACATGCTTATATGACCATCATGAAACACACACACATATTTCTCTATCATACAAAGGAACAGTTATGGGTAGGCAAGAAGGTTTTTTTTTTCTTCACGTTTTATCTTCTTGGGGTGCCCAGGATTAAACCCAAGGAAGTGAGCATGCTGGCCAAGCACTCTACTGAGCTACAGCCCAATCTCTAGAATAATAAATTCATAAAGACAAGCAGCTGCTGACCAAATCCTTAGGAACACCTGGCACATACAGGAAATTAAAAAAAATCTTGGTGACCAAGTAGAATAGTGAATTTAATTTAACAGCATGTCCCAGTCCCAGACAGAGGCTCTAGATATCCCGTTTGCGTCTGTGTGGTGTTGAGGGAGGGGCCTCATTTAGAGAAGATATCAATATTTTGACTGGTCAGGATGCCAGCAACATCAACATTGTGCTTTGTGTATTTTGGGGATAAAACCTATGTGCGGTAAAATGTACAGATCTTGGGTGTTCAATGGAGTTTAACGCTGTGTGATTCAATTCCCTATCAAGGTATGTAATGCGTCCACCGTTCAGAAAGTCTACTCTTGCCCCTGCACCCATCCATTCTCACTCCTTCCATGACTCTGACTTTTCCAGTTTGGCTTTTCCCATTCCAGTACCTCCTGTGATTGGCATAATAGAGTACGCACCGAGGTGTAACACATCAGTCCACAAAGCGCTACTGAGAGCCACCGGGGTGCAACGAATACATTTCTCTTCACTCACTGTGGAGTGGCAGTGCCGAAGGGCTACACTGTTGGGTGATCAAGTCCCCCGATGATAAACTTCCAGACTATCCCAGCTCTTGGTTACTATGAATACAGAGTTCATAATTGTGATGACCAATCATAGTTTTCATGAACGTTCTTCTATATCCTCACCATTTTATATTGTTGGTCTTAAAATTCTAGCCATGCCAGGTGTGGAGCAAATGCCTTTAGTCCCAGCACCCAAGGAGGCAGAGACAGGTGGATCTCTAAATTCAAGGCCAGCCTTGTGTACAAAGTGAGTTCCAGGACAGCCAAGGCTACACAGAGAAACTGCCTTAAGAAACCAAACAAACAAACAAACAAACAAACAAACAATAAAGTAAACTCTAGCCATTCTGCTGGGTACTTGAAGGTAGCCTCTCACTGTAGTCTAAAAACATTTAAAATGGATTATTTTTTACTTATTATTGTTACGTGTGTGTGTGTGCGTGCATGCGCTGCTCTGGGCGTTTTGGGGCGTGTGCCACAGAACCCACATGGAGCCCAGAGGCCAACACTGTGAAATCTGCTCTCCCCTTTCTCCTTTTCTGGGCCCTGGAGCTTGACCTCAGTAGCCAGGTTTGAGCTGCAACCTTGACTCTACCCACTGGTTCTCAGTGCAGTTTTTAGTTAGCAGTTGGCTGACCTTGAATTGTGTCGAAACATTTTCCATGTGATTCTGGCACACTTATTTATCTTCTTGTGTGAATTGGTATTCAAATATTTCACTTATTTAGAAAAACTCTTTTTCTTTGATTGCCATAAGGATTATTCCTTCTGGCCACGTACATTTCGTCAGGAAAATATTTTTCAAATGCTTCCTCAGTCTCCACACTTTATTTTGAGAAATATTCATGAAACTCTATGTATTTTCTTTATTTTATCCCTTGCATAGTTTTGGCATCTTGTCTGGGTCTCGTGTACCTGTACGCCCGTCACAAGTACTTCTGGGGTTACGCAGAAGCTGCTGACAAAAGGTAAGGAGACCCAAATAATGGCATGTGTGTGCAAGGTGCGGCAGGTTCTGTCTTCTGTTCCTGAGGGGATTAAGAACACATGCAGTATTGATGACCAAAGTGACCCCCGTTACCTGAGGCCAGTCTTACCAAACCACACGATCAGGTATAAGATGAGAAAATAAAAGCGTGAATCTGCTCATTGCACAAGCGCTACAGATCCCAGCAAGAACTCTGCATTGTTTCTAGTATATTTAGGTGGGGTAGCCATGTGTGCAGGGGGCTGGTTGACCTCAGTGGCTTGGCATCCCCTTTACTTTTTATGATGACCTAAATATTTCAAATGGCCTGTTGTTGAAGTTCCGGGCAGTTCCAACAACGAGCCTTTGCTGGGCCCCCACATGGCGGCCCGGTCAGTCACCTCACCCCGCCATGTTCATCCTGCAGGATCGCCGGTTTCAAGTTGAGCCTGGGTAGTTCGGCCTTGTTGGCTGTCCTAGCTGTCCTGGGGATAGCAAACAGATTCCTGGACGAGTATCTGGACTTCCATGTTACCAAGAAACTGAGACATACATCCTAAGTTTTTCTCTTCCCTCCCACGCTTGTTGAGGCTGTCACCAGTCTGAAGACAATGTGCTGTCATGCGCTAAATAAAACTTTTCAAACTTCTCATTTGTTTGTCTGGCTGTGGCTTTGTGGAAATACCCCCTTTGCTGACCCTGCTTAAGAAGTGTGTTTTCGGTGTGCCCCCGACACCACTGGGGAACATCCGTGCTGGCTCGGGCTTTAGAAGGCCTGTGGGAAGCGGGGCTGTTTCAGTCAGAGCCAAGCTTGACCCATGTGCTGGTATCTATGTAGCTCATCACTACAGCCTCCAACACAGCTTCTGTCTCGATGAAGAGGTCCAGGCAGAAGCAGCTCAGGCAGATGGGCCCTCAACACTGGCTATAGCAGAGCAACAGATGCCAGGAGTAAGAGATGTCAGACACATGAGCTAGCCAGAGAGGTGAGTCATCGACTAACCACACAAGAAATGTGTACTTCATAAAGAACAAAGGAAAGGGGCTAGAGAGGTGGCTTGGTGGTGAAGAGCACTGGTTGCACATCCAGAGGACCCAGGTTCAATTCCCAGCATCTCATATGCGTGTTTCAGGGGACCCAACACCCTCACACAGACATATACACAGACAAGACACCAGTGCACATAAAATAAAATAAGTTATATTTTAAAGAATCTGAAAAAAAAAGAACAAAGAAAAAAAGAAAAAAAAAGCATCATTTTAAGGATCCACCCAGAGACCTGGGTGTTCACGCCCCTTGGCAGAGGGAGGAAGGTCCTGCTGACAGTGGTGGCATCTGGTCTGGCTTCCACTGCACACCTGTGTCCTGTGGGACTTGTGGTGTAATTGAGGACACAGTGGAAGATGAGTGGCTGTTCTCTCTTGATATGCAGTCACTACCTGGCACCATTCTTTTGATAATTCAGTTTTTCATCTGAGAACCGGGAGTGATTTCTGCTTACTGCCTCAGAGACCTTCTTAGGAAGGGAGGACCAGGCTCCTCCACTGGACAGAGTCCCCTGTCAGCTGGGCATTGGCACCCTCCCGATGCCCATTGCTGTGTTAGAATATGGATAATAGACAAGAAAGAAGTAACAGCCCTTCCAGAATAGCAGGAGGAGCTAGCAACCTCCTGGACTGTGGTGGACACGGCAAGGCACAAGGCATTGCCTTGAAAAGGGGGATATTTGGACTTAAGTCCCATTCCCCATTGCTAGGTGACTGACTGTGGACAAGGTACCCCTCAGTGGGAAGTTGTATGGCAGATACAGAGCACTCCAGGGCCACAAGACCATTGTCTGTCCTGTCACCTGCTGGACACAGCATAGGACCCCAGCACTCGGCAGCTCTGAGCTTCATTTTCTCATAGGGCAAATCCTTTAAAATGTCAAGCTACGTATATTTTTTTTTTAGTCTTACATCATATTTACTGCATTTACACATCATTTGGAAGAAGAAAAACTTTCCCAAACTTTCAATATCTCAAAATATTTTGTATTTAACTTGAGAATGCTCATGCACACACATGTACACTCATGCGCATGCACACACATGGTTAAACACACACATGTGGAAACAGGGATTTGGCTTTGCTCTACTCCATTGCCACCGGAAAACTTCATTATTTTAATCACTACTAAATTGGGCCCTAAGACTCTGGGTAGAGCCGGCCTCCTCCACAGTAGATTCCATTTGTTTCTGGCCAAAAAGCTGGTTTTGTGTTGTTGTGGAGACAGGGTCCTTGATTTTCTGATCCATCTGCCCCAACCTTCCCAGCGCCGGGCAGTCAGTGTCTGCTTAGCCTGATAGTTGTACAAACATGTTTTGATGAGTAAATCTGACCCATTTTACACTTAGATATCAGATTTGTTGCCTGAAAACCATGTCACGAGAAGAGGGGCGGAGGAGGAGCCCCTTCATGTACTGGAGACATGCCAGAAGGAGAGCAGGCCGAAGGGTAGCGAGAGCCTTGATAAATCCTGGACCTTTGAGAGATGACTGCTACCACCTGGATGTGATGTGGAATGAGACTAAAAACCACGAGGGAACACGTGCTAACTGTTGTTTTAATGACACCGTGGTTAGGGCAGAGAATGTTCTCCATCACTGCATGCTGAAACGCTGCTGGAGGGGGCAGGGGAGTAGTCACAGGCACGTGACTTGATTTGAAATACTCCCCAAATTCTGCATGTTAAACACGGTTAAACTGATCTGATGACCGTGGAGACACCCTTTCTGCTTCCCCGATGGTTTGGAGGTGATTAAAGTTTTAAACTCTTAAAGAGAAGCTGAAACAAGCAAACAAAGAAACAAAGCAGGCTTTCCATAGCTGGGAAGTTTCTTTTGTTCTGTGTTAGAGATGTGATGGGGGATATGGTGACTTTGCTGAACCCATTAGGGTTGGTCTGTCCCTGGTGGCCAGTGCATGGGGTGGGGGGAACGAGGGCCCCCTGAGGACATGGGAGTTGCAGTAATTCCTCCTGCTTGCCCTTTGAAATGAGATGGAGGCTTGTGGCAACTGGGCCATAGAGAGTATCAGCGTAAGAATCTCATGTCCTTTGAACCGAACAAAAGAGAGAGGGGGAGAGGAGAGGAAAGGAGAGGAGAGAAGAGGAGAGAGAGAGAGAGAGAGAGGAGAGAGAGAGAGAGAGAGAGAGAGAGAGAGAGAATGGAAAAAGAAGACAGTAAATCAAATAGAAGTCAGAAAGTAAGTCATAGCTCACATGCCATAGTCTTGTTCCTCCTTCCCAGGAAGCTTTGTTTCCATGGTTGGACCTCAAAAGAAATATCAAAATATCACTAATGAGAAAAAGATCACCCAATTTGTCCCCTGCCCCCACCTCCCCTCTGCCTTTCTCAGGCACAGTCCTTGATACAACTCACCTGAGTCTGGCAACGTTCCTTAATCCACGAAGAAGCTACACGTGTCTCATGTGCCCGTGACTTCTTGGAAATCTAGAACCGTTGCCTCTTTGTCCCTTCAGGCATAGCTGCTGTGGGATTCCTTAACAACTAGGACCAGGCACAGGAAAATTGTTTTTTGTTTTTGGGTTTTTTTTTTATTTTTTTTGCCTTACACTCTCAGAGATCCACTTGCTGCTGGGAGTAAGGGTGTAGTGTGTGTGTGTGTGTGTGTGTGTGTGTGTGTGTGTGTGTGTTTGAGAGAGAGAGAGAGAGAGAGAGAGAGATGCCCAACAAGAGAGCAAAAAGCTGGACTTGCGGTGCCAGTGACAGTTGCCATGCCAGCAATGTAGGTGACAGAGGGGAGGGTGTTTATAGTGCCCGGGGTGGTTGCTGCTACAGGAAGGGGAGAATGGCAACCGTGCTTGTTACTGTTCATGGGTCGAATGTTTTCAAATGCCCTGGTCTCAGGAGACAAGCTTTCACCTTGGTCCTTGACATACAGAAATCTTATGAATCAGCTGCATCCTGGCCCCACCCCCAATCCTGCCTTGACTCCCTAGAGCCATCAGTTCTGGGCATCGTCTGGACCGGCATCTACAATCACCTCGTAGAATCCCCTTAGACCCATGGTAGGCATCTGTGAAAATGGTTGAACATGAACTGCATACCACACACTCAGTTTTATCTTAATAAAATTATAGATTTATTTTTCTTAAGAAGAAAGGTATCCCACTCGAGATCCGGTGCCCAACAGATTTCAGTATAAACTTTAAAGTGAGGAGCATCATCCATCTCAGAGCGTCATGGTTTTACCCTGTCGTCAATTCCCGCTCTCATCCTCCTTCCAACCAAACCAGATCCACTTTTACCACCCCGTGATCTGGCAGAGTCTGAGCTCTACAGGGGCAGCCAATGGCAGGCTACTTCCTCCACAGCACTGCGAGCCAGCCTGGAAGCACAGCCCACGGTGGGCAGGGCTAGCCTCTTCTTCCACGGTGGGGTTCATTCTTTCTCCTGGCTCATGTATATTAAAACTCATCTTTGTTTTGGAACCGTTTCTACTGGTGATGTTTTTCTGTGGTCTATTATCTGCTTAACTCAAGAGTTTTGAAATAATGCCATTTTACTATGTTTTAAGTTTAATGGGGGTTATCTTAAGGGCGGTCTTCTCGAAGTGGAGAAATGGATTCCCATGTATGCAATATGTTAATGATGGGCCTGAAGGAAGAGGGGGAAAGAAAGTGGGGCAACGGGTGGAAGATGGGAAGAAATCAAGCAAGGGAGGAAGTGGCAGTCATGCCCCAGCCTCCAAGGCCCAGCCTCTGCCTGATCCTGCAGAGTTTGTTCACTGGCCTTTTATTATCCCGTAGCAGTGAGCTACTGACTGGACTTAGAGGAGGATAAACCTGAAGCATTTTCAGCTCACAGTAGGTACGGGGAAAGCTGGGTCAGACCCTGCGTTGACAGAGGCACAGTGGGCTAGCAGAAACGGGACGCGGAGAGGTGCAGGTGTCAAAATTGCCCGCTACAGAGAGCAAGACTACTGAATTGTTTCCTCCCAATACAGTCCAAATATTTCCATCAAATTTTTACTATTCATTTTCTCTTCATTATATTTTTATACATTTGTGTGTGTGTGCGCGCCTGCCTGCCTGCGTGCTTGCATACACACGTGCGCATGCGCACTTGAGTCACAGGGGGCTCATATAGAGGACAAAGGACAACTTATGGGAGTCAGTTTTCCTCCCATCCTGTGGGTTCCAGGGATTGAACCCAAGTCTCCAGGCTTGGTGGCAAGCGCCTTTCCCCTGTGGAGTCATTCCACTGGCCCCGCTATTTTCTGAATGCTCGGGCTGAGCTAATTTTGAATCGTTCTGGCCCTGGATCTATAAACAGACTTCTTCACGTCAGACCTCCCTCCCTTCCGCCACACCCCTCAGGGTACTCTAGCAAATTCAGAAAGTCTCAGTGGCGTGATTGAACTAAAAAGGCTCGAGAGTGATTGATTTCTACTGTTAAATAATTGTTTAAACAACGACACCACAATGCCGAAAAAGGAATCTTCAGTTACTCTACTAAAACCCGGGAATGATACATCTGCTTAACTGGGGCTGGGCCAGAGAGGGGATCCCAAAGCTATGGATTGACTCAGAGAGTGACATCTGATTTCCGTGTCTCAAAATCACTTCGCTTCTAAATTCCAGAGTTCTGTACACCCCTTAAAGGGTGCTTGATGGACAAAGTAAAAACAGAAAACTAGAAAAATCTGGATAAAATGGAGGAAGTTGCCAATAGGTCATACGGTATAAACCAGTAATTAGACGTCACCCGAAGTTAACACCACCTCTTCGATGATGAATTGGGGGGAAATAAAAATACTCTATTTTAAACAAACATTATATATATATATTTATATGTATACTTTTTACATATAGTAGACCCAGTGATATCTGTAGCATTGTAAAAACTTATGTACAAATAACTTCTTTTTTTAGACATTACATATACATCAGCACCGTAGTAAAAACAAAACAAAACGACCTCATTAAAATCTACCATATTAGTTGGTCCTCAGGCTGAGCACTTGCTGGAGGCTTTCCAAGGACAATGGTGCCCACGCTCTCCACCTCCAGTTTCTCCTCATTGCTTATATATTTCTTTCCTGTAACCTGGCAGGAAAAGGTGATACATCTGTATTCTGATTTCTCACTTTACTATTTTTTTTAATTATTTTTTTGGTTTCCACGTGTCTCCACTCAGTTTCCCTAGCGGCAGTAACCCCCTCCCCCATTCTGGGAGTTCACAGTCACCCTGCCACCACCTCTTTGGAGAGGTGCACAGCCCCTCACCCTGGTGCCTCTGGCTTTACTTCCTGTCAGAGCAGGTCTGGAACTCTCGGGGTACGGAGACCAGAGCCACGGTGCTCCATGACAGCCTCCTACACCTTCTCGGGACGTTCTTGGGTATGACTGATACAGTCTCCACAGGCTCCGGTCTTCTGGCGTGAGATGGACGTGAAGACAGAGAAGGAAGCCAGTTTGTGGGATGTATGTGTGTGTGTGCAAACACCATGGAAAAGTGCCACCTGACCTCCAAGATGGGCTTGTGGGAGGGGAGGTACAGAGCAGGAGACAAGGCTTGTGACCACAGAGGTTGTTGATTCCTTCTTAGTTTTCACGTTGGGCAGGTATGTGCGCTACCAAGAAGACCGCGGCACAGCCTTCAAGATGGGGGCCGCATCTCCCTCTCTTTAGCGTCTGAACTGGTTAAGGTGGAGTTATGAGTTTTCAGCTTTTCCATCTCTAGCATTTGATTTTTGCCTTTCTGATGATGGGGTTGATTCTGGAGCGACACTGTTGGCATCATCTGAAAGAACGCCAGGCCATTCTTCCCTGGGGATATCGGAAGTATGGGTATAACACATAAACCTGCAGCTTTTTTTTAATCAGTGTAGCCCACTTGGCTCCTGCGGAGATCTCTGTATGCCAGACACTGTCTAAATTCTTCTTGTACTTCCTTTGACTTTGCCCCAGGGCTTCCCTTCCTGTAGGGCGAAGTAAAGGCAGGCTGGCACAGAGGCCAGGAGGACTAGAGGCAGTGGTGAGGGAGGAAGGGGCTGGGCTGGCAGACACTGAATCCAGCAGAGGCCTCTCCACGCTATGATCACAAACAAATGAAAACAGATACGTCGAATCAGATGGGGCCTCCAGGAAGCTCAGCGCAACCTAGAGCGATGGCCACCATGGCCACCGGCAGAAGTTGACCTTCAGGGCTACCAGTTGGGCCCTTCTCAAGTATAGTTGTCAATCCTGGTGAGGGGGCTGGCAGCAACACCTTACCATTCCTGAGGGTCATCGCTGGGCAGGAGACAGATAGCCCTGCAGGATCCTCGCTTGTTTCCCTTGGGCCAGCTCAGGCGAGTTCACTGTTCTTTGTGCCTGCCTCCGTATCCAGGAACACGTCTAGAAGTAGACATCTCCTTCCATCCAGCATTCAGAGGGATTCTGACCTATGCACACGGCCTGTGTGTCTCCCAGCATCCTCCGGCTGGGCTTCCTCTGGCTGAGGCTCCATCTCCGAGGTCTCGGGAACTGAGGCAGGCAGGTCTAAGGGGACCTCATCTTGGGCCACGGTCCCTCTCTGGGTCGGAACGACTCTTTCTGGACCAGTGGGTCCCGGGGCGCTTAGCAGAGGAACTCTTGCTGCCTCGATTTACTCCCCTGCTCCCCACATCTCTTCTCTGCAAGCAGGTATCCGCATGACCTCTCTACTTGGTTGCTCTGTGGAAGGCAGGTGGAAGGAAGCCCCATGGAGCTGGGGGTTAACACCTGTACCTTCTCTACTGTCAGCCGGCTGCCGTTTTCTCAGTTTACGTGGGTCAAAAAAACAAAAAACAAGGATGGGGCACCATCCTGTTTCTTTCCCGCCTGCGAGGCTTCCGCCACTAGAGCTCTCGGACTCCTCCCGACTAGGGGTTACTGAAGAGTTCATCAAGCTCTTGCATCCACTCATCCCCCGGGCCACTTTTGATGATGGAGTCCACCAGGTCTGTACTGTCCGGGAGGCCAGGGAACGAAGCCCCGGCACCTTCACCGCTATAATTGTAGGACATGTCCTGAGCGGGGTTCCGCTCGTAGGCCTGGCCCTGGTTGCTCGCGGCAAAGCTGCCGCCCGCTATCTGCTGCTGGGCTGGTGGCTGGCTGAATGCCGCCATGCCAGGGACACCCTGGTTCAGACCAGACATGACCAACGGCCTCACTTGACTGGTACCTTGCTGCCCTGCAAGTGGTGGCATCATCGGACGGCCCATAGCCGCTGGATTGAGGGTTCTCACTGTGCCGGTGTTAGTGTCCATGACTGACTGGCTCAGTCCCTGTGGGAAGTGTTGTTTTGTTAGTCTTGGCTGACCAGCTTGGAGTGGGTAGCTGGTGCCATTGTTGAACGGTCCCAACTCTCCACTAGTCCTCCCAGGCACACCCTGCAGGCCCCTCTGTTGCCAGTTCTGCGCTCCTTGCTGGATGGTTCCCATGACACTCTGAAGCCTTGGTGGGCCTTGGGGCCTTGGCAAGGCCTGGCCCACGGGTCCTTTCAACTGCTGGTGCTGCTGGGTCAGAGCCGAGTTCACCAGCATGCTCTGACCGAAGCCGCTCACCATGCCCACTCCTTGACCAGAGGCAGGCTGCCTGGGTCCCTGGGCTTGGCTGTGTGGGACGCTCATGCCACTTTGGTTCGGGTGCTGCAACATTTGGGTCATTCCTGTGCTCACGTTGTACATTCCGGGTTGGTTGGCTGGAGGGGCACTATAAGGGGTCAGTCCTATTTCTGACGGGGCTGCTGCTGTGGCCATTGTCCCTGGGTTCTGGGAGGGTCCCATTCCCATCATGCCTGCGTTCTGTGCCATCAACCTTGATGTCCGCATGTTCTGGAGGGCTGCCTGGTTTCTCACGGCCGCTATATCCTGGGGTGAACCTACATGGGAGAGAAAGGGCGGCCATCACCTGCTATTCTCTGTGTCAGGATCTTGCAAGGTGTTCTTGGGCTCTTCGTTGGGAATCAAAGCCCTATATAGGAAAGGATCTACTACAATAATAAATCTTCATAAAAGGTCATTACTTACATGGTTATAACATGTGAGTTGTGAAAATTTTGCAAAGTATTGAAAAGTATAAAGTCAGAAATTAAAGTCACCCAAATCCCAGCATCCAGAGATGATCCCTGCCAACTCTTATTTATATTTAAATAGGCACAGAAAATTGAGGTCATGCCCCCATGTTCTGTTTGTTCACATTCAGAGGCAAGTCATTTCCTATTTTGGGTTTTATGCCATCAAGTCAGTGGGATACCATCTCTTTGGGTGTCCGGAGAATGCATCATGGGCTAAATTGAGGGTGGTGGCAGATGTCTGTAAGCCTATCAACCTGGAGGACAGGGAGGCATGAGGATTGTGAACGCAAGCCTGGGTCACACAGCGAACTCCAGGTTGGCTGGAAGTATATAGTGGAATTCTGTATCAGCAAGGGGGAGGGGGATGAAGAAGAGGAGAGGAGGAGGAAGAATAAATAATGTCTGTTCGCTGCATATTCTCTTTATGCAGTGGAATTCAGTTCAGTAGAGAATCCATTCAATGACGTCCCCATTAGACTGTTTTTTTCCCTTTTAGGACTTGAGTAGGATTGGGGGTAGAAGGTCAGTACCACTGCTTACAAGCCATTTGGCCAAAGAGACTGATTTTAGATCCACTTTGTAGCTCTCTATGAGCTTTCGTGTCCGACTCATCATTGAGCGTGTCTGCAGCCAGAAAAAGAAGCCATCCTGTCTCTTGTTACTTGGCAAAGAATCTCACGTCTTTCTGTAGCAAAGCTCACTGTTTTGGATTGGGAATCATTCCGCACCCCATGCCCCTTCTTGTCCCTCTCTCCCCTCCCTTCTCCTCCTCTCTGCACTAAGATGACTGTCTAGTCATGCAAACAAGACTGATATTGGGGCTGACAAGCACTAGCTTGTTAAGGTTGCTCAACAATTAAAATACTTTGAAGCCTCGACAAAGGAGAGCGGTCTGATCTTGCTACTCCACTTCACCCTGAGCTGGCTGGAACTTCTCTGTGACCACCAAGGATCAGCAGGCATCACAGGGTCCTCCAGGAATCCTTTAGGGTTGCTTCTTTTAGTTTGCCAGTTATTCGGTTAGCTGGTTACTACCCGGATATAAAGAGAGCGTGCAAAGCAATGCACTGGCCACAGACCCGTGGGGAGTCAGGGCCAGGAGATACCCAGTGGCCTCACCTTGGAACTGATTGACCTGCTGCACTGGGTATGGAGTCCGCTGCTGCTGGAGGTGCTGGCGGGGCAGGTGTGACTGCTGTAACTGCTAGAACGAGAGAAGACAAGAGAAACGGAGGTGAGATGGGACACCACACGGATGAGTGCCTGCCAGCTTTGACGAAGGCGGTATATGATCGTTTCCCCCAAACTAAAGTTTGTGTGGGAAAAAACATGCATGTAGGCAAGGGCTGCAGAAAGTGAACGAGTGAGCAGATTTTTATGACGTGGAAACACCAAGAAAACTAGTCCCACCCTAAACTCCAGAAACAGATGCTGCCAGAAGCTCCAGGCATTCCCCTCCCATTAGCTGAACTTTGACCCACATGGACTACTCTTCGCGGAGTCTGTACTTCCCTGAACATAAGTCATATAAAGAGGACTCTGAGCTTGACGGTTTCCATTTCTCAGAAGATGGATTCCTTCATAGCTCATCTTTGCCACCGGCTATGAGTCTACAGTATAGCCGGACCACAGCTTACTTATTCTGCTAGAGACAGCCATTTAGGGGGTTGCTGGTCTGGGGCTGCGGCAGCTAGAGCTGCTGCGACACAGCCTCTGCTGATGTGTCCTTAAATTTCTGGTGTTTACCTCGCTGTCTCATGCACCAAGTGAAGCAATTTTAATTTTGATTTTCCAGTATCAGCCTGACTGCTCTCCTTAGCACTATGGCGACCTGGCTCAAAGGGACAAGAAAGACTTTTTAATGACCTAAGTAGATGCTGAGGGTACAGGAAAATACCTCCTCAAGACACACACACACACACACTCACACACACACACGAATCTTATTCCCATGAAGTCACATCACCTGTATGG
The DNA here is from genome assembly GCF_950005125.1 of Chionomys nivalis. NCBI lineage: Eukaryota > Metazoa > Chordata > Mammalia > Rodentia > Cricetidae > Chionomys > Chionomys nivalis. The sequence goes on along the minus strand of NC_080109.1, from coordinate 24,720,367 downwards.
TACATGTCTACAAGTAAAATACTTTGAATTTGGCCAGGCAGGGTGGCACACGCCTTTTATCCCAGCACCTGAGAGGCAGAAGCAGGTGGATCTCTGTGAGTTCAAGGCCAGCCTAGTCTACAAAGTGAGTTCCAGGATGGCCAAAGCTACACTGAGAAACCCTATCTCGAAAAACTAAAAATCAAACAAACAAAAAGCCCCTCTGAGTTTGTTTTTCTGAAGCCAATAGTGAGATTCCACTTATTCTAGGAGGCAGAGGCCCACCTTTTACCACCTTTTAGTCTTTCTTCTTTGCTGCAGGGGGAGTCTGTGCTAGAAGCGTAGGGGCAGGCTGTTCTGATCATTCCCATGCGCAAATGGGAGAGACACAGGGCAAGGGGAAAGAGCAGGGACGGAGGCTTTGAGTTCTCCGTTGGCCATCAAGTACCCATGTGACCTTCGAGGCCACTTAACCTCTTTCCGGCAGCTGCTGAATATTCACTAAGTACTTCTCATCTGTGAGGGCTAAGAGAACATGCAACCAGATCCCTGCTCTTTAGAGTGTTCGTTATAAAAATAACACCCACCGGCTACTTCTTACCACATGCGTTTTCTTCTATTTTCTCTCTCATGTTTGTTCCTGGGCAGGTCTGTAATTTTCCATTTTTCTTTCTTTTCCTCTAAAAGGCCAGCCAGCATTCTGGCATCCAAAGGGGGAAAAAAAAACCAGCCAGAAACAGCCTCTGGCCTGTTGACCCCAGCCTGTGTGTCTACCGTAGGATTCTACACAAAAGAGATTAATCAATGCATAGACCATTATGAGCGTAGGCCAGAGACTACGCAACCCTTTCAGGCAATAATGCAAGGGCATTATTGAGAGCGAGTTGAGCTTTCAAAAGTTTCTGGGGAGATAGCTGAGTCAGCAAAATAATTAACTGCCTCAGAAGCCAAGGCCCTGAGTTTGAGTCCTAGAGCTCAGGTTTTTGTTTTTGTTTTTTAAGCAGCTGTGATGTAAACCCAGGGCTGGGGAGGCAGAAGCAGGCTGTTCTCTGGTCAAACAGTCTAACCTACTTCGAAAGCTCCAGGCCTGGAGAGACCCTGTGTTAATAAACAATGTGGAGTGTGCCAGAAGTATGCTATCTGAGGTTGATTCATGGCCTACACGTGTAACACACACACACACACACACACACACACACACACACACACACACGTCAGATTTTCTATACAGTCTACAAGGTTTCTGGCCTCATTTACAGGGAGGAACACGTCTGCCACCGCAGGTTAGGGTGTGGCCCGGCATCAGGCTCGGCTCGACCTTGTTCTAAGTCTGTGGTCTCCAACCACGGGAGCTCCTCCCCAGCTTCAGTCTTCCCACCTGTAAACGACGTGACGTCATCACGACCGCTTGAGTGGAACCTCAAATGGGAAGTTCTGTTCAACCCGTGTGAATGGAGGAGAGGGACACGCTACGTGCTTGCCGAGAACAAGGCATCAGCCTCGGTCCCCACCTGCTTTGAACCTTCTTGCTCTGCTTGCCAGGTCAGCTGAGGTTGAAGACAGGCAGGATCTCAAACCCCTGTTACCCCTCACACGGACTTTCAGGAAACACGAGTGTTTCCAATGTACCGTTCCCAGAAGTGAAGGTGCTGGGGCATGCTTACTATGCAGAGACTGAGGAAAATTACGGATCAGTGTGGTGCTGATGTGTCAATCAAATTTACTTTCAGGGCTGGGGTGCAGCTCCGCACAGAAAACACTTGCCTCACACGTGTGAGGCCCTGGGTTCCATTCCCAGCATTGCCAACTACAACAGCGAACAAATCTCAAAGGAGAAAGCCAAGACCATCCCACTGAGCAGCCCAAATCACCTGCACGCATAAGCAACACACAGGGCACAGGCAGGCAAGACGTTACATTGACTTGGGCGGCACATGGGGCTGCAGCTTTTCTACAACAGTCCCTGATGTTGTCGTGTGTCCTATGAGCCATTCCCATTACATCCGTGCACACGGTTTCCTATGGAGTTGGCATGCCGTTATTTCAAGTCATCTCTAAGACAGGAAATTATGTAAGCCTAACCTGCTAGATAAAGACAGGCTGGTTTTTTTAAAAATTATGCATGTGCTTGCATGTGCACATGCATACACACACACATGAACATATACATGTGTGTGGTATGTGCTAAGGCACTAATGGGGATGGGACAGGAAAACCTTTGATATTCATCTTCACCTTCTATCTTGTTTGAGATAGGGTCTCTCGCTTGCTTCAATATGCCAACTAGCTGACCTGGTAGCTTCTGAGGGTCCCCGTGTTCCCCCGCCCCATTGTAGGAATGTTGTGATTACAGATGGGTGCTGTATTGTCATATTATATATTATAATAATGCACCCGGTATTAAATGTACATCTTTTGTTTCTATAATGACCATTTTATCCATCTCTTCAGCCTTACTTGATTTATTTATTTGTTCAAAATCACAGTAACTACGAAAGAACAGAGTCCTGACCCTGGGTCAACTGATTTCAGCTTGGTCCCTCTTAATTTGTGCCTCTAGCTACTAAGGCAACTCAGTTTTCCTGCTTCCTCCGTGTTTTCCAGGGAGTCCCACATCACCACAGTTCTGAGGGCTTTCTGTCTCCCTGCCCACAGGCAAGGGTCTGACACACCTCTTCCTGCAATCTTCACTTCCCTTTTCATTCCTCCAGAGCCGAGTGGGCTGTGTTGTGACTTGGGAGCACACCCCTGGGTAGGTACAGATGAGTTCTGCCTGGCCACCGTGCCTCCTTCTGGGCCCTGGCTACTGCACGCATATCAGAAATCATTTCTCAGGGCACCAGGCACACCTGGAAATGTCCTGGATTTGGTGGAGGAGAGATTTACAGAGCCCAGAGTCCCTTAGCGGCTCCATTTATCACTGCTGGAGAGATGTTAGCGCAGCTCCTTGTCACACACCTTATTTGGGGTGAGTGGGATAGAGGGTTGTTTGTACAATGGCTGCCAGGTGGCCAGCTGACCTTGGTAAAAAGGGAGATAATTACTTAGCTGCTCGGGAACAAAAGCAAAAAACGAGGAACATTAACACGCGCCACTCAACAGGACACCTTTTTCTCTTTGGTGGGTAGGGACCTTGATGTGCCTGTGTCCTACTCAGCGCCTCGAAGAGGAAATTCCAAAATTCTAATTCTATTCGGAGCGAGAATGAGCAGGAGTAGGAGCCATGCTGGGCCTCCCAGGACAGCCTCGCACCTGTGATACAGAGCCTGTCTGCCTTGAGACACGCACAGGGGCCATCAGGGGATCTCCTGTGGACAGTCCTAGGCGGTTCCTTGGGATAACACTAAATCAGGGCCCCAGCGTCTCTGTAAACAAAACAAATCAAAGCCTACAGGGGCAGTCTGCAGGGAAGGCTTTCTTCCAGAGCTGGAGGAGTTATATGGCTGGGGCCAACGAGGCGAGGCGGCCAAGGGTAAGGGCATGTTTGTACTAGGCCTTCCTCTAACTCACAGATAGCCTGAGCTATAGGGAAGGGTGTTGGGACTTTCTCCAATTGCATACTCTCCTCAACTCTGTCCAAGTTCCCTGACAGTCCTCCGCCTTGTTGTAATATTGCCAGGCTACCATTTATAACCAATTCAGTAGAATTCTCCACTCTTTCCTTCTGAATTATTTGTTTTTATTTATTTTATTTTTGGGGGGGGTGTGGGGGGGCAGGGAGAGGGAAGGAGAGATCAACCCTGAGTTTCATTCTTCAGGGGCCATCTACCTTGTTTTGTGAGACAGGACCGGGCTAGCAAACCCCAGGGATCCACCTCCCCAGTGCAGGAACGAAGATGGAGCACCACCATGCTTGGCTTTTTACACAGGTTCTGCAGGTAAACCAAGGTCCTTCTGCTTGCATGGCAAGCCCCTTACCAACTGAACTACATTCCCTAGCTCACGAATTATTTGTATTATTACTATTTAGCTTGCTGCTAGCAATATCAAGGCCTGTGGTAGCTGTGAGCTAGCCCCTACTACAGGCTGATTATAAAGACCCCTGTAGCAGAAATCAGGAGGAAGGGGGTTGGTATGGATGGAAGAATTGTCTTCAGGAAACAGGCCTTCAAATTGATGGTTAAAGCCTGTCTTTAAAGAACAAACTAATTAATGATGCCTAGCTAATTGGAAAGGCGTAACTTCCACAGGTTCTTCTAGGCTCCTGTGAAGGGCTGGTCTATGAGCATCTAAACGGGGACAATGGGTGCCTTCCTCACAAACAGCAGGGGCCAACTAAGTGCTCGCTGAATTGATGGCTAACACCTTGTAGGGAGGGTGTCACCTACCTGCTCAGCCAGGATCTGCTGCTGTTGTTGCTGCTGCTGCCTCTGCTCCCGAAGGAACTGTTGCTTCTGATGCTCCATCAGCTGGGCTCGTTGGTCCATTAGCATCTGCTTCATGATGGCTGCCTGTGGCTGGCCACCTAGAAAGCCAAGCCCCCCAGGACTGGCTCCTGAGACCATGCTGCTCGACCCCGGCGGGGGCACAGAGTTCTGCATGGGGCCCACGGTCCTGGGAAGACCAGCTGCATGCTGCTCCTAGAAGGACCAGAAGAAAGCAATTTAGAAATTCTGCTGGGACGCTTCCTGTCATTTCATGGGAAACTTCTCTTGAGGGGAACGGGGTCCTAGCTTGGGGATTTAAGGGGTCCTGAGGGGTACCCATTATACCGCCAGAAAACCATCTTGTAATTCTGCATAAAAACCATTGTGCTGGCCTCACCATAGCAGAACTGGAGAGGCGACAGAGGCAGGGAACAGTAATAGAGAGTGGGCCTGCTTCTGATGGGATGCCATGGTGGCCGTGCACTGGGATTTCGACACTTGATTTCTCTAGAAGGGAAATACAGCCTCAGGCTGGGCTCACCTTAAGTCTCAAAGGCAACATCCATCCCTGCCTTTCTTGTTAACCCTACATCTTCCAGTCTACGTTGCTAAAACGAACATCTTAGTAAACAGGAGTGACATACACAGAAGACACATACTGCCAGAGCACAGTAACAAACAGACTTGATGCTGGATGTTAGTTTATTGAGCCAAAACACCAGCTTTCGTACGTGTATGAGTGAGCGTGTTCACATGTGTGCCTGCGTGTCCATTTTAAATTCTGTCAGGCTTTTGACAGTAGGAACTGGAATGTTTTCTTTTGATCGAAGCATATAATCCTTTCTTTTGTTTGTTTTTTTTTTTTTTTTTTTGAGACAAGGTTTCTTTGTAACCCTGTAACCTTAGCTGTTCTGTTCTGGAACTCACTCCGTAGACCAGGTGGGCCTCGAACTCAAGAGATCCACCTGCCTCTGTCTTCTGAGTGCTGGATTAAAGGCGTGCACCACCACACCCAGCCAAAGCTATATAATCTTAAAAGAGGAACTTCTTGGGAGGAGAAAGGGGTTCAGTTGGAGGGGGAAGGACGTGGGAGGATAATGACAAGGAAATGTGATCAAAGCACATATATATATATATATATATATGAAGTGAAAGGAAAACATTTAAAAAAGCAACGTAATCTCCGAAAGGAAAACATTTAAAAAAGCAACGTAATCTCCCAATCTCTTTAAAAATAGAATTGTGCCTCATGTGTCTGGGACAATTTCAGCACTGGGGCCTGGATGGGGACTCTTGATTCTATAATTACTTGTCAGAGAGATGACAGCAACTTTTAGGGACCGGCCCCTAGGGAAGAGAGTTAATGGGGCAAACGGCTAATCCCACAGAGCCCAGGGGCTATCTGGGAAATGCCCCCAGAAGGGACGTCTATGTAGCTGGACAGTGGCCACCACCAAGGGGAGAAAGCTAATGGGCACAGAAGGTTTGTAGACACAAAATTCGGTTTCTAGACACTTCTATCGACACCCTGGCAATGGCAAATGCTGTCTGAACGCTCTGTGGAAACAGTCTTTCCAGTTCACTGGTGTCAAGCAACCAATCTGAGCACAGAGACACGCCACTGTAATGGCGCTCACATAAGGACAGGAGCTGCCCTACCATGAGACAGTCTCATGGGGCCTAATAAGAGGAATCACTGGGAATAGCCATCATTATTTTAAGGTATAATCCAAACTGGACTTTCATATAGCCTCCGCTTTAGAGTCGCTACTGTTTTAATACAGATGCGGTTGATCGTGCTGGCAATTTTATTTCAAAATACAGACATACGCTTATGTTTGCCTCTCTGAGGCCAGTGTGGGCTTGATTCCCCACAATCCTGGCTTGGCTGGGCCTCCCGGTACCGACCCAGGCAGGTGGTCCTTCACTGCATCTCTAGACTCTCTGCCTCTCTGCATCCAAACAAAATGTACCAGTTCTATTGCCCCAGAAACAGGAGCTGAGGGAGCTATGGTTCGTTTGCGTGGTTCAGGTTACACCAGTAACAAGACAGGCCATAAGAGAACCGGGGTGCTGACTTTGAGTCTACGTCAAACATTCTTCCCACTCTGGCTTTCCCTGAACAGTGTCAAGCACACATATCAGAACAGCTTGTAGACTAAATATGAAATATGTTGCTCATAAAAATACCGTGTTGTATTTTTTCTGTGTAAGTGCTAGATAAATTATGTGTCTATACGTGCTCCTATGTACCGGCCCCCACAGAGGTTCGAAAAGGGCATTGGATCCTTTGGATCTGGAGTTACGGGCAGCTGTGAGCCTCCTGATGTGGGTGCTGGGAACAAAATTCTGGCCTGAGAAGATCCGCTTAACTCCTAACTGCTGAGCCATTTCAATAATCCACGATACATGCTTTTATTTATGCATGTTCTCTGTAATAAGGCTGAGAGCTATGAGATATTTTTAATGTCAATAAAAGGCCTTATGCTAAAAGATGGGTGTTCTGCATGGCTGTGGGGATCTAGGCCCACGAGCAAGTTCCCTTACCTTCCAGTTCTGGCTACCTGTCTCTAAGCCCTTCTTCCTTCAGGATCAAGTTGTTTCTTGACACCTTGAGAGACAAATGCTGATCAACTTAACACTGTCGCAAACGAGTTAACACTTGAGTGGAGCTGGCCAACTGGCAGAAGGACAGATAATAGATTTTCCTTCATGTATTTCAGTCTATTTAATATTTCCTGGTTTTGATGAAGAGATCTGAGGGGGAAATGTGACCGAAGAAAAGACAACACTTTCTTTGGCTTGTTTGTGAAAGGGTGGCCCTCAGGGTCTTGTTTCTCTTCTCGCACTTTGAGATTTTATTGCCCCTGCTTTCCCAGCCTTCACTCCCCTGGGAAAACACGTGAGGCAAATCAGCTGATGATGTTCAGCCTGCCAGCCACATTTTGTCCCTGTGGACACAGTGAAGGTATCACCTCCGGGGTTACTTTCATTCCCCAAAATGGTCCTGTCCCCAAAGTTCTTAGGCTTCTTGATGCAGACTACAAGACCCAATGGCTAGAATATAGCCCTCCAAAGGCAACATCTTTAGGGGCTTCCCAGCAAGCGGCACACAGGTGTGCGTCCCAAAGTGTGAAAGCGCACCGTGACTGGATTTCCAAACCAAGCTGCCGTGGGCGGTTGTTTGGCTGTTTATGACACACGGCTTCTTTTAACCCCGACTCTAAGTGGGCTTAATGAGAAAGAGCCTGTCAAATTCGAGGATTCCAAGTCCCTGCTCTTGTTTCTAAGGAGGGGGACACACTGCGTTGTGCAATTAGAGAAAACCAGAGTGAGCTTTCGTCACGCGACATGCAATGCCTGGGAGCCAAATGATGCAGTATTTTTAGTTTTAATTACTGGTTTGTTCTCCACTCCCAGCCCAGCGACCTCCCTTGCTTTCCACCCCAGAATCTTAATACACTCGCTTCCCGTCGCATCCAATTTGCTACGCAGATCTTTGTGCCCCTCCAAACACTCGCACTCTTCAGTAAAATAAGGGGGAGGAAAAAAAGAGATCAAAACCAAAGAACGCATCTTACACATGCATACCTTCTGCTCCAGGGACAAGAGCTTAACAACTTTCTCGCGGCTAGAGTGAGGTGGGAGAATGTAAAAACACCCTAACCTCCCCCAAAGAGGCAGTTTCCGACTTCAAAAATCAGAGGCGATAAAAATATCTTCCGAGAACAGCCAGCTGTTTATTTATAAACCCACTTGTGGGGAAACTTGCTTTCTCTGAAGGGATTATTATTATTATTTTCAAGAACACGCAGCGTTTGGGTGATAGTGGCCAGAGATGCGGCGGGTAGGGAAGATCATGGGTTCCTGGGAGGGACAGGATGCGGCATCCTGGGTACCTGGATCCAGGAGGCCCCTGGGCTTTTCAGTCTTTTCTAGGCGGCCCCGAGGGGGACCCTCTTGAGCAGCTGCTGTTCCGCCGGCAGCCCAGCAGATGGTGGTGTGAGCCCGGGACCGCACTCCAGGCCTCGCGCTGAGCCCGCGCCCCCCGCCCACCGCAGATGGCTTAATCAGGCCTCGGTCCCCCACCCCGTCAGGGCCGGCGCTGCGGACGTGGAGCCAGGCAGTCAAGTGTTACTGCGTACAGCAGGTAGCCTGGCAACTGCGAGCATAATACGGAGCAGATGGTGTTCGCACGGCGTGATGGACATCACACACGACAGCCTGAGACAATCCAGGAATTCCCTGGTGGCTTAAGGCCCTCTTTGCACAAAATGAGTTCTCTCTCCATGGTCGTGCATCTTGGGGTGGGGGGCGGAGGTTTCTCCCATCCCCACTCTCCGACTGACACCGAACTGGTTTCTTATTACCGACTTTTCTCCAGCCAGAGGGAAGAGGGACTTAGGGAGGGTGACTGGAGGACCTAAAAAGAAAACGGAGGATTGGGAGCTGGAGGAGATGCTGGGGGAATTGTGGCGGTCAGACCCTGGGGCACCTCGCGAATGTCGGGGACAGGGTTCCTCTAGCCAGAGCGGCACAAAGCCTGGGCAGGGGGAAGGGATCTCAGCTCACTCTGTGAAACCGCGTGGCCTACCAGTCGCCCAAATAAAATTTAGGGTTTTCGTTAAAAAGTCCCCCGGGGCGTAATTTAGCCTCTTCAACTCCTGCCTATCTTCTTACAGGTCCTCAGGGGGCTCCGACTAAGCGCGCGGGAGTGGGGCGGGAGTTCCAGGCTGGCCCGAGAGAGCCTCACTGCTTGGTGGATCTTAACAAAGACCAGGAGCTCTTGGGCAGGGTGGGTACTCTGGGGCCCCTGAGAAGCTCAGTCTTGCGCTCTGGGGCGGGCACACTGCCCAGTGCCACCACTCCGTGAGTGCCTGTAGCCTGGAGAACACAGCATGAAGGAACATGTGAACAGAGGTAGGTTGTTGTGGGTAGGGAAGAGTTGGAAGAAATCAGTAAGCAAACAGAAAGGATGCCTAGAAAAACAAATCTCCTCCCTCCCTCCCTCTCTCTCTCTCTCTCTCTCTCTCTCTCTCTCTCTCTCTCTCTCTCTCTCTCACACACACACACACACACACACACACACACACACACACACTGAATTAGGGCAAGTAATAAAAGAAAAAAAATTCAACCAATCTTGCAGCCAAACGAATTTTTGACTAAATTCTATATATCAAAAGATTTTATATTCAGTAAATAGAGGCTGTCTACAAAGTCACATATTAAGTTTCAGAAGTCTAGGGTCTAGGGAAGGTGAGAGCTAAGGTCACACCTGCCCAGCAAGGGTTTGGCACATTCATGTCAGTGAGCAGCAGGTAGGATGAATCCATCACCCAAAGGACCCCGGTTGAGGCTCCCAGAGGCCCAGGCAGGCCACCTTGTCTCGATCCAGAGTCCCTTGAGATTAAAATCACATTTAAAAGTGGTCATTGGCAAAACTTCCTCCACAATCTGTAGGAGCGATTTGTATACAGCAACGGGCAAGGGCACAGTTTCCCAAAGTGTGGTCCAGGCTCACCAACATTAGTGTTCCCCGGCACCGAGGCAGAAATGCAGATTCCCTGGCTCCAGCAGGCCCACTGATCAGACCAAGTTCTCCAGGTGATAGGCTACCCTGTAGTATCAAGCATGACTGGAGCGAGTCATCCTGACTGATTGCCGCCTGGTCCTGATTTGATTGCAAACTTGCATTTTCAAAATCAAGCCCGAGCGCGGGGTGGCTCTGGTTTTAGGGAAAAATCCTCTGCATTTAGAACAAAACCCCCCTTCCCTGCTCAGGGTTCGTCAGGTTACTGATATCTGTCACGAAGACCTAAGAGTTTCCTCAAGGGAACCAGGGATCCTAACTCTTCCTAGAAGGATGGCGTTCCAGTTTGGCTGCACTCTGAAGGTGAAGGGTAGCCAAGACTAAGGGACGGGTGGTCCCTTGCCAGGGGACAGCACCAAGAATGTCCTGAACTCCTCTGGGGTAGTATGACAGAAAGCTACTGTTTGACGAGTGTCCCTTGGTTCGAAAGGGTTCTTCAAATAAGGAGGAGACCAGAGGGCCACAATAGAAGATGATAAAGAACGTGTATGAGGCACCCGGCATCGGTGCACTACTCCGCGCTCACCTATGTAATCAAACTCATTCCGCTGATTAGAAAGTACACGTCCCTGAGAGGTTAAGGAACTTCTCTGATTATCCTGCAGCTGGCCGCGGCATCTTTGGGATTTGAACTTTTCTACCACCAAAACATACATCTGGTCTTAATTGAGTAGGCCACCCAGGAGGACTCTGGAGTAAAGAGCAACGGGAAGGGGAAAGGATGGACACAGAATAAAAGGGGAGAAACTATTAGACTCAGAGAATCAAAGAATAAAAGTAAATGACAACAAAAAAGACATTTTTTTTTTCTTATTATTGCCTGAGACTCCAAATGGGGATGGGATGTCTTTGTGTTATCAACTTCGACATTTTTTAAAAAAAGGGCAGAAGATTAGGCCATTCAACCGTAAGTGGGAAGATGAAACAAAATAAATTAAAATCCAAGTTCCCTCTGAAGTCCATCAAGTGTCAGAGCAGAAACATGGCCTCGGGATGGTGGCAATCTCATACAGATTTCTTTTTTAAGCAACATTTTTTTTTCACTGTGGGTTTGGAAAGCAGCTTATAACAAACTCTCATGAAAGTCCCAAGAGCCACCCCCAAACAGCTCCCTTTCCTAAGATCATTCAAAAAGGCTGCACTGAAAGGTTTGTTTTGATCTGGGTGTGCTGGCAGTGGAATTTAGGAGGCCGAGGCAGGTTGAAGGCTAGCCTGGACTACACAGCAAGCCCCCTCTAGTCTGAGGGATGGGTGGTGCTGTATCCCCCAAACAATTGAGCTTTAAGACTGTGAGGATCAATTTAAAAAGTGCTTCACTCAAGCAGTAGTAACCAAGAAGCTGTTTTCCTTGAGGGACCTACAGACCTGACTAGTAATTCAGGTCCTCCATGGGCCCATGGTTGAACACTCTGACGACAGAAAAACCATCTCTGGTTATTGCTGGAGCATGCTCTCTCTCAGAGAGAAACAGAGAGAGACATTCAGAGAGAGATACAGACAGACAGACAGACAGACACACACCACACACATCTCTTGATCAGGGTTTCTCACTGAACCTGGAACCCATGGGTTGGCTAGACCGGCTGACCAGCAAAGCCCTCCTGTCTCTGCCTCGCCATACTGAGATTACAAGCTTTTTTAGATCCTGTGTACTGGGGATGGAGCTCAGGTTCTCAGGCTTGCTTGGCAAGCATTTTATCCACTGAACTATTTTGCCAGCTCCTGCTGTGTCCTGAGCATGCTGTCCATCCTCCAGGAGGGAGTATGTGTTGTACTTCAAGCCTAGATCTACAGAAAAAGACACCAGGACTTTAAACTTGATTTTCTTTCTAGATTTCAATGATCAGAATGATGTCTACTAACACATCAAAGAGCAAAAGGTGGTAGCCATAAGTTTTTCATCTACATGTTGAAAATACCTGAAACAAACTGAATCCATGCGCCACACCTGACTTTTCTCTTGTCATTATTCCCTAAGCAATCCAACATTAATAACTATTTACATAGCATTTATACTTTTAAGGTAATACAAGTGATCTAGAGATGATTCAAAGTATATGGGAGGTTTGTGTAAATCATATGTGTATCTCATGATACTTTAAATAAAGGATTTGAACATCCATAGATCTCATGATATTTTAGGATTTGAGCATCCATAGATTTTGCTATGTTGGGGTGTGTGTGTCCTAGACCCCAATCCCCTGCAGATTCTGAGGGATGACTGTATTGAAAACATACATGTCGGGCTGGAGAGATGGCTTAGTAGCTAAGAGCAAGTTCTGTTCTTTCAGAGGACCGAAATTCAATTCCTACAGCCATACCACGTAGCGCACAAACACCAGTAACTCCAGCTACATGCTGCGGCGCCCCTTCTGGCCACCGCAGGCACTTGCACTCATGTGCACAGATAGACACATATATGTGATCTAAAACAAAATTTTTAAAACAGGCATGCTGTGCTGATTCTCCTGCCCTCACCTACCCAATCACAGAAGTTTTAAAAGCAAAGTATGAAAGTAAAAAAAAGAGCAATACTTGTTTACTGCATTCCAACGTAACTGATGTTAATCTTATAAACGCATTTACATCCCTCCTCCTTTCCTTAGCATGTAAAAACATATCTTCATGGTCCTGACCATGGCATATGTATGGCAGTACATCCTACCAAGTCAAACTCTGCAAAATGAGAAAACGGAAAGTTCCAACTGTCCAAATGCTTACAAGTTACAATTTATTGGCAAGATAGTATTTTATTGACTCATTCCCGCTGGGGTGTTTGTTCCTTGAGGATAGAAGTGTGTGTGTGTGTGTGTGTGTGTGTGTGTTTGCCTCCAGCATCCAGCACAGTTAGAGGCACAGTTGCAAAAAGCTACATGTTTGCTGAATTCAGGTAATTGGGCATGGTGAATTCTAGCCTAACCCAATATGGGGAAGAGACGACCTTATAGACAGATGGCATCGCTGAGCATCAGATGAGTACTAAGGAGAGGGTTAAAGTTGGTAGTACTCTGTGAAGATGTGAGCCTGCACCACCAAGGGAAAGGTCAGGTTTTCAAGGACTTTCTTGGGCATAAAGAACAACAAATACCAGTTTTTTCTTATCAGGGCTTTGACCAAAGTTACAATCCCTCCCTGTAGTGGAAACACAAGTTTGAGAGCGATGCTTTTCCGCCGCCTTTGCTGTAAATTACAGAGTCCTTTTGATCCTTTTGTTGCATTTAATTCCAGCACCAAAGCAACTCTAAATTGGTTAAAAGTTCATTAGTGAGCAACAATAGCGGCTTGATTAAATAAATGACGGCATATCCATACCATGAATGTGAGGCAGTCAATAAAAATCACGCCTCTTGGACTGTCTAATCACATAGAGGAAGCTTATGATATGCAGCTGACAGAGAAGAAAAAAAATCTCTGAGACACTAGCCACAGATGATATTGTCAGAAATTATAAGTAACTTCTATACTTTTTTTTTTTTGGAGATAGGTCTTGTGTAGCCCAGGCTGGCCTGGGTCTCGATACGTAGACCAGGCTTGCTCTGAGCTCACAGAGATCCTCGTGCCTCTGCCTCCTGAGTGCTGGGATTAAAGACATGCTTCACCATCCCTAGCTTCAAGTTTTATACTTTAATTTTTTATATTATAAATGTATGATACTTTTAATTTTTAAGTTACTTTACTTATTTATTTATTTGTTTGTGTCTTTATTATACATATATATTGAGATATCTGTGAGCCAACGCATAAAAATAGAGCCCAGAAAATACCTTTCAGGGGTGAGTGCGCTCCTTCCACACACAGGTGCTGGGAACTAAGTTCAGGTGGCTAGTTTGGCAGAAGCACTTTGACCCGCTGAATACGAATGTACCTGATTTCTGAATGAACGTTAAACATTCAAACAAATGTCTCCTTAGCATGAATGTATTTGATTTTTAAATGAATGCTGTTTTTGTTTGGGGGACAATGTCTCACGTAACCTAGACTGGCCTCCAATCTGCTGCGTGGCCAAGGAAAACCTTGATCCTCCTGCCTCCACCTCCCAAGCGCTGAGATCACAGATTTGATTCACTGTGCCCACTTAAGCGTTCCTAGTTTGACAAGCTCATTAAGAGTGAGTCTAAACTGACATGGGACAGAACATAGTTCACGAAGGACCCAGGTCATGTCTGGCACACAGCTACTTTCCTGAGTCTACTTTCTGCTCTGAATAATGCAACAGAAAGCTTCTAAGACCTAGAAGGAAGGGGCAGCTGGGTTGAGTTATAGGATCCTCATCCAGCCCAGCTTTTAGTGCTTCCTTGGAAAGCCCTCAAGTGCCAGGGAAGGCTCAGAAGGACACTGATCATCTTCTAAGGCCCAGTTCACCTTTAGTGGAACTACTCCACTCTCTGGGACTTTTCTTCAAGCTAAGCTGAAAACCACAGAGATGGCTAGCGCCATAGAGTGAGCTGGGCATGGTGGTGCATGCTGCACACTTGAGATCCCCGTGCTTGGGAGGTTGTGGATCTAAGAGATCCAAGTTGTATCAGTTTCCTTCTGCTGCTGTGACAAAATGACCAATGGACGGAAGGAGGATAGGAAGGAAGGAAGGAAGGAAGGAAGGAAGGAAGGAAGGAAGGAAGGAAGGAAGATATCTTGGTTACTGCTCAATTTCTTTGAGAAGAGATTATGACCAAGGCAACTTATAAGAGAAACTTTTAATTGGGGGCTTGCTTACAGTTTTCGAGGGTTATTCCATGATCATCATGACAGGAAGCAGACAGGCATGGTGCTGGAACAGTAGCTAAGAGTTTTACATCTTGATCCATGGGCAGCAGGCAAAGGGAGACAGAGAGAGAGAGAGAGACAAAGAGAGAGAGAGAGTGATCCATGGGCAGCAGGCAGAGAGAGACAGAGAGAGAGAGAGAGAGAGAGAGAGAGAGAGAGACAGAGAGAGAGAGAGAGACAGAGAGAGAGAGAGAGAGAGAGAGAGAGAGAGAGAGAGAAGAGAGCTGGGCTTGGTTGGAGTTTTGAAACCTCAAAGCCCACTCCTAGTGACAGACTTCCTCCGACATGGCCACACCTTCTAATCCTTCCCAATCAGTTCCGCTCCTTGGCAATGAGGCATTGGAATATATCAAACTATGGGAGCAATTATCATTCAAATACCACAGAAGGGATTATTTTACTAACAGTCAGAGGGGACAGTCCATCATGGTGCGGAAGTCATTGCAGCAGGAGCCTGAGTTAGCAGCTCACACCACGTCCATAGTTGGAAGGTAGACATATAAAACACTGATAGTTGTCTTGTTTTCTCTTTTTTATGAATTCTGGGATTCCAACCCAAATTCAGGGTGGGGTTTCCAACCTCAATGAACCCAACCTAAGAACTCTCTCTCCAGATGAGCTGATAAGTTTGTTACCTTAGTAATCCGAAAGCCAGTCAAACTGAAAATCAACATTCGCTACCACAGGGGCCAACCTGTTTAGTTCAAGGTCAGGAGGTAACCACTGGACAAGTCTTCTCTAGGTGACAAGAGGACCTACAGAACCAGGGATCAGGACAATGCTGCAAAGGAGGCCAGCTTTTTCCCCATCCAAGAGGCTGCCGTCCACAGTCAGGATACACAGACTGTAATTGACAACTACTGTTAGGGTCTCCACCCATCCAATTTCTGCTTTCTTTCTTTGACTTACAAACAGGGAGGGGAATGGTCTCAGCTGTTGTCCGCAGCTAGGATTTTTTTTTTCTTGAGCTCTCTCTTTCTCTCTCTCTCCTGATCCAGACCTTCCTCTCCCAGCCTCCAGCCTTCTGATGTTCTCAAAGCCGAGGTTGCATAACTGATACACAGGCCTATCTTGTGTTATACTGGGAGACCGGCCAATGTTTCCATTTATAGACAAGAGCACTACCCCGCTGCCAAATGGAGCTCTGTGCTGCTGTGGCTACAAGATGGAGAAAGGAAAGAAGTGGCTTAGAGAGACGCCTTGACCCTTAAAGAGACGCCTCTGCCAGTCTGGGGACAGCGGCTGAAGAGACTTTAGTTCTAAGCATCTGATAGCAACTTCTTCCAAATAGCTACCCACTCGACCCCCTCCTCCCCCAACACTGCCACAGGACGGTCAGGACAGCCTGCTCTACTGGCCTGGCGACAGCGGGACCCATCTGGAGGCAGCCTAGCCCAGCGCACGAGGCTGAGGAGGGGGCTGCTGTGGACCACTGCCTTTTGGGTAAGCCACGGTGATTGTCCTATTGAACTCAGCAGCTGTGGTTAGCAGACGGTAACACGCCTCAGATTGGACCAGTTAACATTCCATTACGCAGGGGGTGGGACTTACAAGGCCCCTCTTGAGGAAAGTGAGAGACGTTTTCTTCGGTGGAATTGCTGCTCATAAGTTGCCCACGCTCCTTAGAAACCCTCTCAGCCC
Organism: Chionomys nivalis; assembly: GCF_950005125.1. Classification (NCBI taxonomy): domain Eukaryota; kingdom Metazoa; phylum Chordata; class Mammalia; order Rodentia; family Cricetidae; genus Chionomys; species Chionomys nivalis. The sequence goes on along the minus strand of NC_080109.1, from coordinate 24,704,023 downwards.
TGCTCCTGCAAGCACCCTTAATT